>NW_005366109.1:1493999-1587998 GCF_000412655.1 Myotis brandtii | reverse complement strand
AGGCCTCTATCCTATATAGTAAAAGGGTAATATGCAAACTGACCCTAACAGCAGAAGGACTGGGAATGACTGGTCACTATGACACACACTGACCACCAGGGGGCAGACTCTCAATGCAGGAGCTGCCCTCTGGTGGTCAGTGCACTCCCACATGACAGAGCTCTGCTCAGCCACAAGCCAGGCTGATGGCTGCCAGTACAGCGGTGGTGGTGGGAGCCTCTCCTGCCTCCTCAGCAGTGCTAAGGATGTCTGACTGCAGCTTAGGTCTACTCCCTGCTGGCAAGTGGACATCCCCGAGGGCTGCTGGGCTGCCAGAGGGATGTCTGATTGCCATCTTAGGCCTGATTCCCCGGGGAGCGGGCCTAAGCCAGCAGGTGGTCATCCCCTGAGGGGTCTCAGACTGCGAGAGGGCACAGGCCGGGCTGAGGGACCTCCCTTCTCCCCCGAGTGCACAAATTTTTGTGCACCGGGCCTCTAGTAGTATAATAATAATAACATATAGCACTTTCATTACTGTTATGTAGTATGCACTGTTATAAAAGCTTTACATATTCTCATTAGTATAAAAATAATAAAATAAAACCTGAGTATGTTGAAACTGAAAGTAGTTGTCATTGTTTCCATGATGTTAAATATTTATAGGCCACTTGGTTTTACTATTTGCGTCACATTCACGGGGGACTTAAGTTTACCACATAGCCATTCTTTTCTCACAGAGGTTGTTATCATTCTAAGCAAAGGTGAAAAATTCAGAATCTTAACCAAAAATGATTCTGACATGTGTTGTAAAATTATATCCTGCATTTCTGATAACCCAGAGAGGTTCAATAAAAGGTTATAACCAGTTTGAGACTGAGCGATAAAATGAATGGGAGGGAGAGGACAGCAGAAAATGAGGGATGACAAAATAAGCTGACCTTTTCTGGTCACAACTGTTGGTTGCAGGCTGACATTTATGGTCACCTAAATCTTCCCAGATTGTTCCTGTTGATATTACAGAACAAGTAATAACTGCATCTCAAATTTAAATTTGGCTCATGACAGGGGAATATAGATTTGTTCAATCTGGGACTAGCATGCAGTGGTTCGGTGTAGCTGACTAAGGGAGGGTGATAGGCTATTTTCATTACTGCCAGGTTATTAGCTGCCAAATTTTAAGTTGTACCCAAAAGAAACATGTATTATCTCTTCACCCAGGTCATTTATTTTTCTGCTGGCTGCACGTATGTGTGGGATGGTAGGAGGCTGGGAGGGAGTGGGAGATCAGCTGGCCTCTGTGGAGAAACACTCCAGTTGGCTTTCCTCCTGAGAGTGCAGGGCTGAGCTCCCAGGCCGGGAAGGTAGAAGGAGAAGGCACACCTAACTTCTATGTTCTGTCCTGTCTTTGTCAGGGCCTTATTAATCTGCAAATATGGTGTGAGCAGGCCATCCTGGCTCTGTTTGAAAAGGAACAAATGTCTTCCATGCATATGTGTTAAGCACTGTGCTAGAGCCTGGGTATATGGAAATACATATGGCATGATCTTTGTTCTTAAGCAGCTTGTGATCTACTAAAGTAGACATACATGCTGAGAGAGAATTTTAGTACATTGTGGTGAATGCTATAATAGAGGATCTATATAGATTTCATCATTATCCACATTTGATTATTATGTAGAAAATGTAATTTGTGAAGATGGTGTTTTTTTGTGACTGTTAATGTTTTATTAAAGTACTAGAGGCCTGGTGCACAGATTCGTGCACCCGTGGGGTCCCTCGGCCTGGCCTGCAGGAATCTGTCTGACATCCCCCGAGGGGGCCCGGGTTGTGAGAGGGCATAAGCCAGGCCGAGGGACCCCACTGGTGCACGAATCCATGCACCAGGCCTCTAGTATGCATAGAAAATATTTTGTTAATACTCTTCCTGCTTTCCCCCCTTCCCCCTCCCCCCTTTCCTCTGAGATTCATTAGTCTGTTCCATGTTCCATGCCTGTGTGTTGAGCATCTGCCCACGGTGGTCAATGTGCATCATAGCTACCAGTCGAACGGTCACTTAGGCTTTTATATATGTAGATAACTCTGTATTGTTATTTTACTTATTTTATTGTTTAATTTTTAATTTAATTTTTAAAATTTTATCTTTATTGTTGAAAGTATTATAGACATCTCCCTTTCCCCCCCATTGACCTCTCCATCCTGCTCTTGCCCTTTGTATTGTTATTTTAATATGGTCCTTTTTTCTGCCTTTTTTCCCTTGACTCATAGGTCTTATTCATACTTCATTGAAGTGTCCATGGATGAACTTGATTGGATCAGAGTGATTGATCATTCACAGTATCTGTGTCGTTCTTGGCAAAAGTTATATTTTCCAGCCCGTGTCTGCAGGTTAGTTCTCATGTATAATAAATGATTTTGTTGTTTATTCAAGGAGATTTGGACTTTGACAAGAAACAGATTACATTTTTGGTCTTATAGAAGAGTTTTTTAGAGTATCAGCTAACAAATACATCCCAACAAAACCTTAGAGAAACTATGGAAAATTAGGCATTTAATATTTAGAGTGTGCTGTGGAACTGTTTATCCAAAGTATTTTGTACTGTTTTTATGTAGTAGACATATAAAGGAATATGAAGGGACAGGAACACTGAGGAGTGGAAATACTTTCTGAACTGCATGCTTTACCTTGAAAGCAGTTATTGTTAGGCGGTACATTCTTCCCACAGAAGCCATGAGAGTGTTTCTGGAGACTTCTCTGGCAGTCCTCAGGGCACAAGGAGATTTTTTGATGCCATTGTGCATATTCTGAATATCTGTGTTCTTTTTCTAGGTCAGTGAATATCCATGGCATTTGACAGAGTCAGTGTTTCTAGTGGGGCTGGGCTTGGGGCAAGGGAGGCTCAGCTGGTGGGGCTCCAGGCTCCCAACCTCCCTTCCTCAGAGCACCTTAGCTTGTATTGTTGTGATGTGTTGCAGTCCATGTTAGTTTGTCTTAAAAAGTACTGATAAATTACTGTCCTAATATTTCATATTCTTTCTTTAGGTATAAGCTGTATTTTAAACTTTTAAAAATGAAATTCTGTAAAACCTAAACGAATAATGAAATTGGGAGTTGAGAAAAGTGGTTAAAGATTCCCCAAGTTGTGTTGTTTCTGTTATAATTTTCCCCTTGGAAATTGCCTTCAGATATTCTTTACCTTAGAGTCAAAGGATCAAAGGCAGGTTCATTTGGTGTGGAGAGGCAAGAGAAGGGAAGGGATATCAAAGGTGTAAACTAGGCTGAATGTGGAGCTGACCCCTTACCCAATTCCCTCCTCACTCTCACCTGTAACCTCGATTGACCTTCCATTGTGGCTGATTCAGAGCAGGTGGATGCCCCACAGCACTTACTCTCTTGGTCTGAAGACACTCTTGTACTTATTAAACTCATGACCTGTCAAAATCAGGCTGAATTCTCACTTCCACCACAGGAACTCACAAAACCTTTCAGCCTCTGGTATAGTGAAGAATGTTGCCTACATTTTTTTTATTATAGTATGACCAGACACAATATTGTTATTCAGGGATCCTCTTATGTGAAAATGAAGAAAATCAATTTCATTTCCCCAAAGGGGGACTAAAGTGTCTAAGATCTGGCAGTTGCTCTTTTATCAGAGGAGTTTTGAATGGATTAAAATGAGAGGGACAAGAAATTGAGTGAAGATTCTATATCTCAGAGCTGCCTAGGGATACTTCGAGAGTGACAGAGGGGCCCTGATGTGGGGGACATGATCGAGTCTGCATCGACTCAGTTTATTACTATTGTATTGGATTAAAAAATAAGCAGTATAACAGCCAAAGCGTCTGATGTGCACCGAAGGACCGGGTGCTTGTATTTAATTTGAAATCGTAGGAACATGACTCCCAGAACAAATCATGGTGAATATAAAACCAGTCATGACAGAGTCTGTGTACTTTACCCATCTTAAAACATGCCCTCAGTTATGGTCTCTGGCTTTTAGAAAATATACTTTTCTTTATTTATCAATGGGCATTAGTTATGCTCCCCTTTCCTTACTTTGTCTCTCCTGGGTGGCCTTGCCTTTGTTGGTGTAACTTTTATACGTGTAGAGCCTGGCCATATTCGTGATGCTAGTTTTTGTCTTCGTATAGCTGGCTCCCAACTCTGGTCAAGAAAAACTGAGACAAAGTGGTTTAGAGAAAGTGTTAACAAGAAAAGGAAGGAACCTTGATATTATATTTGTTTAAAAAATTTAAATATATTTATAATTACTTTAACATTATGTTAATTACTAAATTCCGTGATAAACTCTGTCTTTTGTAATGTTTGGAATTTTGGTAGTATTTAAAAATGAACCTAAGAATAAGTCCCTATTGATTATTCAAGGATGTCTTATACTTGGTGCTTCTTATCTTCACAGTCATTTATTGACTACCTAAACAATGTGCTAAATACACTTCTTCTAGCTTCACTAGGAACATATAAATTCTTTATTTCTTTAGCATATCAGTATTCTGTTTGCATTATGTCAGTTAAAATGCTCATTTGTAACATTTGCATGTCACCTTTATTCTTCAGTGTCCTTCATATGTTTGTCTTGCCTCTGATACTAAAATTACAAGCTTTTGGAATCGAGTATACCTTCTAATCTTTTAGCATTCTTACACAGTACTCAGGTTATGACCTTGTGTGCAGTAGGTACTCTATAAATGTTACCACAGGATTTATGGGGTCAGGGCACTGACTGGGTAATGAAGAGAGATTGCTTTAACGTTGATATGTATATATTTTCATTGGTACTTTTAATCCATGTGTTCGTTAAAATGCACATCACGGCTGGAAAACTCTCTGGAGTGGCAAGTGGTTTTGTACTGTTTGCAAAGGCTACTTTCTGTTTTTTTCTTTAGAAAACTGAATTTTGAGTTTAATCCCAGAAGCTATGAGTGTCATGTATTGATGAAAGAGTACATCAAATATATTCACAAAAGGAGAGGTGCTCTGTGAACTGGGGAGTGTGAGATTACCCAGCCCTCTCTGAATCCAGGCTGGACTGCATGCAAATTGGCATTTTGTAGTGGAAAAACCATGGGCTATGGAGTTAGAGAGCTCTTCTCAAATCCTGGTTTCATCTAATACTGGCATTGTGCTCTTAGAAAAGTTGTGCCTTTCTGAGCACTCGTTTCTATACCAGTAAAAAAAAATCAGGAATAGCCCTGGTCAGTGATTCTCAGTGGTTAGAGTGTCAGCCTGTGCACTTAAGTGTCTCAGGTTTGATTTCCTGTCAAGGGCATGTACCTGGGTTTCAGGTTTGATCCCCAGCCCTGGTTGGGGCACATTCGGGAGGTAACCAATCATGCGTCTCTCACATCAATGTTTCTCTCTCTCTCTCTCCCTCCTCCTCCTCCTCCCCTCTCTCCTCCCCTCCATTCCACTCTCTCTAAAATAAAAATCAATGGAAAAAATATCCTCAGGTGAGGATTAAGAACAAAACACACACACACACACACCAAGAATAGCCACACCCTTTATGGGTTCTGTTGTGGAGGGTTAGATGGCATAGCACATATATGAGTACTGTGCACAGTGCCTGGCCCAAAATAGGCTCAGTAAATAGTTGTTTTTATTACTAATTTTTAAAAAATTATTTTTCTCATTTCTAAGACTCTCAACTGGTGTTTGACCTTCAGAGAAAGGAACCATCCCTACCATCCTCTTTGGCCATGGTGGCTCTCACTGCAAGGAAATTTTTCATTACCTCAGGAGCCTAGTTGGTTCAGCACTTTTCTATTGCCAGTCCATGTTTAGTAATCCAAAACATACATTAAATGGGTCTCTTTATCTGTTTTAAAAAATTATATCAATCTTTTTTTTTTTTTTTAATTCTCACCCAAGGACATGTTTTTATTGGTTTCAGAGAGAGAGGAGAGAAGGAGGGAGAGAGAGAGAAACATTGACGTGAAAGAGAAACATTGATCAATTGCCTCCCATGTGCACCCCAACAGGGGTTTGAACCTGCAGCTTGGGTATGTACCCTAACCAGGAATCAAACCTACGACTTTTCAATGTACGGGACAATGCTCTAACCAACTGAGCCACACTGGCCAGGGCGGGTTTTTAACTTCATAACCTGCCCATTTGTATGTTTCCAGCAGTTTTCAAATATTTTGGTTTTGGTAAAGCATTTCTTATTCTGATAAAATATATATAACATAAAATTTTCTATCCATATATTTTGTGGAATGTAATTCAGTCTGTATTTCACCTCACCAAGGTAGTAGACGTTATCTAGTGACAAAGCCAGAGTTATGGTGCCAACCATAACAGTGAATGGAAGGAAATTAACTGCTCTGTCTTTCTTGGTCTTTTTTAGGTACTCATTTGGCTATGCACTGCTGTATGTAGCCAAAAACTTAAACTAATAACTACCCACCCCACCAACCCCCAATTGGAGGTGCAGAAAAGTGACTTGTCAGTTTCGTTAGAATTTCTCATATATACTCAGAACCATGTAATGTCTTATCAGCTTTCTCTTTCTCAGGAAAAGGCAATTTCTGCTTTAACCATAAATTCTCTAACCTTCAAATTGTCTTCTTGGCTATCTAGTAAGCTCTCATCAAGTACTCCCATAGCTTTCTTAGATGATGGAGTCTAGGACCAAACAAAAACACTAATAAGGAATGGCAAATATTGAGTACCCTGGGGGATTTTACATTTTTTTCTGGTTGTCTCTCAACATGACACTGGTAATTTGGCAGCCGTATAATGTTGCTGAAATATGAGAAGACTCGAAACATAGGTGTGAAGGGTAGAGATAGATTTCAGAGCCTGTATATGGCTGGTAGGTGGAATTACAAAAAAAGTGATCTTGGTATAAAACCGGGGAGTTGAGGGAGAGGAACAGCAGGCCTAAAAACAAGGTCCTCAAGGATATACCTGTTGAGAGAGGGAAGAAAAGAGTAGATGGCAGACACGTTTGCTGCAGGGCTGCAGGTTAGAGGAGAGCCAGGAGGAGCACAGCTTACTGAAGACAAGGCCAGCAGGGTGTCGAGAAGATGCAGCTCCATAATTAAAACATGGCACAGGGGGGACGCCCAGGGAACACAAAACTGGACTTTCTTCTTTCTTTCCTTCTGTTTTTAATTCTCAAAGTGGAAGTGTCTTTTCTATGACATTTTAATTATAAAATTAAAATGTAGTACATATTTTAAAAATTGATAAAGCTTGCTATCTGATAAGGCCATACCCAGTTTCCACCAATAGCACATAAAAACGCCTCTGCTCCGAAACTGCACCAGTGCAGGCATCATCAACATTTTGCCAATATGATTTATGATTTGTCAAAAAAGGTCTTACTTTAATTTGGATTTCTTTTATCGCTGAAGTGGAATATCTTTTATTACTGGCCATTTGTTATTTCTCATTTATGAAAAGTCTACTTTTATCTTCTGCATATTTTACTTCTTGGGTAATTATCTTTTTTTTGGCTGGTGAGAACCTAATATTGGTGTATAGATATATGTTATGTATAATGTCATATATATGTGTATACATATATACATATATGTGTATATGTATATGTGACATTATCCTCTTGCCTGTCATGTTTTACAGTTTATTAGTTTTTTTGTGTTTTATTGGTACCTTTTGCCATATAGAATTTTACTTTTTAAAAAACGTGGCTGGTGCTGCTCAATGTTTAGAGAGTTGGCCCATGCACCAAAGGGTCTCAAGTTCGAATTCCAGTCAAGGGCATGTACCTGGGTTGCAGGTTCATTCCTGGCCCTGGCTGGGGCATATGGGGGAGGCAACCAATGGATATCTCTCTCTTGCATCTATGTGTTTCCCTCCCTCCTTCCCTCCGTCGCTCCTTCTCACTCTCTTTAAAAAAAATCAATGGAAAAATATCCTCTGGTAAGGATTAACCAAAAACAAAGGGTGATCAATCTGTCAGTCATTTTTATGATTTTCATTGGTCTGATATCATGTTTAGAAAGTTGTTCCTCACTTCCAACATTAAAGATTTCTATATTTTTATAAATATTTTCCTACTACTTGGTATTTTTATATGTAAATATTTAATCCGGCTAGAATATTTTTTTTGTGTATATTTTTGGGCAGAGATAGTCAGTTGGCTAAGACTATTAATCATTCCTTACCACACTAATGTGAGTAGCCATATTCATCATGTACTAAGTTCTAGCATATATTCTGCTCTGTTCCATTGATTTTGTTGACTGTTGCTCAAAGTGTTTTAATTATTGTAGTTTCCCTTCCTTCTTTTTTTTTCTTTTCTTACAATTAGAAATTATAATGTGACAAATGTGTCATGGAAAAAAGAAAGGGTGTTATAGAGCATCTGTCCGCCTGTCTTCTGGTCTCAGTGGTCACATTAGAGGACATAAATGATGATAAACATCTCACTAGAATGGTTCTGCTCTAATTTATAAGAAGAAATTTAGGTGTGATTCACCAGCTAAGGAACTAGATTTTTCTTCATTTATACATCTGTTTATTTATTCACCACTCACTCATTTCACAAATAAGCTCCTAGTTTGTATTTGCATTATATTTGATATTGAGGCCATGGCACTGAAAAGGCCATGGCACTGAAAAGGTTTCTGCTCTCAGGGAATTTGGAAGAAACAGATAAACTAATAGTAAGAACACATCACATAATTATGAGTGTTGTGAAGATGGTATTGTGATAGTGACCAGGGTCAAGGGGTACAGGGTGGTTATTTTAAATAGGTGTTCATGGAAACCTCAAAAGGAGAGGTGGTTTTGCTCACCTGGGGATATGTTTAGAGAGAGGAAGGGAGGGAAGGAGGGAGGGAGGGAGGGAGAGAGAGAGAGAGAGAGAGAGAGAGAGAGAGAGAGAACGAGAGAGCACACAGGTATGTTCCCTGAGCAGAAATCAAACCCCGCACCAAATTTGTGCGGACGACACTCCAACCAACTGAGCCACCTGGCCAGGGCGAGAAGTGGTTGTTTTAAGCTGAGATGAAGTGAGTGATATTCCCTGGTCATTATTTTAGATATTTAGGTTTTCTTTGGTGTACCTTTAATATTTTTCAGGGATATCTGGTGTACTGTAGGAGGCCTCATTAGATGAATACTAAAACTGTACTGTTTTTGGTATTGGGCACTTTAATCTCTTTTATTGCTACCATATATTTCAGGTCCCTCCTCATCCCTGCCATCATTAGATGCAGCATAACTTTTTTTTTTTTAACCTACACAGTGCTATAGATCTACAAGACATAAAATAAATGAGAAAAATAAACGTTCCTATTGATGGCAACATTCTTTCTCTACCATATTAACATTGTACAAAAGCATGTGTGTCTTTTTTCTCCTCCCCCTACCCCATAACTGGGCACTGATATATTCGTTTTCTTTAAAAGGCAGGCATTTTTACATTACTCAGTGGTTTACTAGGATGCTTTAGCTTTAGAATCACAGCTAGAATTATGCTGAGCCTTTACTTTCTTTATATGATTGACATCTTCAGAATTCAAGAAATAGCTTATTCAGGTGTAAGTAAAAAAACAATTTAAAAAAGTAACCATTTTAGTTTATACTTAGTTTGAATTGTCTTTGTACCTACAACTTTGATACCATAATTGAACTGGTACAGAAAATGAAAAGCAGAATGTAGCCACATGGTGTCACTATATCATTACAATTTTACTTGGGGCCAAAGAGAGGCTGAAATTGCCTTTTTTATAAAACCGTATTTAAATATAAATTGTTCTGAAGTCTGTGGTTTGTGAAATAACATGTGACACTGTTTGTACCATTTAAGCCTTTCTACTCATGGAGCATTAATTATGCCCAAAGTCCGTAGGTGTACATTTAGTGCCAGCCCGCTCTTGACTTGCCATGTGTACTGTATAGCGGATATGTGGCTGCTGTAATACAGTTATTCAGTTTCATGCAAATACTTAAAAAATCTTCCTTCAGAATTTTGAAATAAACATGAGTAACTCAACTCAAAGGAGACAGATCCATTAAATATTTTTAAGGAATTGGAAAGCAAAAGAAAGGAGGAATGAGGAAGAGAGAGAGGGCTATTGGACCTCAGGAGAGAGACAGGGAGGAAACAGTGTAACACTTACTGGCATCTGCTATGGGCCGGACACATATTGTTACCTTATATAATTCTTATAGTAGCTCTAGGAGAAAAATACCACTAACTACCTTATTTTTACAAATGAGGACATTGAGCTCTAGAGAAACTAAATTTGCAGGTCTGTCTGAATACACAGTTAACACCACAGTCTTACATTGCCTATGCAGGATATGAGATTAAAAAAATAGCTCTGCTTTGGAGTAGGAGGAAACTCAGAGCTCCGAAGAAGCCCCCACTGCCTCTTTGGCAGGAGCAGTTTCCAGGAATGCTGAGAGAAGGCCTGTGTGGCCATCCTCTGCTCATGCTGGTTGCAGCTGCCCAGAAGACCAGGATACTAATGCTGAGGATGATGAGGGTGATGATGAACAATTGAGGAAGTTTTTCTCTTTAAAATGCTCCAAAGGGAGTGTAGCAATCTTTTATCTAGGTCTGTTTTGTCAGTTTGTCAGTAGAGCTTTGAATTTTCTTGCCCCTTAGTTTCCCATAAGATCATTTTTAGATTTTATCATTATAGTGAACCTGATGTTCTTAACTCCTGGTTTTGCTTCAGCTGTGTTTAGAAACAAATTTCATATTATTATAAAATTTCTCTTCACAAGATCTCTTAATCTTGAATTGCTTTTTAAAAATTTATTGATTTGAGAAAGAGAGAGAAGCAGAAACATCAATTTGTTGTTCCACTTATTTATGCATTCATTGGTTTAGTCTTGTATGTGCCCTGTCTGGGGATCGAATCACAACTTTGGAATATAGGGATGATACCCTAATCAACTGAGCTGCCCAGCCAGGGCCTGCTTCTTTAGAGGAATTTTCTATTTATTATTTTCACCTAGAATCCTCTTATTAGGTCCCCCCCTCAAAAAAAAAATCCACTGTGTTTTGTATTCAGTAAGACCTTTGAAACATGGGTTTGTGCTTAAGTTATTCAGTCAAATCCAGGGTTTTTGTTTTATTATATTTTGTTTAAAGGGTAATAATAGCCCAGCTGGTGTGGTTTAGTGGTTGAGCATCGACCCATGAACCACGAGGTCACAGTTGGATTCCTGGTCAGGGCACATGCCTGGGTTGTGGGCTTGACCCCTTGTGGTGGGCTTGTAGGAGGCAGCTGATCGATGATTCTCTCTCATCATTGACGTTTCTATCTCTCTCTCCCTCTCCCTTCTTTGAAATCAATAAAAACATTTACCAAAAAATATAAAATAATAATAA
The DNA here is from genome assembly GCF_000412655.1 of Myotis brandtii. Lineage (NCBI taxonomy): Eukaryota > Metazoa > Chordata > Mammalia > Chiroptera > Vespertilionidae > Myotis > Myotis brandtii. Next base: position 1,576,680 of record NW_005366109.1, on the reverse strand, counting down.
CATGTTGAGATTCTTTTGTGTGTAATGGAAGAATTAGAACATGAGAAAATAGAACAGGTTTGCCCTTTTGCTTTTTATTTTATAGTTTTAGAACATAAATTAGTGTCTTTCAATAAACCGACTGCATGAGATGAGGTTAGTAACACTAATGATCAGTTATTATTACCACAGATAACTGTTTGTTTTTCATTCTGGAAGAGCAAGAACTGTATTTGGTGGTGCTAACAGTTGCTTCCTAAACAGTTATATCCAGGATTAAGTTCTGATACTGCCTCCCTAGTTGACCATCAGATATCCTTTTTCTCATGCCTTTCCTTTCCTAAATGTTACTCAGTTATTTATAGGATTTATTCATTTAGACATTTGTTCAATAAGCATTTATTAACACCTGCTATATTGTAGGCACTTAGTTTAGTTGCCAGGCATAAAAGGATGAACAAGACAGTTGCTGCTCTCACGATACAATAGTAGTGATAACCTTCTAAAGACTGATAAAGTAAATTATGATAGGCGTAATAATAAGTGTATATATATAGAGGGGGAGAGAGAGAGAGAGAGGACATGTACTTAGGAGCAGCATAGTTATGGGGGACCCTATTGAAGAGAGGTTTTGAGCCGAGTCTTAAAGGACCAAGGGATTGAGCAGGCAAAATAAAGGAGAAAGGATGTGCGGTATGTGCAGGACATTTGCTGAAGGTAGAATTTGCACTGGATTTGACCAAATCTAAACTCCGCTCAAAGCTCTCCACCAACAGGTCTTTTTGCTTCTCTAGCTCATCTTTGATTCTTACTTAAAAGCCCTGTTTTGTCTCACTAGTCAATCACATCTATTTACTTGCTCATACCTCCTACCTATGTCCCTAAGCTCAGAGACTACATAAATGATAGTCCTTCCCTCTTTATGTGATCTTGTACAATTGTTTCTGGGTATCTGGGATTTGGTTTTAGTTAAAGCTATGTTTTTTTTGTAAACCTTTAACAAGATTAGAAGATTCCCTGTGAAGAGCTATAAATTAGGTTAATTTGCACAAATGTTATTCAGAGAATAGTAAAAATTCCTAAGAAGTGAAGAAAAAGTCCCTCTTTTAGAACCAGGATTTGAGTCCGTGTGTCTTTTGCTTAGAAAAATAATACATTTGTATAGGCACTTCATTATTGGATGTGTACATGCTGTGTGTAAGGAATTTAACAGTCGTGTATAACTACTGATACAGTTTTCCTGTTGGAGATCTCCTTTTGGAATCTTGTTTTGAGACTTCAGCTCTCCCACCTCTTGATTATGGAACTTAGGAAATCCTGAACCAGGAAGCCAGGTACTAAACTCCTGGGCAATAGAATACAAAGCCACCTGGGGCGCTAGGCTCCTTAATAAGAGCCAGGGGCCTTCAGCAGAGGGGACAGAAACAAAGGTGAGCTATGGGGCTCGGAGTAGGAACCTGGGAGTTAATGGAAATGGTTGGAAAGACTTTCCAGGACCTTCAGTACGGCTGCGGAGAGAGTAAGAACATGTTAGTGGAGTAAAGCTTCCCCGACTTTTCACTTTGGAAGATCGAGAAGAGGGAATGACAGCTAAATCCTGGAGGTCAAAAATACAAACAGACTTGGACACAGATTTATTTGTGAATTGCATAGTTATTTTCCAGTCCTGTTTGCTTTGGAAATGGTAATCTAAAGAAGGTATTGGTTAAGTAGTTGATATTCTCTTAGTGAAGAGTTAGACCTTTATATACTTAAATTGTATCCCACACTGCCTAGCAGTGATTGCTTTGACCTTTCATAGCATTTTTAGCTTGAATCATCCACTTTAGCCATTAATTACATACTATATCTTGTACACCTCTCTAATTATTTTGTGGTTCCTGGACCTTTTTTTGATAGTAGTTGCACATAAGGTAGCTTGTTGAATCTCTTTAGCCCTCTACTATCTCTCAATGCAGGTGCCTGGATAATAATTGATTTTTCCGGAAAAAATCCTTTTGACACTGCTATTTTTTCCCCCAGTGTTAGAAGGAGATACCAGGAAATAAGAAGATTTTATAATATTTCTTTCCACAGAAAATATGCTTAAAGAGAACTGTATGTACAAGTCCTGTGGTTAATAAAATCATTAGAGCTTTCTCAGTGATCATATGATCATATAAACACTACAAGTTCCCTACATCAGTGTTCCTTCTGTGGATACAAGGTTAGCTCAGAGGCGAGTGGACCAGAAATGAAGCCAGATTGCCTGGCAGCTGCCAGAAATTCTGGGCAGAGTGCCAGGCTTGGTTCACCTTCTAAAAATTCATCTCCCAGAATGAAAATAGAGGGCTCGATCTTTGCAAGGAGTGGTAGTAGCATGAGCTCTTGGACTTCCTTAGGCCCGAAGTGCTTTATTGATGCAAGGAAAGGGGGGGAACACATTACTGTGGACCAGTGGCTTTGACCTCATTTAAGAGTTGTAATATTTTCTTTAGCAGCTTACTTCATTATATTTCAAATTATAATTTCATAAGTTAATAATTGTTCTTTCAATTAATGTGGGTCATATATACACATGAATATGTTCTGCCTGATAGGAAGCTGTAGGTTTAATTTCTAATAGTCATAGAAATTCTATGCACATTATGAAGCTATTAGGATGTAACAGCTGTTTTAGTTCATTTCACCCTGCAAAAGAAATGTGATATAGACTAAAATGATCAGTAATTATGTATTTTGAAAGCTAAACCGCCAGTTATAGAAAGTGCTAATTTACACATTAGATACTGATAAAATACAGGATGCTATGAGTTTCAAAGTTAGTGTTATCTTCTGCCTAAGACTATGAAAGAGAATCTGTGCCAAAAGACATTTTCTCTCTTTGAAGTCCTCGTTTGCATTGCCTATTGTAATTTTGAAGTTGCAAATCAACAGATATGAAGAAGTGCTTGATATTTTTCTAAAGAAAAAAAAATTATAAGGCCTGTTAGAAGGAGTAGGATCTAGAAGGATTTTATTTTATTTCTGTTGATCAGTGCTTGCCATCTGCCTTCCGCTTAATGTTGTAGAAGCATGCCTGCGTTTCCCAGTTCTGAACAGATGATGTGCATGGTTTGTTGAGATATATGTATATTCTGGATGTGTGTGTGTATATATACCTACAGTGCTTAAAATCACACTTGAAGTGCAAAACAGATAATGAGTCTCCATTTCTGGCTAATTTGCATATTCAGCTCTTGCACACAAAAGACTACAATGACACTGATTTTCTTTTCTACTTTAGAATCGGCACTAACCAGCTGTCAACAAATATTTTGATTAAACACTTTTCTTTATTGGGGAACTTTGGGGCACATTCTTTGTATAAACGTAGTGTTTTCTTTGATTTCAAGGGACATATTTTCAGTATGATTCATGGTGCATCACACCGGTAAGCTGTCATGCACAAAAATATATTTTTCTCTGTAAACTTCCTTTTTACCATTGATTTCTCTAGGGCAAAAATATGGCTCAGCACAGAATATTCCAACTCAAGATATTTGCCTGAAACAAAGGTAGTAAATAAACATATAAGCCTGCTTTAAATAAACTGAAAAATTTAAAGTATAGATTCATAAATCGGACTTTTCCAAGATATTTTTAAAGGTGATTTAATAGTTTCTCTAATACATTTAAAATATGATTTGACTACAGAAGTTGTTAATATTTTGACATAGACTCATCTAGTCTTCTGTGTAAGTATACATAAACATTTTATTTACAAAAAAGGTATTATATGGCACATAATATATTGAAAGCTTTATTTTGACATAGACTCATCTAGTCTTCTGTGTAAGTATACATAAACATTTTATTTACAAAAAAGATACATGGCACATACTATATTGAAAGCTTGCATACACACACACACGCACACACACACACACACACACATACTCTTATATTCATGTGGATGTTTTTCCATGTCAGTACATATATATTTGTTTTATCTTTTTTTAACAATAGCAGAATATTCTAATGTACTATTGTTTACCTCACTAGTTTCCTGTTGAGGAACTTTTAGGATGTTTCCAGTTTTGCTATAGAACAGTGTAGTCTTTGCACACTTTCCTGATGATCTCATCACATCAGCAGAGTAAAAGATATGATCATCTTAAAGTATGAAATGTAGCGATAAAAGCCATGCAAAATCATTGTACCAGCTTCCTTTTACCAGCAGTATATGATAGTACCTATTTCCCCACATCCTTATCAACAATGGGTATTACCATTTTTTAATCTTTTGTCAAACTGACAGGCAAGCCATGATTTCTCATTTGTTTTATTGTGCAGATTTTTTTTTATTCCTTGTAAAGTTAAGTGAGTATCTGCTTGTTGATAAGCATCCATATTTTCATAGAAAAGATGATATTCGAGTTAGCCTGAAAGGAATGGTTGAATTTTGACTGGGTGATTTTAGAGGGTTTTTCCATTGAGGTCATCTGGGAAAGTGGTTCTCAGTTGGGGGTGATTTTGCCACCCCAGGGACATTTAGCCCTGGCTGGAGACATTTTTGTAGTCACAGGTGAGGGGCAGGGTGGTACTGGCATCTAGGGAGGAGAAGCCAAAGATGCTGCTAAACATCCTACAATGTATAAGACAGCCTCCTACGACAAAGAATTATCTAGACTAAGTGTCAATAATGCCAAAGTTGAGAAACCCTGATTTAGGGGCAGGTTGCAGTAATTCCATAGGTGAAGGGGGCTTGAATTAGGATGTCTTTGCTTGAAATAGAGAAAAGAATAGCTGAGAAAGACATTGAAAAGGAAAAACAAGCCAAGCTTGGTGACTGATTGAATATGGAGGGAAAAAAGAATTGAGTCTTAAGAACTTCCAAGTTTGGAACCCAGGTGGCTGGAAATGGGATGACATGAGTGGACAGAAGTTGTGTGGGAGCCAGTTTGAAATAGTTGGAGAATTATTACTTAGAAGTACATAGTGACACTCTTTGCTGTTTCATTTGCTTTGTTTTTATATACTGAGGTTTTAATTTTACACTTGGTGCCAGGATTGTGTTGGATTTTGGATTACAAAATCTCTAACTGGTACCAAACCTTTATTTGATCTCAATTTCCTCTTTCTGAAATGTTCTTCTTTATCTCTACTACAGAAATCACATATATTTATTTAGAAAGATGAAATGCTATTTTCTCTGGGAAATCTTCCTTGATCTCCCCAAATGAAATAAAACTGCTTTTGTTTTTCATTTAGTAAACAAATACTATCAAACTCCTGTTACAGGATGGGCCCTGTGCTAGGTACTAGAGCTATGGTGGCGAGCTTTTAAACACACATCCCCTGCCTTGTGGAGTTTACAGCTTAGTAGGAGAGTCAGATATTGAACAAAATAACTACATGTAAAGGAAGAATTATAGGCTATGGTAAATGCAGAGAAAGAAAAACACAAGTGAGCATTAGTGGTATAAAGAAGAGTACAGTTTCAACTGGGCGAGCCAGAGAAGTTTTTAGGGAAGTGATATTTAAGTGGAGACCTAAGTGATGATTAGGAGTCATGGAGGCAAAGAAGAAAGGAGAAAGCATTTGGAGCAGACAGAAAGGAAAACCTGGAGGGAGAAAAGAACTTGGCCTGTTCAAAGAAATGAAAGGAAATTAGTGTGGTTGGAGAGTGGTGGTGAGAGTGGGGAGGTAGGTTGTTTAGGACTGGCAGAACCTATTAAAGAGAGGGTAGTCCTTCAAAAGTGCAGTCCCTGGGAAGGGTGTTACGCTAGGATGTGACGTGATCTGACTTGAAGTTTAAAGACCTGTTTCCTTTGTGGGGGATAGATTAGGTGGGTGAGAGTGGAAGCAGGGAGACCAGTTGGGAGGCCTTGCTATATACATAGTTCAGGAGGAATATGTTGGTTGCTTGTGTAAAGATGGTAGGTGAGCATGGATTTGAGGTATGTTCTTCAGCTTGTGAGACTTGTAAGGAATGTTGCTATATATACAGGCTTGGAGCAGATAAAGGAGGTCTGGGCTGAATTGGAGGAAGGTATTTGAAGCCAGAGGAATTAATTAGATTCGAAAGAGGTAGAATGTAGTAGAGCATAGAAAGAGGAAAAAAGGGGTGTTTAGAGCTGAGTCTGAGGTGCTGTAGAAGTTGATCAGGTAGAAGAGGAGAAGCCAACAAAGGAAGCGGGGAAGGAGCAGCCAATAAAGGAAGTGAGGACAAGCAGGAAAGTGTGGTTGCTGCAAGATCAAATAGGTGAGGAATGAGAAGTATCCATTGGCTTTGCATTGGCAACATAGAGGGCACGGTTCACCTTGGCAGTAGCAGTTTTACTGACATGGTGGAGTGGAAGCCAGATTACGGTTGGTTAGTACATTAAATGTGTAATCCTATCTAATAAAAGACAAAAAGGGTAATTAACCATACCTCTGCTATGCTTCCCATTGCAATAAGGAGGGAATATGCTAATTGACTGCCCTGCCCTCAAAGATGGTGGCACCCACAGCCAATAAGGAGGGAATATGCTAATTGACTGCCCTGCCCTCAAAGATGGTGGCACCCACAGCCAATAAGGAGGGAATATGCTAATTGACTGCCCTGCCCTCAAAGATGGTGGCACCCACAGCCAATAAGGAGGGAATATGCTAATTGACTGCCCTGCCCTCAAAGATGGTGGCACCCACAGCCAATAAGGAGGGAATATGCTAATTGACTGCCCTGCCCTCAAAGATGGTGGCACCCACAGCCAATAAGGAGGGAATATGCTAATTGACTGCCCTGCCCTCAAAGATGGTGGCACCCACAGCCAATAAGGAGGGAATATGCTAATTGACTGCCCTGCCCTCAAAGATGGTGGCACCCACAGCCAATAAGGAGGGAATATGCTAATTGACTGCCCTGCCCTCAAAGATGGTGGCACCCACAGCCAATAAGGAGGGAATATGCTAATTGACTGCCCTGCCCTCAAAGATGGTGGCACCCACAGCCAATAAGGAGGGAATATGCTAATTGACTGCCCTGCCCTCAAAGATGGTGGCACCCACAGCCAATAAGGAGGGAATATGCTAATTGACTGCCCTGCCCTCAAAGATGGTGGCACCCACAGCCAATAAGGAGGGAATATGCTAATTGACTGCCCTGCCCTCAAAGATGGTGGCACCCACAGCCAATAAGGAGGGAATATGCTAATTGACTGCCCTGCCCTCAAAGATGGTGGCACCCACAGCCAATAAGGAGGGAATATGCTAATTGACTGCCCTGCCCTCAAAGATGGTGGCACCCACAGCCAATAAGGAGGGAATATGCTAATTGACTGCCCTGCCCTCAAAGATGGTGGCACCCACAGCCAATAAGGAGGGAATATGCTAATTGACTGCCCTGCCCTCAAAGATGGTGGCACCCACAGCCAATAAGGAGGGAATATGCTAATTGACTGCCCTGCCCTCAAAGATGGTGGCACCCACAGCCAATAAGGAGGGAATATGCTAATTGACTGCCCTGCCCTCAAAGATGGTGGCACCCACAGCCAATAAGGAGGGAATATGCTAATTGACTGCCCTGCCCTCAAAGATGGTGGCACCCACAGCCAATAAGGAGGGAATATGCTAATTGACTGCCCTGCCCTCAAAGATGGTGGCACCCACAGCCAATAAGGAGGGAATATGCTAATTGACTGCCCTGCCCTCAAAGATGGTGGCACCCACAGCCAATAAGGAGGGAATATGCTAATTGACTGCCCTGCCCTCAAAGATGGTGGCACCCACAGCCAATAAGGAGGGAATATGCTAATTGACTGCCCTGCCCTCAAAGTTGGTGGCACCCACAGCCAATAAGGAGGGAATATGCTAATTGACTGCCCTGCCCTCAAAGTTGGTGGCACCCACAGCCAATAAGGAGGGAATATGCTAATTGACTGCCCTGCCCTCAAAGATGGTGGCACCCACAGCCAATAAGGAGGGAATATGCTAATTGACTGCCCTGCCCTCAAAGTTGGTGGCACCCACAGCCAATAAGGAGGGAATATGCTAATTGACTGCCCCGCCCTTGAAGATGGCGGAGCCCACAGTCACAAGATGGCTGGCAGGGGAGCGAAGTTGTGGGCGATCAGGCCAGCAGGGGAGAGTTAGGGGCTCAGGCCAGCAGGGGAGGGCAGTTAGGGGCAATCAGGCCAGCAGGGGAGGGCATTTGGGGGCGACCAGGCCAGCAGGGGAGGGCAGTTGGGGGGGACCAAGCCTGCAGGGGAGGGCAGTTGGGGGCGACCAGACCGGGAGGAGAGGACAGTTGGGGGCAATTGGGCCAGCAGGGGAGCAGTTAGGGGTTGATCAGGCTGGCAGGGGAGCGGTTAGGGGGTGATCAGGCTGGCAGGGGAGTGGTTAGGGGCAATCAGGCAGGCAGGCAGACAGGCAATTGTTTGGGAGCCAGCAGTCCTGGATTGTGAGAGGGATGTCTGACTGCCGGTTTAGGCCCGATCCCACACGGGTCTAAATCGGCAGTCGGACATCCCTTGAGGGGTCCCAGATAGGAGAGGGTGCAGGCTGGGCTGAGGGACACCGCGCCCCCCACCCCTCCAGTGCACGAATTGCATGCACCGGGCCTCTAGTTTATAATAAAATAAAAAATGCATATACCCATTGGCTCAGCAGTCTTACCCTTTTAAACTTCTGCTAAAATTCATTCAAAGCAAATATGTATGTAAGAATGCTTATTGCAGCACTGTTAATAGAATAAAAAACTGTGAAAGTACCCAGTGCTCATCAATATGGGAATTCATTAAAATTAAAAAGAATAAATTGTATCCATATGAACTGACTGAGAAGGCTTTCCATAAATATCATTATATGAAAAACACATGATGTAGATACGGTGTTAATTATGACATTTTTTTTGTCAACAAACTACTTTAAATATGTATATAAATGTTTGTATGGACTTATAAAGGGAGTCCCAAAATTCACACAAGAAGTATTTTTGATAGAAAACACAGGTTTATAATGAAAAAATTGTAAATTTTTTATTGATTCATAAAGTATACAGTATAGGGTTATGTATGGAATAGCATATCGGGTAAACTGGATTATCATGTCGTGATAGCCAGCACCATTAACTTTGTTGAAATTTTCCATGACCGTTTTGCATAAATGTGGCTGAATTTCAATGAGGCTCATTTTCATCTTGATGGCTTGGTTAATCGACAAAATTGTCGCATTTGGGGTTCAGAAAATCCACGAGTGATTGTTGAGAAACAAATGCATCCACAACGTGTCACTGTTTGGTGTGGAGTTTGGGCTGGAGGCATCATTGGACCATTCTTCTTCGAAAATGCAGCTGCTCAGGCAATAACAGTTAATGGTGCTGGCTATCACGACATGATAATCCAGTTTACCCGATATGCTATTCCATACATAACCCTATACTGTATACTTCATGAATCAATAAAAAATTTACAATTTTTAATTATAAACCTGTGTTTTCTATCAAAATTACTTCTTGCGTGAATTTTGGGACATCCTTTATAAGCATAGAGGATGGTGTGGAAGAATACACATTAAACCTTAATATTAATTACTTCAGGAAAATGAAGATGTGGTAAGGAAAGTAGAAAGGTAGTATTTGATTTTTATTTGTCTTTTATTTATTTGCTATAACATCATTTTTTAAATTAAAAAGGGAGTTGAACTTTAAAGAAGCTCTGGTAGGTGAGGAAATGGAGAAAGAATTGATAACTCTTTTGAGAAACTTTGCTGTAAAGGTGAGTAAAGATACAGGATGGAAGCTGGAAGTGGATGTGCTTATTAGGGATGAGAGGTACTAAAGCATGTTTAATGCTGATGAAAGGATCCAAGAGAGAGAGAGAGAGAGAGTGAAGAGGGAGCAAGAAAGACAGCCCATGGAATGAGTTCCAGACTGCGAGCGCCAGAGTGATGGCTTCTCCTTCCTTTAGGATGTATGGAACAAAATCCTCAGCTGAGAGGGAGGGGTAGCTGGAGGTTTGAGTAGAGTGGCGAAAGGGAGGACATAGTTGTTGCAGACAGAGGGAGAGTAAGCTAACTGGGGAAACTCTGTGGCATGCCAGGCAGGGTTTATTGCCAGGCAGGGTTCATTGTTCATGCGATTGGAAGGCAGGATCTTCCAATAGTAATTCCATCAGCATAGTGTGTGTTTTTTCTAGTGAAATTCAGGTTACTCAGGTTAATGTTCAGAGAAGTAAGTGGTTGAGGGCTCTGGTGGGAGTTAGTCCAGTGTAATAGAAGGTGAGAGGGGCAAGAAAGTGAGAGTATTCGCTAAGACCCAAAAGAAAAATCTAGAGATAATTGCTGATGGGATAATAATAATAATTTTTCACATCTGAGTGCTGTTTCCTTTTTTTGTTTTATGTTGACACCACTGCCTCGACCACCACTACCAGTTTTAAATGAATATAAAGAACAGCTCGTTGACTTGACTATTAACTATGGACAAGATGTAGCTATTTTCTGGCTTTCTTATATCTCTTAAAAATAGGTCCTGGGGCTTATCTTTAAATATAAAACTTACATAAACCTATGTGTGTGCCCAGAAAGCAAACTAAGAAAAAGTAGTAGGTTTAATTGAAACAGAATATGGCCCAGACGGTGCTACTGCCATTGCCCATGTTTTACTTAGAGGATGGTGCCTTGTTGGTGAACTTTTCAATTGCTTGGTTAATTGAGAGATTACTTTAAACATTGTAAGTAAACAGTATTCATTATTTGACTTTTACCCCATTGGTTTTGTCAGTTTGTTATTTATGTTGTCATCTTAGAAAAGACAAACCAACAGATATGACATCTTTGGAACAGACCTTAGGAATATGTTTTATTGCTGTCAGAATGTGTTTTAAAATACACCCTACAGAATTTGGTTCTGAAAAACATTCACATATGATCTTTGGAGGTTTTGGGTTTGTGTGTATGTGTGTGCTTTTTAAATATAAATTAATACCTTATTTTAAAAATGGAATTATCTATGGAGTGTTGGTAATAAGAATGGATGCCTTCTGAGTACTAGGTGCTTTTACATAATGTTTTTCCAATTCTTACAACTCTTGGAGACTGGTTTGATTATTCTCATTTTATAGAACCTCAGAAAGGTTAAGTACTTTGCCTAAGATCTCAAAACCAGAAAGGTCTAGGATTTTTAACTCAGATATGGCTAGCTTCAAAGACAGTTATAGGATACAGTGTCATTCAGAAAGAACCCTTTCACACAGTTAAATAACTTCTTTCCTTTTATTTGTAAGGCTTAGCAGATATGTGCTTGGGTCTGGGATCTCACTGTTTTGGGGGAGCTTTTTTTTTTATAATACTGGCTTTATCAAGGGATTCTGACAAAGTCCTCAAATGATATCCTAACACCTTGTTTTTATAGACAGGCAGAGCCTCCTCAGTGACCTTTGGAGGCTTACATACTGTCATAATGCCTGAAAGAAGGACAAAGTTACTGTTTATTAGCTAAATACGGTTTATAGCACAGGTAATGCCCACACTTTCCCAGGAACTTTAAGTATTTCATTTGGTCTTTCCTGGGAGCCACACATTATTGTCCAAATACTGTATTTCACAAATGAGGAACGTGAGACTTAGTGTAATGAACTTATAATCACACAGCTAGACACAACATCTGGGATGGAAGCCCAGGTCTGCCTGACCCTAAAGGTCTTTTTAACACACCATGCTGTGTTTTCCATCTCTATTTATCGTCTTTTGGCATTGTCTTTGTTTTTCTGTGAGGCTTCAAGGATAAAAAAAAAAGTTTTTATTCTGGACTTCAGGATTCTGAAGTAATAGCTTTTACTGTAGGGTAATTAACACACACACACACACACACACACACACACACACACACACCTTATAGGACAAAGATAATATCCATATGCTACATATTTTTTAATCTTTTAAAAGTACTTAGTTCCCTCAGTAGATCCAGATTCTGGCAGCTGTCAGATGTACATTTGGATACTTAAATAAGTCAAGATTTTAATTTTGCTGCTATGGTTAGTGAATGGTGCCAGATTAAAATCATTTCCATTATTAAAGAGTGAGATGCATACTAGGTATCATTTTATTAAGTCTATTTATTCTGTGATGCTAGGACATGCAGACAGGCAATATAAATGTAGAATGTTAGGTTGTGCTTCTGAAATGTGCTTCTAGTCCCCTGAGAAGCTCTTCTCATTCCTGAAGACAGAAGCATTTATATGATGTCTGTGGCCTTTCATTTATGGGCGCTCATGTTTTCTGAATATTCATTGTCTCTTGCCTTGTAGTCACAAAGGTCGAGTAGGGAAACAGAAGTCATCGTAATATAAAAACGTTCACTGATAAACTGTCCATGTGTACAGTTAGTTCCCATTCAATCATTTATTCCTGACAAATACCATCCCTGCCCATCCTGTTATTCACAGTGTTTCACTGATTGTTGGGAATATGTCAAAATCACTGTACTTGATTGCAAGTCAAATGGCAGATTTTGCAAAAATATCCTATGTAATAAAGCCTAATATGAAAATCGACTGAACAGCAGAACAACCAGTCGAACCACTGGTCGCTATGACATGCACTGACCACCAGGGGGCAGACGCTCAACGCAGGAGCTGCCCACAGGTCCCAGGCCAGCCAAGGCGGGTGCCATCAGAGGCCCCCTGATCGCCCTGCCAGTCACCCCACAGATTGGCCCTGATCGCCAGCCACACCTAGGGACCCTGCCTGTGCATGAATTTTGTGCACCGGGCCTCTAGTAGGAAATAAAAGTTTAATGAAATCAAGAAAAGTGATGTTGAAGAAATGCCAGACTTGCACACAAAGTCATTGGCAAGTGAAATTCTGGTAGTATTAGACTCGTGAGTGAAGAGGAGGAAATTCGTGTTAGGCATTTCAAGAGAAGGGAAAGTTGGTGGTGTCCAAGTATTTTTGGAAGAATCTCTGTCATTATAATTATGCTCAGAAAGCTAATCAGGAAATGTTAGAAAACATATACCAAAAGGTATCTAACAATTATTTACTACTGCTGCTATTACTATTATTTTGGTTAACACATAATTGCATTTATTATTTACATTTTGTTAAATAGTAGATAAAATATATTTGATTTCTCAATTTTTTAATTTAATGAAACCTTTCCTCCCCACATTCACTATGAAGTTTTGGTCCCTATTTTAAGTGAATTGACTTTTAATGTCCTTTTTCAGATGACTGTTGTCCTGGAGTAATGAGAACCTCCTGTGATGGGTATATACTAGTCTTTATGTATCTGCATGTTGTTCCTCTCCAGTTACGTCAGTAATGAGCAACAGCAGCAAACACTGGCATGGCCAGTTAGAGATAGGGTGCCTCATCCTGAGTCAAACTGTCTTTTAACCAGTGAGGCAAAGAAACAGAACCTCAATGAGCCATAGTCTCTTCTAGAACAGCTGCCCAGCAGATTAGGTGTCTATCTTGGAGAAAGGATTTCAGGTCACTCGTTAAATCAAAAGGCATTACGTAAAGAAAGATTTCCATTTTGGGGGTGATTGAGGGGAATGCAGTAGTTTTTTGTTTTTGAAGCCTTTGTTTCTCCAGTAGCATTACCTGAGCTTTCATGTTACTCAGATTCCTAGATGAATATATTTTGGAGCTTCCCTAATCCATTTGAAAGGAAAAATGTGTTTGTAACTTCACCAGCCTTAATTTGGCCCACTGGTGGACTTGGCAGGCTCAGCTGCAGCAGCAAGAGTGGAGTCTAATGGACTCTGCTGGCTGCTCTCACTACAGCCAGGTCTGGATGCCCATTATTTCTGCAGAGGATGTTCCTTTCAGATTGTTTTTAAAGTTGTGGAGTCTGGAATACCCTGTGGTAGTGTCAGTTTCAGAGAATTCAGTAATTCCTGGGTTTTAAAATATATGTAAAGAACATATATTAGTTGAAAATGCAGTGCATAGTTGATTTTTTGTAACTTCCAACAACATGCAAGCCCTGTTCAAAGCAAAAGCAGAAGATTGTTTTTTTTTGAGACCTGCGAAGTAATATATACCTTAAAGCCATTTTCCAAATGGAGCTCATTCATTATGACCCCAATTTACATTCATGCTTCCCTTGAACTTAGGCCAGAATATTTATCTGTGCAGTTTAAGTAGCAACACGTTAGTTAAGTGCTTGATTTAAAGTAGCTGGCATTTCAATTTATCTTTCTTTTATTAGAAAGGTTTTTCCCTTTGAGAGGGGTTGAATTAGTCATTGTGTGGTTTAGATAAGTCCCTTGATCTGGGGACAGAACATTGCAGGATTTGGAGTTGTCTGTAGTACCTGTGTAAGGGACATGTCCTGAATCTCTTAATAGTTGTGAGATTGCTTTTCACTGAAAAGTATGACGTGTGGCTGGCTCCTTCTCTATTTTATGGCCAATCATGCAGCTCATATATCTCGCTAACTATAAATCTTAATTTATATTTACCCAAGGATTTTACTCTCAGATTCACCTTCTTAGAGCTGAAAAGGTTCAGTGCCATATGGTTTATTTTTATTAGTATGATTAAGAATGTATTTTCATTAAACTATGCCATCTGTTTGTTATAAGAAGAAAATAGGTAAATACAGTAATTCTCCTTTATCTACAGGGGATACATTCCAAGACCCCTGGTGGATGCCTGAAACCATGGATAATACCAAACCCTATATATACTATTTTTTTATACATATATACCCATGATAAATTTTAATTTATGAATTAGGGACAGTAAGAGATGAACAACAATCACTAATAATAAAATAGAACAGTCATAATATATTGTGATAAAAGTTATGTGAATGTGGTCTCCCTCTTTGAGAATATCTTATTGTATTGGCACTCATCCTTCCTCTTGTGATGATGTGAGGTAACACAGTGCCTACGTGATGAAAAGACTCCTATAGGGAGGTGAATGATGCAGGCATTGCAGGCTACCATTGACTTTCTGACAATATGTCAGAGTAGGATCATGTGCTTCAGGTGGTCCTAGATATCCAGCCATGATGATGTTGGTAGCTGGATGTCAGCAGCAGATATCTATGGTTGGGGAAGCTTAATAGCTTTTTTTCATCTTTTCTGAAATCTTTTGGAAGAATGTTGTAATTGGACATTGTTGTCTCTTTCTTTTTTAACTCATCAAAGTGTTGCTGCTTGTAATGCTTTAGTGATCAATATCGGTGACTTTAATACTACATCCCATTCAAAGATTGTATTCCATAAATTTTATAAAATAAGAGTTACTTGAATATAAGCACTGCAGTACCATGGCAGTCATTCTGATAACCCAGATGGCTATTAAGAGACTAATGGTGAATATTGTATATCGCATGAATAAGATAGACAAAGGGATGAGTCTCGTCAGGGGACGGAGCGGGTCAGTGTAAGATTTTATGATAGTATTCAGAATGGCGCACGATTTAAAACTTATGATGCCTGGCCAGTGTTGCTCAGTGGTTAAGCATTGACCTATGAACCAGAAGGTCACAGTTTGATTCGTGATCTGGGCACATGCCTGGGTTGCAGGCTTGATCCCCAGTGTGGGGCATACAGGAGGCAGCCGATCAATGATTCTCTCTCAGCATTGTTTCTATCTCTCTCCCCCCTTCCCTTCCTCTCTGAAATCAATAAAAATAAATTTAAAAAAACATAAATTGTTTCTGGAATTTTTCATTTAATATTTTTAGTTTTTTAAAAAATAATTGGAAGGGATTTTAATAAAGAGGCTATTTACAAAGATGTAGGGAGGAATCCAATAAGGCAGATATCTGGCCCCAAGCACCGAAGTCATCAAGGGGAGAGCAACTGTATAGAGAAGGCTGTCTGATAGGAGATGTGGCCTCTGGGCCCACTTCCTTCTCCCCTCCCCACTGCCCTCCAGTTTCCTGCTAGTGCCTCCTATTGGCCAAACAGAAGCTAGAGAGCAAGGGAGCCCATTGATTCAGGGTCCATTTAATATTTTTGGACCACAGTTGACCGCAGGTAACTGAAATTGGAAGCGAAATTGCAGATAATGCGGGGACTACTGTACATTGATATATTCTTTTTTTAAATCTCCATCCAGTTAGCTAATAAGTATAAATCTCTTAGGTTGCATTATTTAGAAAATACTTTAGAAAAAAATTTAAATGTATGCATTGAAGCAATAGCTCCTTCAGGGAAGATTTTAGCCATCTTTTGGCCAGTGTGTACCTTGCATTATGTCACATATAGAGTAAAATTTCAGAAAATGTGTTGAAGCTGTCTAAGAATGGTATTTTACATTATAAAACTACAGACATATATTATCAGGTTGGAATTACATTTAGAGACTGAATAATTGATGGTTTCTCATTCCTGGTCTAGTGCCTGGCCTGGAGTTGGCATTCAGTGACTGTTTCTTCACTTAGCTAATTAATTAATTGATTGATTTTTGTGAGAATTTAGTCTGAGGACAAAATGAGGTTTAGAATAGTCATGTAACCTTTATTATAATGTATTTTAATAACCCTTCAAGAACAGAACTTGGAAAAAGTTTTCTTGGTAGTAAGTTTACAGTATTTAAAAGGGTATGATATAGTCTCAAAAACACTATTTTTTCTTATATTTACTATTTACTAGTAAACCTTTGTCGAGTTTTGCTTTATTTGTTATCCTTTCCATTGAAACTCATAGGAAGTATTCTTTCTGCCTAGAACTGTTTTTTTTGTGTGTTTTTTTAAAAAAATATATTTTTATTGATTTTAGAGAGGAAAAGAGATGGAGAGAGAGAGAGAGAGAGAAACATCAATGATGAGAGAGAATCATTGATTGGCCTCCTGCATGTATGTCCCTCACCGGGGATCGAGCCCGCAACCCAGGCATGTGCCCCCGACTGGAATCGAACCTGGGACCCCTCAGTCTGCAGGCCAACACTCTATCCACTGAGCCAAACCAGCTAGGGCTAGATCTCTGTTTTAAATGAGCCTTTAAGAGTCCAATTTATATTTGTATAACCCAGGGGTCCCTTGGGGTCTTCCAGTCCATGCAATCTAGGTAAGAGAGCCTCTGCCCCCCAATTCCATGGTCTTGGGAAGTCTCCAAAGATATCTGAGAGGTCCCAGAACTTACTTCTTTACAGCTGCCCTGATTCTGACTTTCTTTATCCTTTGTGCTAAATTTGTGCTGCATCATGTCCCAGATGTGAAACTCAGCACAGCTTCTAGTTCCTTCAGAAGAGTCCTCTCCAACAGAAGCATTAGCGACAGAGGTAGACTTTTTTTGAGGCTTTCATTGGAAGAGGGGAGGAAAGATTTAATATTCATTCCATTAATAATGGAATGAATGTTAAAAATCTTTTAAACTGTATTAGACATTATTTTTTATTTATTCAGCAAAATATATTTGATGAGTCCAGCATTGATCTTGGCACTGGGCAGTCAAGGATGAGCAAAAAGTAGACAGATCCCCATTTTCATAGAGCTTATAGATCAGTAGGGGAGCCAGGTAATCAAGCAGGAACACAGATTGATGTAAAATTCTAACTGTGATAAGTGCTGTGAAAAAGAGGTACATGGTACTTGAGAACATTTAATGGAGAGGTTTGACCTTACTGGGGATGTGGGTGGGTGAAGATTAAAAGGAATTGTCTGGCCAAGGAGGGTATGGGGGTGGAGGAGTAAGAGGCAGGAGGCAAAAGCAGGTTTCTAGGATGTCTTCTCCATAATGCTGCCTTCTTTGTTGTTGTTTTTTTTCATTTACACTTCCATCTCTCAGTGCCCAATCCTGTTGGCTCTCTTTCCCTCCAGGATTTCCCCTTCGAGCTTCCAAGCTCTTCTTCCTCTATTAGGCAGAGCACTTCTGCTAATCTCCAGGTCCTATCCAAAAATTAATTTTTGTAAGACACATCATGTTCCTGCCAAGATTTCACTCCCCAGATTAAGAAAACTTTTTTAAACCACACATTGGCAACATGATTTATTCATTTTTTTATTCATTCATTCAACAAATACTTATTGGGCACTTGTTCTCTGCAATTTGCCTCCTAGGAGCTAGGGATATAATCCCCACGGATTTTACAGTCCAGTTGGGAGAGCGCTCAATTAAAACTCCTTACAAGACAGTTGGGTTTATGAAAAGCAAAAATTTCTTTTGTGATATATGAGGTAGTTACAGATGTATATTATGGATGCATCAGAATGAAACACATAAAAAAGTGACTTTCAACCTAAAATAAAATTTGAAAGTTGCATATGGCTTATTTTCCATACTATTAAATCATCAAATTGAGTACATACAATTAAATCTTTTAAAAATTTATGTATAAATATAATTCTCTCAAAGCAGTCTTGCCTGTTGTTGGTATTATTATTTCATCATTTCTGCCCTATTGGATTCTAAAAGTTATAACATCAGATATGTGGTGATTTTGTCATAATTGAAAGTTTTTTACATTCCTGTTTTCTATGGTCTGTATGTTAGTAAATTCTCATTTTATTTTGGCATTATATATTTTTAAAGACAGACAGGCTGTGTTAAAAACCCTTAGCTTTCTGTAATCAGAAGACATGCTTCTCAATAAGACTAATGAGCTTTTCCAGAAGGATCATTAGGTCTGACTGGTGAGGAGAGGTAAGCCTCTTTAGCAGAAAAATTGACCCTAAGAAGACTAAATGAGTAAGCGATATATTTTGTTGAATCTTTTCCATGTGCCCAGTATTAAGGACAGTCTAGAAATCTATTGGACCAGAATTCCTCTTCCCAAGCGCTTAGTAATCAGTCTTAGATATTTTAAGGTCTATCATTCAGCTAGATTGCTAATGGAAAGTCTTGCCATTATCTCTGTGTTTTTTTAAGGATGGAAGGATTATTATCTCTTGGTTCTTATGCTAGACAATATCTTCCATTGTCTAGAATACTTTTTTTTTTTAGAATACTTTTTAAAAAACTTTTTGCTCTTGATTTTCTAGAGAGGTTATGTGTCCCACCCCTCATCTAATATTAGGGACTGAGGTATGAGGTCTATCCAGGTTTTTCTTCTCTAAGAATGTCACACTCAGAATGTCAGCCTGATTTCAGGTGAAATTGCAGAGGTGCCTGCTTCCTCCAAATCTATTCAATATTGAGTGAAAATTTCAGTCCCCTCTTCACTATCTTGGAATTAATTTGACTTTTGATTGACAGACCATGGTATGATGATCCTGTTGGGTTTTTGCCCCTTCTTCATTGCACTTTGTGTCTGGTGGCTTTTTCTAATCTAGTGATCAGGGTCTAGGACCTTGGCTGTATTTACTAGTGAGTAAGGTTGGTGAATATAAGTAATCACACAGCCATAGTCTTCTGTCTTTCATTTCCTTATCATTGGGATTGGGCTGCCCTTGCCCTCCCGTTCTCCTTCTTGAGGGATTCCTGCTTCCATGAGGTATTCTGCATCATTTCCTCCTTCTGGACTGCTTTTATACTTCCTCTTTCCATATAGTCAGTGTAGTAAGTTGAACCAGAACACTTCATGTAACCCAGGCATTCATCTTGTGATCATCTCATTGTGCTGAACACAGACTACTTCAGGTTTCTGTACTTGTCTGAAAATGGGAAAATCCCAAGATATAGAGTTGGATTTAAGGAAAGATATAGGTCCTTGATTGCATCTTCATCTTAAACCAAATGCTTTAGTCCAGCATTACTGGATTCCTGCTTTGTGGTATTTGGATGCTAAATTAACTGATGATAGAATGATACTTTGATTTGCATTCAGTTCTTGATATCTTTTCTTTTTTTAAAATGTAAATATATATTGAGAGAATGGTAAATAGAAGAGCAGGGATTCCTGTCTTCAGCCACAATACTGTGAAAACTCCTAATAATTTCTACATTCTGGATGTTTCTAAAATCTTAACGTTCTCCTTCCTACTCCCTACTCTGAGTCCTGCCTTCAACATCTCCAGCCTGGGTCTTGCTGTTCTCTTTGTCCTTCGCTAGTACATTTTCCACACTTCTATCAGGGTCATCTTCCTGAAATGCAAACCGATCATGTTATTCCCCTGCATAAAACCTTTTAGTGATTCCTCCTTGTCTAAACCATGAAACCCAAGATCCTTAGCACAAAGTCAGTGTAGGATAACAGTTAAGTTTGGCTGACTTTATATTTGACTTTCATTTACTAACTGAGTGACTTTGGCCCGCTCATTTACCCTTTCTGTCCTCAGTTTGCACCCCTGTAAAATGGGAATAACAATAGCGCCTTCTTTATAGGAGAAGGATGGCTGTGATGGTTAAATTGTTCAAAAAGAGTAAAGGAATTAAAACAATGCTTGTCACATAGTAAATACTTAGTAAGTGTTAGACCTCTGCTTACTTTTATGGTCTTAATTTCTGCTTAAACCTTAAGCCAAGCAAACCAAACTGCTTATCGATTCCAAATGTATATGATACTAGTTTATTGTGTGTCTTTAAACATGATATAGCCTTTGCCCTGAATGAACCTCACTATACCTGATGCCTGAGCATTACCTCCTCTATGAAAACGTCCCAGGCTAGTCTGAACAACCTGAGTACTGCAGTCATTTAAGATTCAGCAAAGTACAGATTGCTCAAAATGCCTGTTTTAAAGAAGATTATGCTCTAATGGGCAGACACAGACAATAAACAAGAGATAAGTAAAGCAGGGAAGGATATTTATGGGGTGATGTTTGCAATTTCAAATAGGCAAGATCTCATTATAAAGGTGACATCTGAGTAATGGCCTACAGAAGATTAAGGAACAAGTCAGTTTGGTCAAAGAGTATTCCAGGCTGAAGGAATAGCAGCTGGCTCTGATGTGGGAACATGCCTGGTGTGTTCTACACATGGTAAAGGGGTCTCTGGAGCGGAAGGGAAAGGAGTGTAAGACAGATAGTGTCAGAGAGGAAATGGGGCCAGATTGTGTGGGGCTTGGTTGAGTGAGATGGCAAGTGAGTGGAGGGTGGTGAGCAGAGGAATTGTGGGATCTGTACCAGCTAATTGCTGGGTGGTGGATGGGTTGGGGGTGGGGGGGGTGGGGGGATAGACAAGGATAGCAAGAATAATTTAGGCAAAAGATGGTAGTGGCTTAGAAGTAGCGAAGATAGGGGAAATGCTTTAGATTCTGTTATATTTGAAGGTAGAGCTAGTGGCATTGGCCAATAGATACGATATGGGGTAAGAAAGGAATCAAGGATGACACCACAGTGTTTGTTTGCCTGCACAAGTGAAAGGATGGAACTGTAACTCTCTGAGATAAGGAGGACAGTAGAGTAGGTTTTAGGGTAGCTCAGTTTGAACGTTTTAGGCTTGAGATGCATTTTAGATGTCCAACTGGAAATGTTGAAGATGCAGTTGAACATATATTTAAAGACCAAGGGAGAAGTCTGGCTGCATATATAAATGTAGGAGTTACCAGCATAGATGCTTCTTAAATCTGTGAGACTGAATGAGATCACCAGTGTTAAGAGGTTGATGACAGCCCTCATCAGGTAGCTCAGTTGGTTAGAGCATCATCCTGATACACCAAGGTTGTGGGTTCCATCCCCGGTCAGGGCACATATAAGAATCAGCCAATGAATGCATTAAGAGGTGGACCAACAAATCAATGTTTCTGTTTCTCTCCCCTCTTCTCTAAAATCAATAAATTATAAAAAAAGGAAAAGAGGTTGGGGACAGAAGACGAATCCAGCATACAAGACCCAGAGGAGCTGCTAGTGAGGTAGAATGGAGTGACCAGTTGTGTTGTGCTGCCGAGAGATCATGGTAGATGAGGACTGATGATTGATGATTGGATCCTGAATGCCCTCATAAAGTAGTTTTAGATGAGGTGGATGAAAGCCTAATTGGAATAGTTCAGAAAAGAAAAGATCTGGACAGCATATATAGTCAACATTTTTGAGAAGCTTAACTGTGAAAGAAAGAAGTAGGGCGGTAGTTCCCTACTTTCTGGAGGCTTAGCTACACAATCACTTTTAGTATTAGCTATCTTGGAAAAGTTACTTTTGCAGAAACCTAGTTATTAACATTACGCTTTTTTCCCCTCCTTACAGCTGTCATTTTGGGTTGCTTTTCTCACTGACAATGCCTAAGTTAGGACCTGCTGGAAACGTGCTTTTTTTTCTGATCTTCAAATAGGAGCAAAAATACTGAAAAATGCTGAACCAGCCTTCCTTTGGGGGCAAAGATACTGTCCTCCAAAGCAGGTTAACAGGAGTGTCAGTTTGGAGACACAACATTTCCTAAGACTTGGGGCAATGCCATGTGCACAAAGAAGAATAACTAATATTTATCGAGTGCTTCCTCTGTGCCAGCACAGTCTGGGTGTTTTACATCATTATCCATTTAACCATGATAGCTACTTGGGGTGATAGAGCTTCATAAAGAAAGTCTTACAGGTAAATAGCTAGGATTTGTGACCACCCTCTTAGCATTGTGTTTTATCTTACCAACTTTGGTAGCTCATTGAAATGTCCAGGGAAGTTTTATGAGTAACTGTGAAGTGCCAGGCACATTTACAGAACTGGGCATGGAGGCATTTAAAGGACTTATTGTGGATTACTTTTAAAAAATATTATGAACTTATGGTTAAGAAGAGAATTCTTTTTATTTTCTTTAACCCAGAGGCTCGAATTTTGGAAAAACACCACAATCCACTGAAAATTATCCAAAAGATCCTAAATACGTAGACTTTAGAGGTCCCTTTTAACCACAGGTTCTGTTGTCCTTTTCCGCAGATAGATTTTTCCTGGTGCCTTTCCTATAACACTGGCCTGGCCATATCCACTTTCTCATGGATTTATTGCTCATCTTTTTACCCTGCTCTCTTTAGAGAAATATATGTTAAATTTTATTCCTTTCATCAGCTTACAATAATTTAAAGGTAGATTGTGCTCCTGGACTAAACATGTTGACAGTGACCCTTACCAGTTTTTGAATTATAGTGTGGTTTTCAGCTAAACATCTTAGTATACTGTGCTTTTTTTTTTTTTTTTTTTTTTTTTTTTACTGTATGAACCGCTCTTCTTTACTCATTTACATATCTCTAGGGAATGATAAGTGCTGAATTAGGCAAAAAAGAAATTTTGCTTTGAAATTGCTCTCTTTTTTTTTTGATTTGTGCCATCTAGGAATAAACTATTTAAAAATTTTGAACTTTGTAGGCACATTTTCATTTTAAAAGAAGAGGGAAAATTACTTTTAAAAATGTGTTGGCAAAACCTGAAAAGAAAGCTCTAAAGAAAGGACTGTGGCCTGACAAGAGAACAGGAAGAAATGATTACTGATGACTTGAATTTTCAGTAAATTACAAAGCATACGTAATAGGCTTAGAAGAGAGATGATTCCTGTGGCATACTTCATGCTGCCTTCACAGATAAGTGTGTAAATGAAAGGGAAATGAATTGTTTCAGCCTGCTAAATCTATACCATTTTGGTGGGGTGAAAATGAGTGCAATTGAAATAATTCTATTACTTCTTATTGAAAATAAAACATATAAATGTTTTTGATGTGTTTCTAGAGAATAGTGTACTTGTAGATATGTTACAAAGAAACATAATAATGAATCAGAGGTAACTAAGTGTCCCTTTCCACTAACTTTTTAAAAAAAAATCTTCATCACCTGCTAATACAGTATATTATTTACTAACTTATCTTGTTTATTGTCTCTCTCCCCCTGGTAGGTTATAAACTCCTTGAGGGCAGGGTTTTTTGGCTGTTTGATCCTAGCACCTTGAACAATTGTAATATATGTTTGTTGAATGACTGAGCGTGTTATACGGCATCCGAAGCTGCAAAAGAGGCTAGCTTCTAGTGGAGTAGAAATGAGAAAGGGGTGGGGGGTGAGTGTTGACTGAGCCCATTTAAAGTTGCAAGAACTATTATGGTAATACATTATTCATTTGACAGATATTTACTAAGTGCTAAGCAGGGGAGTTACAATGGCAAATAAGGCATTTGTGGTTCCTGCTGTAGTAGAGTTTACATTCTAGAAGGGTGATATGTATAATAGGTAAGTAAATAAGCTAGATAATGTTAAATAGCAATGACTTCCCTGAAGAAAATAAGACAAGGTGAATGAAAATGAAGGTAGGTTGAGGAGAGGTGGGGCAGCACTGCTTTATATTCTATGGGCAGAGAAGACTTTTTTTATGGATGACAAGGAGGAACCAGCCATGTGGATATCTATGACAAGATCCTTCCAAACTTGGGGGCAATGAAGAGAAAGAAGGATAGTAGATGATGCGTGGTAAGTGAGGGGAGTGGCAGGACATGGAATTGGACACATTAGATCATGCAGGGCCTTTTAGGCCATGGCAAGAGTTTAGATTTTTTATTTTAATTCAATGGTAAGTCATTAGAAAGTTTGACCAGAGAAGTGAAAAGACCTGATTCACATTTTAAATGGGAACTTGTACTGGAATAGGTTCACATACTCATTTGCTTTCAATGGTTATGTAGTGTAAAAATATTAACAAAATATTCTAACTGCATTGATAAATGGCAACTTTCCTTTGGCCTGTGTTGGGAGACAATGGAGAGGTGGCTGGCAAGCAAATCAGAGGGCATAGGCCCTGCGTTAAGAGGTTTAGCCTCTCCTGAGTTGCACTAACTTTAAGCCAAATGGAATTATATGCTCAGTATTGCCAGGTCTTTTAATTTTCCAAGAGAAGCCAGGGATCTAATATGTTTTGTTAAACTATTCAACTTATATGATTAAAAGTGAGCAACTAATCCAAGTAGTTTATGAAAATACTGTGGGCCAAACGGACCAGACTTGCAAGTGCAAAGGGGTCCCATAAATGACACTTCACAATCTCTAGGTTAGGGTGATGGCAGTGGAGATGCAGAAAAGCAGATGGGATTGAGATATGTTTTGAAGGTAATAATGACAAGTGTGATGATAGCATGGATGTGGAAGATGCAGGAGAGGGGATGAAAAGAAGGCCTAGTCATTGACACTGGGTTTCTGGCATGAACAACTGTGTAAACGGTGGTCCATTTACTGAGATAGGGACATCTGGGCAAAGGCATATGGGTGCACTAAGACCAAGTATTTAGTATTGAGGCTTTTAGGTTTGAGGTGCTTATGAGTCATCCAAATGGAGATTTCCAGAGAGTGTTGGCTGTAAAGGACTGAGCGTAGAAAATGGGTCTTGATTAGAAATACAAATTGGGAGTTACTGACACATAGTTCAGTTGAAGCTGTGGGAGTAGATGAGCTCAACTAGGGTAAAGGGTTGAGAGAGTAGAGGAGAGGGTATGTGTCCAACCTGAGAATCTTAACTGTAGTCTTTTAACAACCATCTCTGCTCTCCCTTTCTATATGCCTCTCTATATACATTTATGGGTTAAACATGTAGATAAATTTATATGTTCTTTTGTCTTTTTAGTAAGTGTGACAGTGATCCTAGGAACCTCAGGAATTCTGAAGAGTTATTCATATATAACTAGAAGAAATGGCTGGTTTTATAGTAAACATGCTAGAAACAGAGGAAGAAAGAAGGGCTTTGACTAATTCGGAATAAAGATTTCAAGGTGCAGGTCAATCCCAGAATGAAAATTTTATAGGTACTTTTATAAGTTCATGTTCCACTTATAAAATTCCCCCCTGTTTAAATTTTTTCCTTCCTTAATGTCTTTCCTCCTATCTTCCTCAAACATTTGAACACCAAGTCATTGTATAAGCATAGGTATCATAAGAGTGAAAAGAAAAACACCCATGAAACTTATTATCTATTTTAAGTAATAATATCTGTTCAAACATTCTATTATTCTGACATCCATTTTGTGATTTTTCATGCTTTTTATATGGGAAAGGGGTAGTGTGGGAGGCCTGAAAATGAAAAATCAGAATTAATATGAATAATATGCATTTCACTTTAGGGGTTTTTCACCTGAGACTACCAAAAACATTGCCATTAAGTTTATATTTACCATTTCACCTTTGATCAGCAATACAACAGCTATTGTGTTTTCTTGACTTTCTGTCCTTTGGATCAAGCTGTGCATGTGTGTGAAAGAAAAGGACCCTGCTCAGTATATAGACTACGTGAGGTGAGGCTGTGTGCAGATTATGGCACTGTAGCATTTGGCCTCTTAGAACACAGCAGGACATACATCACAGCTCTGCTTTGCTTTGGAGTTAAATTCAGAATAGTGATTTTATTTTATTTTATTTTTTAAATTTATACTTAAACCTTTGTGTGTCTTAACACTGACTTCCGGTGAGGCACTGCCAAAGCTGTCCTGCTAGTCAGCCCAAGCCTTTGGTGTCCAGAGAAAGAAGTATTTTCTTGAGATAGACTTTTTACTTTATAAATCTTTATAAAGTTGGCCCTTTGGGTTGACCTCAGGTATAAGACATACTACTTTTGTTTAGTGCTTAAAAAAAGGAAAAAAAGTAAATCTGAACAGAGCCTGGCTTTTCTTTTTGTTAGAAGTTTATATCTGCTTTATATCATAAAAGCACCAGGAGGCATCTTAAAATGGACATGATTTTATAAATCTTAAATAAAAAATAAATGCTTTATAGGTTTGGGATTTGCAAGTGTATAACACTGTAAGTCAGTGAATCTGTTGTAATACAATAAATTTTATTGTAATATAACCAATTTATCAGCAATATGGCTCATGGATTACTAGACTAATCCATAAAATGAGCCCCACTGTGGAACTTATTAATTTATTATAACTCCACTATGTTATTATTACTTAGTACTTATTAAATGCCAAAAATTTCTTGGGCACTGAGCAAAATCAGAAGATGGGACTGAAAGTTGTTTGACACACTGACATGGGAGGAAGGAAAGTCCTATTTTTCTGTGTGCCTCCTGTTTTTGTGCCTGTGCCCCTACTATACCATTAATTCCTAAACGATTGCAGCCCCATTTTCACATTTGGAGTACATGTAGCAGTGCTCAGGATCATGTGTCCTGCTCATTAATAAAGAACCTTAACTGTAAGAGGAAAACACTAACATTAGCATTCCTGCCATCATTTTTTAAAAAATATATATTTTATTGATTTTTTACAGAGAGGAAGAGAGAGGGATAGAGAGTTAGAAACATCGATCAGCTGCCTCCTGCACACCCCCCACTGGGGATGTGCCTGCAACCAAGGTACATGCCCCTGACCGGAATCGAACCTGGGACCCTTCAGTCCACAGGCCGACACTCTATCCACTGAGCCAAACCGGTTAGGGCCCTGCCATCATTTTTTGAGATACCTTAAGACTGGTAGTCCAGCCACCAAGGGGCTTCTAGAAATATTTATTTCCCTGAGCTTGTGAACTCAAATATAGCACAGAATTTTTCTCTGCTTGCATCTCTGTGAGTCTAATTCTATATTTAGCTTAATACAGAGTCATGTTTTAAAATATTTTATTTTTTAAATACCTGTCATCAAGTCTCATTTATCTCTTATAATTGGTCTGCTTTCCATTTTTCTGTGGTGAATTTTTATACCCATGTTGAAATTGTTCAACTGCCAATTATGCTCCCACCATTTGGCTTGTACCCAGGGAACGCAAGTCATTTTTCGTATTATCCTGAGAAAAAGTAAAATAAATCTCTTTGAAAAAATTAATAGATATTTCAAAGCCAACTAAAATTGATTTGCGGATTGTTTTTGATTATCTGTGCTTCTGCCTTCAGTTAGCATACATAATCAAAAGTTGGCAGTGACACAGTATCATTCTTTTTTTTTTTTAATTCTTTATTAGTTAAGGTATTACAAATGTGTCCTCATCCCCCCCATTAAACCCCCCCCCCCCTCATGCTCTCATCCCCCTGTTGTCCATGTCCATTGGTTTGGCTTATATGCATGCATACAAGTCCTTTGGTTGATCTCTTCCCAGTATCATTCTTGAATAGAATAGTAGTCCTCTGGTTATAAATACTTTAAGACCAGCCATCTGTCCTAAAGGAATTCAGGCACCAGAGTCTGATTCTTTACTTAACTTCTACCCATCTTGGAAATTGGTGTTAACCCTGAGTTCATTTGGTTAGAGGAATAAATACATTTAAATAAGGCTGAAAATAAATAGATAGATAAATAAATAAGGCTGATGTTGGTAATATTTGGTTGAACTAATATATAAACATTAGTCGTTGACATTAATTGTTGATATTAGTTAAATGTGGTACAAGTGATTAAGATTTGTTAAATAAAAGGCTCTTACTACAGCAGGAAGGCTGGGGAGTGTTGGCGGGGGGTGGGGGGCGGTAAGAGATCAACCGAAGGACTTGTATGCATGCATATAAGCATAACCAATGGATATGGACAACAGGGGGATGAGAGCATGAGGGGGGGGGGGGTTGGGGGTTAATGGGAAATGAGTGGGTAGGGGAAGCCGGGGGAAGGTCAATGGGGAAAAAGAAGGAGACATATGTACTACTATTTGTAATACTTTAAACAATAAAATAAAATTTAAAAAAAAACACGGCTATAGACTTGGATGAAAAAACTGATGAAGATAATTTTAGATGCCAAATTACTCCTGCTTATATATAAGAAATGTTAAAAGAATGTTATATAGATAATACCTGTCACTCCTTAAATGTACATGGATTTCAGAATTAAAATCACAATGAATACTTTTGTTTCTCCCACTCCTCCCACTCTCATTTCCTTTTTATTGCTAGTGTTGACAATGCATGTGCTCCTCAGAAACCCCTTAATTTCCCCAAAGTAATTTGTAATTTTCTCATCTCTTGGGCTTAATATTATGGACTCAACCAGTTGCTTTTTTATCTTAAGAAACTAATGAATTCCTAGGCATCAAGTATGTAGGAATAGATTCATTCTGGGTGACTTTTTCTTCTAAATTGGTGCCTTAGTACTATGAACTTGCAGAGTGGTTGTAGGTTCTAATATGCAGTTGTGATGTTTAATTTTATCCATGTTTGTATTAGTAAGGCCCAATGACTTTGAGAAAAATAGAAGGTATTTTTCTCTCACTTATGAGTCTGGGGCTGATAGGCAGGCTCTCCCTCATGACCTCATGGGGCTTAGGTTGACAAGGTGGCTCTGCCATCCTTTAGACATGACTTCCATGATTCCTCTGTTGGACTCCATGGTAGCAGAGAAGTGTATGCCTAATGTATTAAGACCAAGGCTTGGAAATGTTATTCATCACCTTCAATCAAATTCTTTTGATTAGAACTTAGTACTGGTTACACCTGTTGGCAAGGGAGGCTGGGAAATATAGTCTCAGTAGACATGTGCCAGCTAAAATTTGCTGAAGAGAGGAGAAAAATTTTGGAGGTTTGCCATTTCATCTTATATCTAATGTTTTCTTTGTTCATATAGAGAAATGAAAACAAAAGATATATGCTTGCTCTTGTGTTAAAATGGAAGATTAACCTGATACATTAGATTTGCAGAATCAGCAGAAATTGATAGACTTGTAGTTCTCCCCCATCATTTGGTATCTTTAACTACAGAGGGAAAATCAGAATAGGGAACAGTCTGTGGATGGAATTATCAGATTTTTCAGACATGCTTATAAGATTGAAAATGCCTGACAGGCAGTTGGAATGAAGGACTGGAACTCAGGAGAGAAGTCAGGGCTGGAGTTTGAAGTACAGGTATGGCAGTCATCTCCTTAGAGCTAATATTTGAACTATGGAGGAATCAAGATCTTTGAGAGAGAATAAAAAGAGTTAGGCCTATTCTTTGAGGATCTGGTTGAAGGCAATGTGACAAAGCAGCCAAAGAATTGAGAGAAAACCAAGATGGTGTTAACCACTTATATTAAAGAAGTACATAGTGAGTATTAGAGGCCATAGAACAAACAGAATGAGGTCTAAGCTAATTATTAGACCTGGCATTAAGGAGTCCATAAGTAATCTTGCTAAGTGAAGTTCCAATAGCCTATAATAAACCAAATTTGAGGGCTTTTATTTGAGAAGTTTGGGTGAAGAAGGAAGAAGGTTCTAGTAGGTTCAAATGAAATTTTTTTCAAAATAATGATAGATGTGTACATTTTTAGACACACAGAGAGGAGGATTTGAAGGAGGTGGAACGAACTGGCAAGAAGCTAGATGTCAAGTATAAGGTGGAACCCATGGGCTTAGCTTTAGAGAGGAGGAGACCCATACTCTAGGGCAGTGGCATCTTTTGCCTGGGACAGCCCAGGACTTTCAGCAGGTATTTGGAAACAAAAGTGTGAATGAAAGGACGAAGGTAGACTAGGTATAAAACAGATACTTATAAATAGGAAGTGAAAAATAATCTATATATACATAGAAGGCTAATATGCAAAGTGTCCCCTTGGGAGTTTGACCAGGAGACTGGGAGTTTGATCGCTCACTATGATGTGTGCTGACCACCAGGGGGCAGCGCAGAATGAAGGAAGGCCCCGGCCAACAGCCAGCAGGGGAAGGAAGAAGGCCCCAGCCGGCAGCTGGAAGGCCCCAATTGGCCCTGATCACCATCCAGGCCTAGGGACCCTACCCGTGCATGAATTTCATGCACCGGGCCTCTAGTAAGTTAATAATACTCAATGAGTTAAATTCTGTTATTAAAGTTGGAAACAAGATCATCAGACAAGCTGTACCTGAAGGTGATCATGACCATTCTAAGTGTTTTACACGTATTATCTCATTTATTTCCCAAACTTGTAAGTACTATCTCTCCACTTAATACATGGACAAATTAAGGCACCATACATTTTGTTTTGCTGCCAAAAATAAGGGCATAATGAGGATTTGAACTGAAATAGTCTGGCTTCATGGATCATGATCTTAACCATTGGGCTATTGCTTCTCAGGCCTTGGGAAATGAATGGAAGAGTTCAAACATTCATGAACATTTAGAACATTTATTGTGGGAATGGTGCTCAGGAAGCAAGCCATCTATATATATAAAAGCCTAAGCAACTGGCCGACTGGCTGGTAGCTATGACATGCACTTACCACCAGGGGGCAGACGCTCAACGCAGGAGCTGCCGAGCAACAGCAACTTTGAAGAGTGTCCTCTTGCACTCTGGGACCCCTCGGGGGATGTCAGACTGCCAGTTTCGGCCAATTCCTGCAGGCCAGGCTGAGGGATCCCACCTGCCGGAGGGACTCCGCTCACTCCGCAGACACTGCCCCAGGTGCACCGGCTGAGGAGGGACCGTGGGAGGTTGGCTCCAGGGTGTGTCCAGACCATCTTGCCCAGTCCCACCCCGCTGGCCACCTTCCAATTAATTTCCTTTCAGTGTGCACAAATCCATGCACCGGGTCACTAGTGTATATATATATATATATTATATATATATATTACACACACACACACACACACACACACACACACACACTAGAGGCCCAGTGCACAAATTCATGCACCAGTTGGGTCTCTTGGCCTGTCCTGTGGGATCGGGCTGAAACTGGCTCTCTGACATTCCCCAAGAGGTCCCGGATTGCGAGAGGGCACAGGCCAGGCTGAGGGACCCCACTTGTGCACGATTGGGGCTGGGGAGGGACACAGGAGGTTGGCCAGCCAGGGCGGGACCGTGGGAGGGCTCAGGGCATGTCTGGCCCATCTCGCTCAATCCCAATAGGCCGGACCCCAGCAGCAAGCTAACCTACCAGTCAGAGCATCTGACCCCTGGTGGTCAGTGAAGTCAGAGTGACTGGTCAGCTGTCTGCCACCTGGTGGTCAGTGCACATCATAGCGAACAGTTGAGCAGCCTTAGCATATCATTAGCATATTACACTTTGATTGGTTGACCGGATGACCGGACACTTAGCATATTAGGCTTTTATTATATAGGATTTTAACTTTTTATTGATTTCATAGAGGAAGGGAGAGGGAGAGAGAATTAGAAACATAAATGATGAGAGATAATCATCGATTGGCTGCCTCCTGCATGCCCCCCACTGGGGATCGAGCCCACAACCTGGGCATGTGCCCTGACTGGGAATCGAACCATGACCTCCTGGTTCATAGGTCGATGTTCAAGCTGGTCGGGCCATAAGATATATTTTTAAAAAATATTTAATAGTAGTGAGTTTTTTTTAAAAAATGACTTATTTTTCTTGGTTATTCTAAAAGTAATATATACATATTGAAGAAGACTTAAAAAATAATGTATACATTTGAACATAATAATTCTAAATCCAGAGATAACCAGTGTTAACAAATTTGTATATTTTCATATAAATAACTATATAAACTATGTGGTTTATATGTATATAAACTATATAGCTTTGTGGGATTTTCATATAAAATTTTATTAAGAGTATTATTTTATGTCATCAAATATACCATAAATTTTGCCATTTCTCTTTTGTTTGATCAGGTCATTTTTGTATTTTGTTTTTTATAAATAATACCCCAGTGGCCATCTTTCTTTGTCTATAGTTCTTATTATTACCTTAAGCTAGTGAATTAGTCCGGACTCCTTGTTTTGTAAGTGATAAGGAGCCCACCTTGAACTAACTTAGGTGAAAACAAATTTTTTGACTTAGGTAACTACTGAAATGGCAGGCATGCAGCTGGGCCTCAAGGGGCGCTGGAGTCAGGGACAGCTCAGATATCTCAAAACCCCCTCCACTCCATATTTCCTGGCTCTTTCTACATTGTTTCTTTTCTGAAACAGTTTCCTCCATACCCTGGGAAACATGACCACAGATAGCTCCTGAGCTGTAGCTCACAGCATTACCAGCAGAGAGGGACTTCACCTTGTTTTTCCCCCAAAAAAATTTATTTTGAAAATTATCCAAACAAAAAGTTTTACCATGTATGGATGTTACCATACTTTCTTTATCACATATCCATATATCTATCAATCCTCCTATTTATCAGTGCATCAGTTAAAAATCCATTTCAAAGTAAATTGTAGACAGTACACACCCCCCTAAGCATGCATATCATTAACTTAGAGTTCACTGTTTACATTTTTTTGTAATGTAAAATTGACATCCAAGAAAATGCACAAATTTTATATTTTCATTCACTGACTTCTGACAAATCCACACACCTGTAACCCAAATGCTATGAGACTCACTTTTTTTTTTAAATCTTAAAATTTAAAAAATCCCAGGAAATTGTTCTGACTAGCCCACTTTGGTCTGGCACTCCTGAGCTCAGAGAGCGAAAGCAGCAGTATTTCCCACTTGTAAGAGGATGCTGGACAGACAGAACTCACGTCTGCAGGAGAGAGCTTCCTGGAAGTCAAATTACACTTAGACAGCATACTTTTATGCTATGCAAAAGGCATGTTTATTAGTTTCATCTTCTTTAGAAAGCTGCCTCTAATGTCCCACAGTAATTTCTTTACTCTCTGTACCTGTGCTTCATCACTTTTTCTTTAATTGATATAGCACATGTTTTGTGTCTTTTTAGAAAAGAAAGATTGTGTCGAAGTTCTCACCCTCCTGGTGTCTGGGCTTGCGTAGCTTCTTCTTGAAGTAAACATCAGTGAGATGTTTGGGGATTTTCACACCACTGATAATCAATTTTGGTGGAGGTGGTGATGACACATTTCTGGTGTGTTCTACACAGAGGAACTCGATTGAGGGACAAAGGTCCAGTCACAAGTTGCAAGCCACTGCTCAGCTGCTTCAGGAAAACCACCCTCTTACCTCTGTGGCGCCCAGTAGGATGCAGAATGGTCCCAGGAGGGATGCTGGCCCACAGTTGCCTCACATGCTGACTGAAGGGTTTCTTGCCATGGCTCAACAGCTTTCGAGGCACATCTTCAGTAGGATAATATTTAGGCATTTTGTGGAGTTTAACCACTTGGGTACCACCATTTTTGTCGCCTCCAACTGGTTTTGTGACAGTAGCAATCCTGGATTGAACTGCCAAATACTTTCCTCTTGTATGTGGCCTTTCCAGAATACAGCCGACCAGGAATATCTGCCAATTCCTCTGATGAGGACGGGGTTTCTGCTGAGTGGGGCTTCCCCTTCCTAGGCGCCTTAACCTTGCCAGCATCAGCCTTCTTGGCTTCAGGTTTCTTCTCCTTAGTATAGGCTTCTTCTCTTTAGTATCCAGCTTCTCAGTTTTCTTTTCACCCGCCATCCTCTTCGGGCTTCACTGCAAACCCAAGCGAGACAAACAAAGTGCCTGGGAGGCGTCTCAGTTGGCCCCAGACATGTCTGACCCTTGCAGGTGTCGACTTGATACCCTTCTGGTTCGGATGGCGAAGGATTGGGGTCCTGAAATCCTTGCTATCATTTCTTTGTCAACTTTGTTCTCAAATTGTATCCTTTCGTGGTCTTAGATGGCTGTTACATCCAGGCATCACAACCAGATGTAGTAATATCTCTTCTGTACCTCAAAGGAGCTAAGAAACCTTTCCCAGAGGCCCCTTAACCGACCTCCATGTGCCCTTGACTAGAACTAATTGATACTATCGAGCCTAAATCAGTTACTGGTGAGGATAATGGAACCATGTGCTTTCTGATCTAGATTTACCCCTTTTCCATTGTAGAGGACTGGACAAAACAGATGCTATCAGGACTTTGCTAGTAGGAAAGAAAAAATGTTCTATAGGCAATGGGTAGCATCTTTTACACAGCATTGTTCCCCAATGAAAATGCCTGATCTTGTTTGTCCTCTCAAGTTGGTGGTGTGGGGCACATTGAAGAAATTCTGTATTTGACTCGTTCCTACCTGACTGCTTTCTCAGTTGGTGACATTTGATATTGTATCGGCCCTGGCCTTTTAAGTTTTAGGTACTTAATATTTTTCTACTTCTCCCTAGGATTTATTGTATTTGAAAAAAAATGTACATTTTTTAATGGTGGTTTCTTAGTTCTGGAATTAATTCCTTTAAGCCTAATGTCTAAGCCTGGGTTCTCTGGCAAACAGAGCCAGAGGCAAGGATTAAAATGTTAATGCTTTCTTTGAGAGGTAGAGGTCCAGGTCTGTAAGGGTAAGGGCAGAAGGAAGAGAAGCAAGGAAAGATGCAAAGAAATTGATTTGATGAATTGTAGAGCTAGCTCTTGCTGTATAACATGCTGGAAAGAGCCATAGCAGGTCACTCAGCAAGTATGCTCACTTGCCAACAGGATTTCTCTGAAAGGGTTGTAAGGAGAAAGTACACTTGGAGTGGTCCTTGGAAAAGAGAAAGAAAGGGGGGATTTATCTGCCTGGTGTCCTCCAGTCTCCTCTCCTGTTCCTAGTTGATGGAGGTTTGTCCCTGGGAACAAACTCCTCTGCACTCCCAAGCTGCCTCATCCAGGTCCTCTGTAGCTACTCAAGAAGCTAGAGCCCATGTCCTTCATGGGGTATTTCACTCAAGTCCAAAAGTGACTTGGGTAAAGCACCATTTGAAAGAGAAAAAGAGGACACACATGCATGGAGATGGTTGTGTCTAAGAAGGTACACACACAGATTTGTGTCCCAATACACATAAGAAAGTTGAAGTTTTAATTTTTTGTCATAGCATTACTTTAGTATTTAATTACTTGGAAACATATTAGTTTCAGAAAATAAGCCAGAGACTGCTTTTGTGATCCAAGACTATGAAGTTTAAGATAATCACCTTAGGAAATGTTTTACTTTTTTCTGGCCTGAGAATCTCTTATAAGAAATGTTGGCAGTGTTCCAGGGCCCCACAAATAATATTGGTTGTTTTGGATCTAGGTCAACACGACTTCTTCATAGTCATCTTAAAATATGGTTGAGGCTGAGTGGAGTGGCTCTGGGCACCCCTTAGATTGTCTGGTCATTCCAAATATATCAAGATTGATGGATTCTTTGGAGCTCTTGACACTTGGAAATCCTCTGAGTATTGGCTTTGAATTCTAAAAATCCTTATAAGGCTAGTTTCTTTTCAAAAAGAGCAATTTTTGCTTTTTATTCAGAGTGCAGAGAGAAAATTGTGTTGAATTGGTGGCAGAAGAGACACAACCCGATGGAATGAAGGAAAGAATGTCCTTTCTGGGTTGGTTTGGTCTTTGCATTCCTCATAGGTTTCTTCCATTTTCTTGGATTAAGATCTCTTTTTCCCCCCCATTAGTGTACTTTACTCAGATCACTATGACTTCTTAACTGGTATTACAGAATAATGGTAGCTGTTTTTTTATGGGAGATTAAAGGATGAGCTTGTCAAAGATGAATGTTAATTGGGTGCATCTAATAAGCCTGAGAAGACTTCCTGCTTCTGTGTCGTCATAGGAACCGAAGCAGAATGTTTGGACATTCTCAGCATTGTTGCTAGCTGAGTGCTCCTGAGCAGTTCCGAATTGCCTACAGTGGTGGTACTGGCATGACACTGTGTAGCCCTTTTAGCTGCATCAAAAGCATGAGAATTCTTGGCCAGTCTGGTTTGTGCAGCCCAGATTTTTTTAAGTGTTCTGAAAGGATCTGTGTTCTTTCACTAGACTTCAACGTCTGAATTTGACCTAGGGACAGAAAGTCACATTAGGTCTGTTGGTGTTTAAACACACAGTTCTACATGTATCTGAGTAGTTGACTTTCTTTTTCCTGTTTTTAAAAACGAATGGAGTGGCTGTTATTTTAAGAAAATCTTAAAGCCCCCTCCCATTCTGCACTCCAGTGAAGATAATTGCCTTTATCTTCCATTCACCTTGGACACTTGGTACCTGTCATGAGGTGTGAGGCTGCTTTATAGGGCTGATTTAAGGTGAGATTTTTTTCCCTCCTTTTTGAGGCTCTGTTTATGAACTGGAATCATAAAAATTCAAGAATCGTGCCAAATGTTCTTTTGTTGATGACTGTGATTTAGTCTGTTATGTAACTGTAATGTATAATTTACACATCTTGAAGATCATCAGTCTCTGTACCGAGTGACTATATTTAACCCTCACTTCTTTGGAAAAAGAGAACATTACCAATTATCTTTGAGACTATGTTTGTGAGACAATACACATTGATCCACCCTCTTTCTCCATTTTTAATTTTTGAGGCGTTAAGTAGCACTTTATAATTTCTTCTATGCTTTTTGTATATAAAAGCTCAGAGGAGAAAGAGAGAGCTTAGTAGCTGGTGACTGTATCTTGAGGCCACCATTGATTGCTTATATTGTCTAAACCAAGAACAACGGGCATAATGTCATTGTCATCTCTATTAATATGCAGGTTCAGAGAGAACAAAAGGGTAAATTTCTTTCCACTATTGTCTTTCAGTTGCAGAAGGGGAGTGAAGAGAGGATATTGAAATATTTAATAGTGAATAGTTCTACACTTATTAAGAAAATAACACTTCCTTTTTTGTGTTTCGATGCCACTAGTGCCTGTTATTTCAATATTTTTTGAGCAAGTGATTAATGTTGGTTTTCTTTTATCTTAACCTTTGTAAGTTAAGTTCAGTTTTAAGCTCCATTATGGTGTCTTTTAAAACAAATTCTCTTATTTACCACCCAACATTTTGCCTCATTGCCCTGCCGCAGGCTCTGTTTATACTAGTATGAAGTTGTCATAATGTAAGAGGAAATGTTGACTGTATTCACATAGGACTGTGTTCCCTTAATAAAGAAAGCCTTGACTAAGAAAATGGTGTTCTCATTAAATCAGCTCTTTAAGAGTAGGTGGGAGGAACTGCTATCGATCTAATAATGGATTTAATAGTTCATATACAAAGTCTTTGGAATAGAAGTAATATTCTGCAGCTGAGTAACTGTAGATTAATCTGTCTTCAGACAGAATTCTGGAAGCATCTGTAAAACTGGAAAATTACTTTTTCTTTCCTTTTTTCAGGCACAACTGGACTAAATGTAATTCCCAAATACTTTAGAATTAAATTATACTCAGAAAATAGGTCTACTAAAAATTATATGAAAAATTGAAATGAAATCATAAAATGTAAATGTTAGGTTCTTCTTGGCTGCATTTACTCTGGTGCCAGTTTGTTTAGGAGGGCTGCAGTGTTGAAGGGTAACCAGAGGTCACATGTGGAGAGTCTTCGTTAGGTGGTTTTGTAATAGCTAGTGGTGGTCTATTTTAGTTCAGTTGGATGAAGTAGTTCTTTTAAGGTGGGTGCTGAAGTCAGACATTTAAGCTTCTCTTCATGCCCTCTCCCTTTGACCCTTTAAAACATTTTTCTTTTATTCCACTCACTGAAAGCACATCAGTGAGCCCTCCTTCTTTGACAAGAAAGGCCAGCCATTCCTTTTTCCCTTCCCGCCCCAACCTTTAATAAGTGGTTGGGTCTGTGAAGATAGGGGGTTCCCAGAACATCTGAGAATTTTGATAGATCCAACTAACATTCTATGGGTGGAAATGAGGTGAGCCTTGTTCAGGTTTCATTCTCATATAAACGGCATATTCCATTCATGCTTTATACTGCTAAGATATTCAGTTTGGGCAGCATATACTGTTTGAAGGTTCTCAAGGAAATAAAAGGTAAAATAATAAAAATAACATCAGTAATATTAACAACTACAACTCTGCTTATCAGAAATGAAACAATGCAGAAGGAATTGGGACTTCTGATAAATTTATGTCTAAAAGAAGGATAGACTCATATTAGGAATAGCAGCAGTATTTCTATAGAGCACTGCAGTTTACAAAGCACTCTTCATCGAAGTTTATAGAAGCCTTCCTTATATGACAGTGGGGGGTGGATTGGCTGGACTCTCATGGTTTCGTTAGCCTTAAGATCTCCAGATCTAAAGCTCCACACCAGCCATTTTAATTGGCATTGTTGTCGCCTTGTATTATTAGACCGCTTAAATAGTCAGATAGTCAGCAGCTGTTCTCTTTCATGTTTAATCCTTTCTCTCTTCTGCTTTTCTATCACTGTCACTTTCCAGTTTGAAAGCTAGAGCATATGTAGCCATCTTTATTTACTTTTGTTCTATGCTAGCATTTGCCTTCTGCTAAATGAGGTTGTCCTTTATGAGGCAGCTGGCAATTTGTTTCTGCAGTCAAGGATCATATACTGCATTTTGGAGCCTGGGGTATGTTAATAAGGCTTCAGAAATAAAAATATCATCTGAATGAGCACTGCACTGGTGCTGGTGAGCTGCAGACAACCCCCTAGGCCACAAAACAGCTACCACCTGAATGTGTCTAGGTGATGCCATTGGTGCTGCTGCCTCACCTCTCCTGACAGTTTTACAACCAGTAGCAGACTGTGAGAGTGGCTATAAGTGGATATGTATGTGTGTATGTCTTCAAATTAATCTCTTTCTCTAAAGCAGAATCATTTCTTAGGTTCATTTTTATTAACAGTACTCCTAGTTCGATTTTAACATCAGCCCACGGAGCATTTCTTCATTTCCATTTACATCAGGGATTTTGGAAAACATCATGAGACTTTGAATCCAAGACGGGAGCACTTCTTAAAACATGTTTTTATTAAATCAACCTTATAAGAAAAATTCTATTAGCCAGATAAACCCCAGGGTTCCCGGGGCTCTTAACAGGGTCCATAGTTAGGCATTGGATTAAGGGTGGGACACCATGAATTCCTTGGAATTTATACTTTGAAGATATGGCTCAACCCCTTCAAAAACCACTGCGCTTGTTAGCTTTTTGACTGGATCCTTATTATATTTTTGTTAATTTTGGTGCTCTTAGACCATACATATTTTAAAATCTTGTTATTTTTACATTACATATATCATAATGTTAAACTTCAGCATTAGGCTACATGGAAATACTTAAGGTTCAAGCACAAAATTCTGTCACCATAGTAGTTGGTTAAACATTTATATAAAGAATAGCTATTAATGCTATGGGTTCATTTTTTAAATATATTTATGATTTTTAGAGAAGCATTAATTTGTTGTTCCACATATTCATGCATTCATTGGTTGATTCTTGTAAATTATATGCCCTGATCTGGGATTGAACCCGCAACCATGGTATATTGGGATGATGCTCTAATCAAATGAGCTACTTGGCTAGGGCCAATGGGTTCATTAACAAAATTTTTTTTATTATTGACAGTATTATAGATGACCCCCATTCCCCTCCCTTCACCCAGCTCCGGCCCAACCCTAGGCCTTCACCACACTATTGTCTGTGTCCATGGGCTATGCATATAAGTTCTTTGGTTAATCTTTTCTCATCCCCTATCCCCCCACCTCCTATCCCCTCTGAGATCTGTCAAATGGGTTCATTTTTTAAATCCACCCCTTCAAAGGGTTAGAAACTTAAGGGTGTTGATATTTCTTGAAATTTATTAAGCTATTGATGACTGCCTCTAAAAGGATTATTTGTTTTAGTTTTTCTATGAAAGAGTCAGGTAAAGTAAGTTACCTTCCAGCAACATGTCTGCTGTGTTATAGAAGCTGGTAAAGATTTTGCAGAACATGTTATGTAAAGTTATTAAAGAAGAATTCATTTCAGTTCATTAAGCAAGCTCCCACCTCTGTGCACTGGAGAGACAGTGTTGAATGAGCCCACATCCCTATTCTTAAACAGCTCACACTTTACTGGAAGAGTGAATTTTACATGGGTCATCTGAATTGATGGTCCCTAATCGATAGTCACCATATGGTGTTTGGCATGGGCATGTTCCACAGGCATCCATGATTAAATGGTTGATGGGAATCATACCATCCCTTTCAAAACTTAAAGGATCAAGCTCAAAATCTGCCCTCTGAGCTTTGAAGAGAGTCCCAGACCTTTTAATTTACATTTCCTCTATTTGGTTAAGTCTTTCCCAGGACTGTACCTTATGCCCTTCCTGTCATCTATCCAGGCAAATCTTTACTCTTTATTTTCCTATGTGAAGCATTTCTTGATCTATGAGAAAAGAGAATGGTTTCTCTTCATACTTTGAATTGTGCATAATGAATATGTAGTTAATCATCCTAATTTAAATAGGATTCAAAGACACTAAAGATACTTAGAAAATACTATGGCAGAAGAACACAGGGGAGGAAATGATTAATTATTTCTGGGAAATTCAGAGAATGTTTTAGAAAGAAGATAATATTTATTTAGATCTTTAAGGATGAGTAGGAGTTTTTCAGGTGGGAAGGTTATTTGGGGCAGAGGGAATAGTATATATGAAAAGTCGTGGCATCAAGAAAGCACATGGCATGTTGCATGTTTAAAGGAACGTGGCTGGACTGCACGGTGTGCTTGTTATTTGGTGGTGCTGGTGCCCCGGAGGCAATGCCGCCAATAGGATTCGTGTGGTAAGCTCTGCAGGGCAGAAGCAGGTTCTTTTAGAATGCTGTGTACTAGCAAATTACAAGCTGGTTTAGGCATTTGATAAACATATATACAGGGAGTCCCAAAAATGTATACACACAATGTCTGTAGACCATTACATTTTGAAAATGAAATGTATTTTAATAAACACTGCCTTTATAATTATTCAAAGTGCGTATACATTTTTGGGGGACACCTATATATATTTTTTGTTAATCCTCACCTGAGGATATTTTTCCCATTGATTTTTAGAGAGAGTGGAAGGGATGGAAGAAGCGGGTTGGCGGGGGGTGAGGGGGGAGAGAAAGAGAAACATCTATGTGAGAGAGACCACATCGAGTGGTTGCATCTCACACATACCCCAACTGGGGCTGGGGTTGGGGATTGAATCTGCAACCCAGGTACCTGCCCTTGACCAGGAATCAAACCCACGACCCTTTGGTGCATGGGCCAACTCTCTAACCACTTAGCAACAGCAGCCAGGGCGATAAATATATATATTTTTTAATGGACCATGAGTCTAAGAGTAGCTGGCTCTTTGATCAGGGGAGGAAAATGTGAGTAATCCTTTAAGAACCATATTCATTCATCAGGCATTTATTC
Source organism: Myotis brandtii (assembly GCF_000412655.1). Classification (NCBI taxonomy): domain Eukaryota; kingdom Metazoa; phylum Chordata; class Mammalia; order Chiroptera; family Vespertilionidae; genus Myotis; species Myotis brandtii. The sequence continues at coordinate 1,535,104 of NW_005366109.1, read as the reverse complement.
AACAAATATATACCGAGGCTGCTGTGCTCAGAGCAACAAGGGAGATATAAAGATGTTTCTGCCCTGTTTGTGCAATGCCTCTTCCCCAAATTCAGGGTTTTATTAGATTTTTCTTTGGAGAAGTATTAATTCTATGCCATTTTATTATGTTTTATGCATGCTTGCTACTAAAGCACTGTGCACTTATTACTCTCTCTAAAAGGTTCAGAACCATTTAACCCACTCCACTGCTGTATTTCAGAAGTTCTCATTCTGCATTTTGAGGAGAGTACAGTGCTCAAATGGCTGATGTTTTTCTGCATGTTGTGCTTTCCAGCCGGTATTTATAAGGTCAGCAAGGCAGGGCATGCAGTGTTATAGATGTGAAAGCTGATTTGTACTCAACCTTTTCGGCCCAACATACTTTAGCTGCCATTCTTTACTTATAGTTGATGCAAAGAGAATGTAGTTTAGTTGTAGCAAAGCAAAACGAAATAACACTGGAAGCAGAATAGAAACTTGAGTCTTAAAGATTGCACTCCTGGTAATGTCCTTTTACAGGTGTGTAGAAGAACATTCAAACCTTTCTTGAGTGTATATTTCATTCATCCCTTCCCTTCCTCTGCTTGCTGCCCTGTTCCCTTCTTTTCTTTTCTTTTTGACCAATAATATATTTTTATTGATTTCAGGGAGGAAGGGACAGGGAGAGAGAGAGAGAGAGAGAGGCATCAATGATGAGAGAGAATCATTGATCCGCTGCCATGTGCCCTTGACCAGAATCGAACCTGAGAACCTTCAGTCCACAGGCCAACACTCTATCCACTGAGCCAAACCAACTAGGGCTGCCCTGTTCCCTTCTTTTCTTTACTACATATTTAGCAGGTAACTTCAATGTCAACACTCTGCTGGGTATTGGGTTACAATGGTAAACGTAATGCTCCTTGTCTGAATAGAGGGGACAACAGTTATTCCCAACCCTGGCTGCGCATGAGCTATACCAGTAAGCCTTAAAAATGTACATATGCTGGGGTCCCTGCCCTAGAGATTCTGATTCTGTAGTTTTGAGGTGGGTAGGTATGATTACTGACAAGTTAATAGGCAATTTCAGTTCTCTGAAGTGGGCAACATTATAGTTAGTGAGTACTGGGGGGCAGGGGGAATCATCTGGCCTAATCTTGGAAGATCAGGGCTGGTGGCTGGATGAGGAGGGCGTGTGTGCAGAGTGGAAGGCAAAAGCCTGACTCGGGCTTTGGGGAATAACATGTATACACTGCAGGAAGAGAGAGCATGGGAAAGTGGTAGTTTATTGTGGTTGGAGCATAGAAGAGGAGGCAAGGAGTAGTGAGAGATGAGATTGGAGAGACAAGCAGAGTCCAGATCATTCAGGGTTTTGTCAGCCAGGTTTTAAGAAATTTGAATTTTAGCTGAAGACAATTAAAGACATTGATGAGTTTTCAGTAGTGGAGTAATTAATATAAGATTTATTATGTTTTCATATAATCATTCCTGCTATTGTATGGAGAATGGCTTTCAGGGAGTAAGAATAGAATTTGAAAACTTTTGCTGAAGTCTAGGCACGAGAAATGCCAGTGGTTTGAATCAAGCAAGTAGCAGTGGAGATGCAGAGAAGTGGGCAATTTAAAGAAATACTTAGTTATTGGAATATCTTGACCTTGTTTAAAAGTAGATGTGTTGGGGGTGGGGTATGTGAGAGAGACATCAGTGCATGGGTTGGATGGAGATACCAATCACTAAGATGGGGATATAGGAGAAGAAGCAGATTTGCCAGGGAAAGGCAATGAGTTGAGAAGAGAGAGAGTTATATGTTCCATTTACTTATGCATTCATTGGTTGCTTTCTTGTATGTGGCCTGACTAGAGATCAAACCCGAAACCTTGGCATATAAGGGTGATGCTCTAACCAACTGAGCTACCCAGCTAGGGTGATAAGTTCACTTTAAATATACTGAGGTAACAGTTGGGCATCCAAATAGAGATCTGAATTGGGCATTTAGGCAGATGGTCTGAAGCTAGGGAGAAAGATCTGGGCTAAAATAAAGATCTGGAAGACATTTGCATATAGATAGTAACTGAAACTGTATGAGTGCATGAGATGATTCAGTGCATATAGAGGGGAAGGCCTAGGTCAGAACCCTTAGGAATACCAACATTTTAGGAAAGAGAAAAGGGGAACCTTAGAGGGAGCCTGAGAAGGAGTGGTAAAAGTAGGAGGAGCCGTAAGAGTGTGAATTGCCATATAAGGCAAGAGAATGCTTTAAGGAGGAAGGAGTGATCACTGGGGGCTAAATGTCATAAAGAGGTCAGTAAGAAATGTTCATTTGCTTTGACAAGGATGTTATGTCAGGAGGAAGAGCAGTTGCATGGCATCGAGAGAAGTAGGTTGAAGGGGGTGAGGTAAAGTCATCAAGAGTAAATAATCATGTTGTACACCTTGGACTAACACAATGTTACATGTAAATTATATCACTAAAACTGGAATAGACAATAGTTTCAAGAAGTTTGAGGCAACAGAGATAAGGTGGACGGGTGATAACTGGGAGTGGAGGGGTTGGAGAATTGTTGAACAGAAGAAATTTGATCATTCTGTTCATTCCTTCCTGGTGTGATCATTCATTAAAGGTCCTCTATGAGCCATATCCTCTACTCTGTTGAGAATAGATCCTAGTTTTTTGTTGTTGTTGTTGTTGTTAATCCTCACTCGAGGATATTTTCCCATTGATTTTTTGAGAGAGAGTGGAAGGGAGAGAGAGAGACAGAGAGAGAGAAACATCAGTTTGATGAATTTAAAATGAAGTCTGATTGTGTGGTTTTTCTTTAGCTGTGTACTGTCACTTGAGTTTGTGCTCTGAGAAAGTAGATACTAGGGTTGGAGTTTTCCAGGTAAGTATAATGGAGAGAGGGACAAGGGAAATAGGGTATTCTGCAAGGGAATGATTATACATAGATAATAAGAATCTAAGCTGAACAAAGGAGGGAGCAAAGGGGGACAGGATTGTGACAGGATCAGTGGATTAGACAGTTTAAGAATCTTTAGCAACGGGGATACTAAAGCAAATGAATGGGAAAGATGGGAAGGGGAGATGAAATGTTGGTTTCATATTAGAATTTTGGCCTGGGTATATGTTTCTGTTGACCAAGTCAAGGTATTGCCCATGGATTTGAGTCAGAGGTATGTAGAGGAAGGGGCCCTGAAAGAGGCTATCAGGGACCTGGGCGGCCCAGATTTTGTTTGCGTGGTGTACATTCATGTTAGCGGGTGGTGATAGGAGCTGGAATGGAAGGGAAGTGAGCCAGGAATACAAGTTTTCAGTTGAGTAGAATGAGTGTGAAGTTGGTAGATAATGATGACAGCAGGGGATGGACCTTGAGCTTTGAAAGAAAAGGAAGATTTGCAGGCAGAATGGGAGGAGGCTAGTTGGGAGTAGTATACTGGAACAAGTATAGTTGCCTCCCCTACTTCCTGGCTCTGGGATATATGGGGCATTGAGAGGAAAAAAATATTCACTTCTTGAGTTGGCTGCTGAGGAAGCATGTTTAAATGCTGGCGATAAGGAATCAGGAGTGAGGTAGAGGTTGGAGAGCAGAGGTTCCTGAGAAGGGAGACTAGATGGGCTGTAGGGTCTTAGTGTAGAGATTAGGCTTGGCCTTCTAAAAGAGGGCAGGGGTAGGGGCAGCAGGCCTGGCCATGGGATAGGTTGCCCAAGGCTGGTTCATCTCGAAGAAGGCCACAAGAACAGCTGTTGAGAGTAGGGCTGTAGGGAGTTGGATGGGAGATGTGAGAGGAATGGAGGTTTGAACTAGCAGCTAGAACATGGAAAAATGGAAGTGACACATAGAACGATCATCAGGAGATGGTAGGGACTCAGCTCAGACTGAAGATTTTGAGTTAGGCACAAACTTCTCCCTACCCTCCCTTCCTGTTATATATGTCATGACTCTTTCCCCCTATTTCCATGAGACTAAATTAATTGTTTTCTCCTTTGTGTTTCAGTAGTATTAAACACCTATTTTTATATCACTTTTCACATTGTGGTACAGTGTTTTTCCTGTTCAGAGTGTGAGTTACTAGAGAGTAAGGCTTCTCTTCTCTTCATGATCACCTAGAATAATGACAGGGACATAGCAGGCACTCAGTTAATGTTCATTGAATTGAATTAAATTACACAAGTATATTCATTTTATTTTTCTAATACTGCTTTTCCTTTATTGATCTGAAACTATACATTCTAAACAACTTGCTGGTTTCTATGGGCACAGTGTGCTCATTAAGCTAAGTTATCCTATTTTCATGTTTTACAAGAGCAGGACCTGTGCAGAAGATTAAGATGTTTCCTCATCTGTACGGGTTTGGCATGAATTTATTTGCCTTGGGAATTGCTGTCAGCAGAACCTTTGCCTTGTTATTGACCTTACCATTTGGTCGTAAGGACATCCTTTGAGAATATAGTGAATGGCTATTCTTCTGATTGAATAGCACTGTGCTAGCTTTCTTTCCCTTCAGAGTGAATAGTACTGCACTATGTGATTTGAAATTTGTGGGAGGCTCCAATTGGAGGAGAGATCTTTTCCTGTAAAAAGAACCTAATAAGCAAAATTAAAAAGTCACTTTGCTTCCAAAATGTTGGAAATGTTGTACTGACATGAAGACCATACAACCACAGACGATATTAATTTGCCCATTAATGTGCTCATACTGTTTTGTGGTTGGGAAAATGAAGGAACATTCATATTTATTCATATTCCACCTCAGTAGTGACAACTTTGGGAGGAGATGTCCTTGGTTCCCTTTAAGATAGAATCATAGAACTTAATGCTAGAAGGGACGTGAAAGCCCCTGGTCGGCTACCCAGTAAAACCTGTGAACTCCTCCTCAGCATCCCCCCCAGGTGGGGTCCAGCATCTGCTTGTATACTGAGAACAGGAACCAGGACATTGCTACCTCTTAACAGCAGTTCTCTAACTTGGTTCCCAGGAGCTCTATGTACTCTTAAAAATTTTTAAGGACCCCAAAGAACTTTTGTTAATGCTTGGTATATCTTATCAATATTTATGAATTAATTTAAAGTGCAATAATAAACCCATTACATGTCAATATATAACATTTTTAATGAAAATAACTATATTTTTTAAAACAAAAATAATTCAGTGAGGAAAGTAACCTTGCAAACTTCCTTAATTTTTGGTATTACAGTAGAAGACAGCTGGATTCTCCTATTTATTTCTCAATCTGTTGTGATATCACAGATGTAGCCTCTGGAAAGCTCAACAGTCCATACATGGCAGGCAAATAACTTCTTAAAATTAAAAAGCTTTGACCCCATGGACCTCCTAAAAGGCACTAGGGATCCCAGGAGTCCAGACCTTACTTTGAGGTTTGCTGCTATCTTGTACATGAAGAGATGGGACGAATGAAAGAAAAAAAGAGATACAAATGGTGCCAAGAATGATGTCCTTACACCTGTGGTCAACAAGTATTGAGTGCCTACCACATGCCTGAACATAAAGCTCTGAAAACGCTGACAATCCTATCACTTATTTTCCTTCTTCTTCATTGTGAAGGCTCACCTTGACTTGAAAAGATTGCAGGATTGTAAATTAGCTCTTTTACTTATAGCATCCATTAATTGAGAAAATGGGGAAAAGCTACTGTGACTTTAGTTGTGTTTTTAAATAAATGTTCATTTTTAGTCATCAGAACAGTGTCTGTGGACATTGGAAAACAAACACTGTGACTATGTTTTTATATGTTATACAGTTTGGTCTGCAGGCTGTGCTTGGTGTCCATGGGAATTTGCAGAGCCCTTGCAAATAACTGCGCCTTGGCCCCGCCATATGCGATCCATAGGTTGGGAGTCATGGTTCTGTGTTTGATTTTTTGTTTTTTCTTCAGAAGTCAGTCACCAGTTCTTGTCACCAGTGTTAAAGATGTTGAATGATAGAATTGTTTTGAAACCATTTTGACTTTTGGTGGCTTTGAGTAAGATAGCTGGGTGTCCCGACGAAAAGCCAAAGGCAAATAAATGTCTGTGCTTCTGGGGCTTCCGATTGTTTTGACTCAGAGCAATGGATGAGCGCTTGTAGATTGAGCATGTTTTCCCTGCCCCTTAAGATGTTGCTGAGAGCTAATGGGCGAGAACTGTACTGAGAGAGTTAATACTGAGCTAGTGAAAAGTGGAAATGTGGTAATAGTACAAGGGGAGGAGTGAGAAATTAAATGGTATCTTTTTAGAAGTCTGCCTTATTGCAGTCTGCATTGCTCCTTGGGGATTTTTCTACTGAGTACAAGAAAATCAGCAAGCACTTCTTGAAAAACCCAGATGAAATTACTGCCATAAATTTTTTATTTTTATTTTTCATGGTATAAAACCCTTAATTTAGATGGGGAGGGTTTATTACCCGTGCTTCCTTGGCATGGCTAAGTTCAATTAATTTCAGATGACAAGCCCACTCCCCCACCCCCCCGCCTTTCTCCTTTTTTTCCACCCAATATGTGGAAAGTACAATTTGTTATTGGTTTGCCTTTGGCTCTGGAGACCTCATTAAGGGCCCAAGAAAGGGATTCTATCTTTCTCTCTTTGACACCTTTCTGTTTCCTGCTGGATGCAGACCATTTGCATTGTCACATGGAAAGTATGTATGGTGTATCTGAAGAGAAGGTTAGCGGATAAAAGTGGTGGTGTTTATACCATTTAAATATTGATTTGAAATGACTATTGCAAGTTAAGAAATTGTTACAATGGTGTTCAACAAAGATAGGAAACTTAGCTTAAAATGAGGTCTCTGAAAAGAATGTGGGCACATTTAGACAGGAAAACTTATTGAGCTGCTCTGACAGTTCATATGTAACATACCTGGTTGTTTGAAAGCAGGAACAACAAGATGTCAACAGAATATTGTATTTACTCACACTCCTAAGCCATAGCTCGCTGCACCTTCAGGTTCTTGTTCCTATCAGAATACTGTGTGCATATCTTGCAAATAAGGGAAATAATCTATGGTGTTGTTTTGTTTTCCTCTGCCTGGTAATATAGAATCTATTGTGGTGTGAATAAAAGGGCTCACAGGAGATTCATTACTGTTTGTGAAGTGAACTGTCTGTGTCCTTCGGCATGTGATTATTTTACTCACAAAGCAGATATAAAAATTAGAATTGAGGTGATAGAGACTGTATATTGCATAAATAAGCAATTCAAACAAAAGGTTTACCATTGTAACAAATACATACCCTGCTTCAGAGATTGGAGATTAGAATCCTGTTATATTAATGCTTGATAATTAATTAACTATTGTCTACTAAGTTCCCAAGATGACAAGTTACTTAAATACTATTATTAGGAGTAGCTGGATTAATAATAATGTTCAAGTGTCATTGGCAACAATGAGGAGATTTTAAAAATAAAGATAAATACGTGTGATCTCAGACACAGTGGAAGGCGGAGTGGGTGGTCCCTGTGCGCAGCGTTTCTTGAGGCTGCCGTGAGAAGTGTGCATTATGGGCCAGTGTTCTGAGGAGCATGAGACAAAGTGCCTAATTTGGCCCTAGCCAGTTTGGCTCAGTGGAAAGAGCTTCGGCCTACAGACCAAAGGGCTCCGGGTTTGATTCCTGGCACGGGCGCATACTTTGGTTGCAGGCTCCACCCCGGCCCACAGTCAATGTGTTTCTCTCACATCGATGTTTCTTTTTGTCTTTCCCTCTCTCTTCGTTCTCCCTAAAAATTCAATGGAAAAATATCCTCGGGTTAGGGTAAACAACAGTCCGCAGGACGACGCTCTATCCACTGAGCCAAACCAGTCAGAGCACATCGATGTTTCTTTTTGTCTTTCCCTCTCTCTTCATTCTCCCTAAAAATTCAGTGGAAAAATATCCTCGGGTTAGGGTAAACAACAACAACAAAAAGTGCCTAATTTATTAATATTTTTTCTCTACTTTTTGTGTATTGCTTAATCCATTGTCAAAATAGTGTTCACTTATCAAATTAAAGAAGAAAATAAGAAAGCTGACAGAAAATAGGCTCGGCAGAAGTCCAAGTGTGACAGACAAACTTCTAGCAGCTGCTGCCAGGCATTGTTTAAATTCCAAGTATGCTAGGTCACTCATTAATGTGTTGTTTTTAAAAAATATATGGTACATAATTGTCATAGACAAAAATGTGTGGGGATTCAACAAGATTGTACAGGTTTTTGCCCTGTGGAATTTATATGTGGAGGGCCCCATCCATTTTGGATGTCATTTTGTAAGAAAACATGGAGTCGAACCCTGGCCCAGTATTAGTAATGGGGGAATCACCAAAGAAGATGGTGCACTTGAATCCTGATCGTGGAGAGTGGAGCATGCAAGAGGAGTAGTGGGGGCTGCTTGATTTTTAGAACCGAACAGTTTTAAGTGGGTGGTGTGCAGGAGCAGTAGTTACGTTCACCAACAAATTCCTGTGTCGCCTTTTTCACTGTAATAGGTCCCCCTTCCACTCCTAACTTCTGTTGTTGTCAGGTTTGGGCTATGTGACTAGCTCAGCAGACAGCTTCTGAACAGAGGGGTGTGTGGCACTTTTTGGCCAAGGCGTTTAAAAGCCAGCGTGCCCCTTCCAACCCTTTCTGTGTTACTTCCTGCTCTGTATATATTTTTAGTACTAGAGAACAGAACAAAATAGAACTGCATACATTTTGAAATATATATGTGCCTCTAAATAATGACAGAAATTCAGCTTATGATACTTATACCTGTTTAGCACAATCTGCTGTTCCGTGAATATGGAATGTGGATGACAGACTAGTTCTGATGTTGTGACTGGTCCTCATATGAGTCCTAGGAAAACTTCACTGTGGGAAAAACTGGGATAAGTTTTAGATATTTAGATAGGCAATTTAGGTAGCCAGATTCATACAGTAAACCGCTTTTTATTAATGATGAGATTTCTGTCTCTGATACTTTGTTGGGAATCACTCAAATGTTGATCTTACTATACATTTTTATTCATATAAAAGTAACTTTATGATTAGTGTTTCTGTAAAGCCAACAAAATTCAAAAAAGCAGTGTTGAGACTAGGGGATGCCCCAGCCTTGAATCCATTTGTTTTCAGCCTATCTAACACCTTATTTGTGTTGGACGCCTTTGTATAAACCTGACTGTTTCTATATTGGTTGATTGCTTGTAGTTTGACTCTAGCCAAGCTTGTTTAATTTAGACTTGCAAAACATCCCTCCAGCCCTGCCTGGAACTTGAAAGAGTAGCCAGAGCTGAAACCTTTGCTTGCGATCGATCTTGGTTGCTTAGCTAGTTGGTTGGAGTCTTAGTAACAAGTCGGAAGTCCTCATGCATATGGTGATTTTCACTGTAATAGGTCTACTTGTAAGGAGCAGTCATCTGAAGTGATAATAGTTCTTTCTTATTCAGTACTTTATTCTTTTCTTCTTCCCTCCTTTCTCCTTTCCTCCCCTCCAGCTCTCTCCCTTTTTCTTCCCATATAATGACCTGGGAAACTTGAAGAAAGGACTCCATGCTGCCATGTGTGGGGGTCCAGGAGTCATGATCATTTTGAAGAGCTAGCTAGTTCTAAGTTCTAACACTATACTTAGGAAACATTATACTGCATGTCGCACGTTTTGTGATGGTGAAATGATAAAAGAGGGAGTGCAGTGTTAAAGAAACAGAAAGAAAGGAAAGCATATTCTTGGGCCTGCATTAGAAAATACAAACCACTAATAAATATAAAGTTCAGATAGTACTTGATTCAGACAGCAAAGGGAGGTGGCACATTTCCTACCATGTACAAATTCTCATGTGTACATTTTGAGAAAGATAATGTTTTTATTTGGTACAGTTGCATATTCATTTCTAACAGACTGCATCTTAAAAGGATTGGACTTTTTATGGATTCTATGAATATTCAGAGAGTCACCAAAACCAATTCTGTCCTTTACCTTATGAATCTAGACCCATCTGCTTTGGCTTGTTAGGTGGTCTTAGCTCTGTAATGTGAGATTTCCCTTTTGGGAAAAATATGTTTTCTATGTGGATGGGTGGGACATGCGTGTACCTTTGCTCTTTGCTGCCCTGTTGGAAAGTTTCCACCCTCAGGGTGGACCTTGGGGTGTGTGTGTGTGTGTGTGTGTGTGTGTACCCATGCGCGCGCTGCCAGGCATTGCCACTTGGGGACCTGGCATCAGCGGTCTTAAGCGTTGAGGGCATTGTTTAGGACACTGACACAGCAAGAGGTTTAAGGGCTGTTGCCACTCGTATGTCATCAGGGTACTTGGTAAGCTGGCAAAAGCTAGAAGCCTGACCATTTGCATTTCCTCCCTCCCTTTTGCCCTTTCATTTTCCTGAAGCTGATTTACATATTAAAACAAACATGTTTCTAAATATTTTAAAGTTCTTGCCCTTTTTTGTAAACTTGGGAGTCTTACTCCTTTAATATTACTTAAAATATTCATTAAAAAGTAAGAATTGTAATAAAAGAATCAAGGCAGTGGCAGTCTTGGAAGAATTTTTTTTTACTTTAGTCACATGAAATCAGAATGAAATGGGGTCTACTTGGTTGCTACAGCGTTTTTCTCTTCTTGATAGTGACAGAGCATATCACAGGGTCACTTTCACATCAGGCCTGTTTAACTGCTTTGTTTTCATGGTTACAAAAGGCGTAGAGCCTACTTTGCAAATGTAATCTATTTTGTTATAATTCTGAAAATTATACATGCACTATCTTTCCCAGACAACATTATGATATGACTCCATACCATCTCCACCATCTCACTGCTTTACATACTCAACTCTGAAGAGAAAAATAGATGAAAGTAGTTAAGATGGTTTAAGCAAGACATTGTCATTCATGAGCACATCCCTGTCTCTCAGCCACCATCCCGAGGGGCTGTGTCAGTGCTCCTCTTTGCTGTCCTACCCTCCCTCCCTGATCTACCTGCAGAGTCAGTGAGGCCCATCCTCCAGTCTTCCCTGGACAAGAATAGCCAGTGTCACGGATTACCATCACCGTCATTGTTCTGCTGGATAGAGACCTTTGGTGCCTTAATAAGTAATAAGATAATGTGTAACAAGGCTTGGTGCAATGAGTAGCATGTGAAACACAGAACAAATGCTAGTTCTGTTTCCCTTTCCATCCCTCCTCTTCCCAGAATTCAGTGTTTCTGCTTCTTTGTATCTTCTAATGTATGATAGTAAAGGGGGGCATGATTTTCACAGATGAAATCCTAAGTGTGTTTTATTGATTCATCCTTGTGACTCCATATCTCCTACTCTGGTTCTAGTTCTTCTTGAGTGGAGAATAGGTCTTTTGCATTCTTTCCGTGGTAAGAATGGGTAGAAGTAAACTAGCATTCTTTGAGGATCTCCCAAGTGAATGCAGGCATTTGGCTAAGTATTTTACTTGCATCATTACACTGAATCCTCACAGTGTTCCCATGAGATGGGAAGGATTATCTCCATTTCAGAGATGAAGAAACTGAGGCACAGAGATGTTGTTTGCCTAAGTTGCTGTGCACTGGTGGAGTCAAAATCCAAACCTAAAGCCATTCTCTTCACATTATACAGAGCTGCTTCGTGGGTTCCAATGAAATGAATTATGCTTTCAAAATCATGTTTAAACTTTTTTGTTCTTTGCACAAGCAACAGAAGAATAAAAATTTGATAATCATCATTATTATTTTGAAAATAATACCTCATTCTACCTAGTAACTGTTTGCTGAAGGGTCTGGCGTAATGCTTTTATACCTTGCATTTTATTGAGTAGAAGACCAAGAAGATTATAATCATTTTAGTTATTACTTTAAATAGAATTATGATCCCCTTGCACATGAGAAATCAAAGTATTTTCAAAAATATAAATATGATACATTGGCCTACGGGAGCTTTTTTTGATAACCTGTAAGGGTAAATATCTTTCCTGATTCTTCAGATTAATTTTTAAAGCTCTTAATTTTGGTTCCATTTTAATAGACCCAAAAATAATGATGAAAAATAATGTACATAAATAAATCTTTTACACTGTTATTTAAAAAAATGTTTTTACACAGAAAAAAATGAGTAAAAGACATTTTATATGTAAAAGACAGTTCTGTAATTTTAATTAATTTCTGTAATTTTGCACATATTATATGTACTCATTGTATTGTATGGCAAGCAAAAGAGTTCCATAATTTTTATAATCTCACTTTAGAGTTTAAATTTTAACACATAAAAATTATTTAATACCTCTATATTCCTGACATCTCAGCCATTATTAGAATTATAGAAAACAACCCACTCATCATTGCAACTGTGTCTGTCCATGTAAGGTTTTGTTTTACTTTGATTTCTTTTTTACTCTCCAGAACATTTCTTATGAACCAGTTAGACTTGAATAAAAAACTATAAATTTGGTGAGATAAATTTGGCAGTGGAAGATGATCTGATATTGAAAATATGTGCTGAGACAAACCATTGTATTAAAAAAAAAAAAAAAAAAGGAGCCAGCACCATTCAAAAGGAAAAGATTTGCTACTGAACTTTGGCCTTTGGGAATTGCATTTGAGCCTTTTACCACTGGAGGGCGATGTGCTACTGCAAACCACTTACTCAAGTCAGAAGTCATCAAATCTCTTCATTTGTTCTTCTCACTAAAAAGATAAAGGATTTATATTCCTGTAATGCCAAAACAGCTCATACTTAACATTCAGTCTTTTATCTGTAGAAACTTGTTTGAATGACAGTAATGGCTTCATTTCAAGTTGTTTAAATGTTTAATGCTATGTAATTTACTCAAATGTGTATAATCCTTTATTTAACTAGATGAAAATAACATACCGTTAACATTGTTTTTAGCATTAATTAATGTGACTAATTGAAGTTAAAAACACTAAAACCAATTTTCCCGTTTTGCTGAAGGATCAGCCTGTAAAGAGGTTTTCCTCTGGCCCTGGCCGATCTCAGCTCAGTGCGCATCTCCCCTCAGCCCTCTCTCTGCCCCACACCTTCTACCGTCTTCCTGCTATTCTGTAGTTAATTTGATTTCAGTATACCCATAGCCACAGTTGGTAGCAAAACTGATTAACTGTAGATCGTTTTCCCTCTGAAAACTTGCCTTTGCAATGTATTATGAGAGGAGCGTCCTAACATCATTTTGTTACTTCAAAATGAATGTAGTAGTGATTGGAATCACTAAATTACTATCAACACTTAAAAAGAAGGAGAAAAGATGGAAGTAGGTGTTGACATCACTAGACCTGGCAGTCGGGAGAACTCATTTTCAGCAGAAAATGGTGGAACCTCAGTGTTCCTGCCTGAAGACCCCATCAGCACAGGTATTGTTGCCACTGCTCTCAGTAATAACAAACAAAACAAAACAAAACAAAACAAAAAAACCAAAGCCCCATCTGCTTTCAGAGTTTTCCTCTGGTCTTGGAAATCAGATGAGTATAAGTCAAAACAAGGTAACACCTTCCTGGCAGCTTGCTTATACTGCTGCAATGTGTTATATTAAAGCTGCCCATTACAGTTCTCTGTTTGTAGCATAAATAATTCTTTCTTCTTAAACATTGCTCCTCCAGGGTGCCGGAGAAAGGAACATTTTCACCCATTGTAATTGTTGACAAATATTCTTTATTCAAAGTAATTGTTAAGTTATGTCATGCTTTGTTATTATTCTGAACTCTATGGAAATTTTGTCTATAACCTGGATAATTTTTAAAGGATTAAAAATGCAGAAGTATCTCATCATTCTTAGATTAAATTCTAGATGAGAATTGCTGTCTTGGTTTAAAAAAACCTATAAACAGAATTTGTCAACTCCTTCTTACAGTATTTTATACCATCATATAATACTTTATATTCATTGGCACTATTTTATTTTGTGAATAAAATCTTAAATTGAAAGCTTAAATTTAATTTCATGAGCAAAATGCTATCTTATTTAATTTCATAGCAAAATTCACATTGATGCTGGTTTATTTATCAACAATTTTTAGGAAGAATTTATATGATATTTGTGCTATACTATACTTTTAAGTGTGTATTTTATATGAATGTATGTATATACATTTTAAATATCATATGTGTGCTTGTATATATACATATAATAGTTATCTCCATTAGATAAAACAAAATAATTGAAACAGAAATTATGCTTATTCTTACATATATGCCATATAGCACTTTTGGGAGATGAGCTTATGAAATTCATGAGTGACAGTGATGTAAGTTTAAAAATCATTATTTTCGTGTCATCTTTCTTCTCTTTTAAATACATAAATGACAAGAATGCCCAGTACTTTATAAAGAGCACTTCCTTTTATCTGGGAATTACAACACTATATTAGGAAGTAGATATAAATATTATCCCCATTTTATAGTGAAGGAAACAGAGGTATTGGAATACTGAAACTGCTTTCCCAGGACCGCAGTAGCGTGGTGCACAGCTGGCCTGCTGTGCACCCTGGAGGAGACCCTCTGTGGGGAAGGCTGGCCTGTGTCCCTGTGTTTTCTAGACTTGCTTTCTGTGTGAGTTATCTCACCTCTGAAATGGATCTAGTTAGTAGTTTGCCAGCTTTACCCAAGACAGAATAAACAATAATGGAGTTTTAATTTATTGAGAATTTTGAGCCTGGGAAAAAAGCTATTTACAGTGTAGGTTTTACCTTCTTTGATTTTGGAAGAGGGAAGTGGCTTTTCTTTCTCTTAAGAGAAAGACAATAAACAAGCCTGAAAAGTACTGGAAGGAAACAGATGGATAAGGCAGCCTCTGTTGTTGAAACATGGGGCAGTGTCCCCCTAATTCTTAATTAGCCTCATGGGGCCAGGCGGAGGACTCGGGATCTCCCTTCATTGCTTCTTAGTTTAACCATTTCTTCTCACTTGGGAAGGAGATCTTTTTTTTTTTATTATAATGTACTTATTGGTGTGTGATAATAGATATGCTGATTTCCTTAAGGCATGCAGTGTTATCAGTTTTTGACTGCTGAGATTAAATTAAGCCATAAATTAGGACATAACGTTTCCTAAAGACATTTTATGTTTTAATCAGTGCTAAGATAAATTACTAACATAGCAATAAAGTGAAGAATACGAAGTGGTGTTACTACTTAATCTTATGCAAGAAAAAACAATTGTTAGGTACATGTAACTAAGTACTAGTTAGTTACCAGGTAAAGATCAGGGCTTTAGCTCATTAATGTAATTTCTTGTGATCTGTGTACCTGGACTTGAGACTGGTTGGTGCTACTATTACTTAATGAATACTTTGCCTTTCTTTCCATCATCATAGTACTTCAGAGCAAGTACTGTTTTTTCATTATTGTATTTGCAGGTACTTCACAGGGTAGGGGACACCACTTTCATCTCTCACTACAACCCTGCCAGCCTGGTCTTGAGGCCATTTCTTGTCTTTGCTTGAGTTTCGCTGTCTTGTAAAAGTCCCTTTCGTCTCTGGGATCTAATTTATGCCTGCTCTCGAAGAGCACTCTCATGACCCGCCTTTTCCCTTCACCTCAAAACTTCCACCACTTTTTCTCATTCAAGTCCCCTTTTGTTTTTTTATTTATTTTATTATTCTGGCTTTTAGGCTAATACTCAACGTTTACTCTCTCCCAGCCAACTCAGGAAACCCCAGTAAGATTGCCTGGTGCCTTCTCTGGGAAAATCTGCACACTAATGTCAAGCCCTTCTGGCTCTGGGTTCTCTTCTCCTTCCACCCTGCAGATCATGCTGACTTACTGGAAATGAATTTCTACAGCCTACTTGTCGAAAGGACCGCATGCTCTCTCCTGTCAGACTTTCCCTTTTACCGCCCCTCACCTTCTTCATTCTTCTCATTGACAGGTCTCTCTGGGGTGTGGGTTCTAGTCAGCCGGCAACATCTAGTACTGAGTCCCCTTCTTTCACATGTCAAATAAGAATGAGCCTTAGAACTAGATGTGTCTTTTGAGATTGTAGTCTCCACGTTTCTCATTTTATAGGTGAGGTACGTGGTGTTCAGAGAGACTTGCTTTGCAGCACGCAGCAAGTGAGCAGCGAGCCTAGGACTCGCGTCCCCGTGTTCTGATTCTTAGTCCATCCCATGGCAAGTCCCCTGCACCGTCCTTCCACTTGGCCAGTGGGCACAGCCTCTGCAGGCTGTGCAGATTGGGAAGCCTGATGCTGGCTGCTTTCTAGAGGCAGTTTAATAGATGACTAGCCAGTTCCAGCAGATCATCCTTCTATGGCCCATGACATCATTGGGCTGTTACTGATCTCCATCACAGTCGCAAAGAACAAAGAGCAGGAAATGTGACTAAACAGAAATGTTACATTGCTGACATTAAAAACAAAAAGTTAAAAAAGACAGAATTAAAAGGCAAATGGCAAAGTGGGAAATATACAAAATTTATGCCAGGAAAAAAAGGTTAGAATCTTTACTATTTGGCTCTTAAAAAGAATAAGAAAAACAACCCAGAAGAAAAATGAGAATAGAACATGTAACAATGGATTTAGACAATTCATAAAAGAAGACATATAAATAAATGGCCATGTGAAGAAAAGATCAACCTCATTGTGAAGCAAAGAAAACCACTTTGTGGTTATCAAATGGGAAAATATTTTGGGTTATGCCTGTGGCCATGTGGGTGAGGGTGAGCTGAAACATTCTCTCATACAGGCTGGTCATGGAAGGATTAACTAGTTATTGGGATTATGATACATACATGCAGTGGAATTATATGACAATTAAAATTGTCTCAGGAGAACTTTTTTTTTTAAAATATATATTTTATTGATTTTTTTACAGAGAGGAAGGGAGAGGATAGAGAGTTAGAAACATCGATGAGAGAGAAGCATCAATCAGCTGCCTCCTGCACACCCCCTACTGGGGATGTGCCTGCAACCAAGGTACATGCCCTTGACCAGAATCAAACCCGAGACTCTTCAGTCCCCAGGCCGACGCTTTATCCAGTGAGCCAAACCGGCTAGGGCGAGAACTTTATATTAAAAATGCTCACAAGTTAACTTGTAACAAGATAAGTAGAAAAAAAGATACTAAACAATATTCTAATTTTTAATTGACATATATGTATACACATTTTTAAAATCTGTAAGGAAATACACCAAATGTTAAAAGTGTTTATCATTGAATGGAGGGATTATGAATGATTATTCTTTTAAAAATTATTTGCATTTTCTGTCATGAAGTGTACTACTTCTGAAATTTAAAAAAGAAACAAATTAAACATTTTTTATTTTGGACTTCACCTTCAGATCACACATTCTTTGCAGATCTGCTGGTTCTTGTCTGACCTTTTAAAAAGCTGTCTCCCACTTCTTGGTTTGTGGAGCGTGTCTCTGCAGGAAGGTAAAGGCCACATGGCAGCACGGTGAGAACAGACCCGGCCTAGGAGCTGGGTACACCACTGTGCTGTGTGTGCACATTGTGGCCTAAAGAGTCACTGCCTGTCCCCTGGGGGTTTCCTCCCTGACAGAGTGAGTGTGTTGGTTTCTGTAAGGCCCCATGCAGTTCTAAAATTGGATCACTCTGATTCTTCCCCAAGCCCTTCAACACTCTCCTTTCCTTTTATGTCCCCTTATATCATCTCATTGATCCTAGGTTGGGAGGCCAGACTCATTTTAAAATCGGACTCTGGGAAGTTTTGTGGTCCACGTAAAACAAACAAAAACCTTCATAGATACTTTGTAAAACCTTCGGGGAGTCACTTTTTCTAAGCAGGTATTTTGTTATCGATTACAGCTATTTTATACTTTTGTATCCATTTTTAAGTTCTAGACCAGGGGTCAGGAAACCTTTTTGGTAAAGGACCAGGTATTAAATAGATTAGACTTTGAGTACCACACAAAGTCTCTGTGACATGTTCTTCTTTTTCTTTTGTAAACAACCCTTTAGAAAGGTATAAAATTCTTAGCTTGCAGGCCATAAGCAGGTCATAATTTGCTGACCTCTGCTCATAACCTTAGAGCAGGGGTGGGGAACCTTTTTTCTGGCAAGAGCCATTTTTTATTTATAACATCATTCTCAGGCCATATAAAATTATCCACTTAAAAATTAGCCTGCTATATTTTGTCAAACATTTCATGAACTCATTCCTAATGCCTTAGCCAGGCCACACCAAATTATTTCTCAGGCCTTATTCGGCCTGCAGGCTGGTCGTTCCCCACCCCTGCCTTAGGGGTACAAGAAATTATTTGTGATGCTTGCAAACTTGTTTTTCTTTTTTTTTTTGTTTTTCTAAGACAGGTAGGTCTTCAGACTATAAATAAAGTAACCCCTTAGGATGACAGAGAGAATGTATGTAATGGGTAACCCAAAGCACATTATTTTGTCCAGTTCATCAAATGCCTATATAACCAAAAGCTCAGTGTAGAGTCTGCATTATAGGACTACTTAAAAACAATTTTTATATAAATGTTTATACTATTCCTGAAAATGCCTTAGAATTCTAGGTTTGGGTGAAGACTCAAAAAATTGACTCTCATGCTTTCAGCAGGACTGCATGCAGTTCTCTGAACTCTCCCTCAGCACCAAGTGGTTGAGAGCACAGAGTTCAGAGTCAAATGGACTTGGGGTTTGGTCCCATGTTGGTCACTTACCAGCTGTGTGTCCTTTTCAAGTTAGTTAACTGTGCTAAACCTCAGTCTCCTCATCTCTAAAGTGAGAACAGTAGTACTATGTCTCCCGGGGTTGCATCCAAGTGGCAGAGGAGACCAGGCTGGCCACACAGTCTTAGCACAGCCCTTGGCACATAGGAGGCACTCAACTGACATGGGATTATTATTATTCCCTTTTGTTTTATTTATTTTTTAAAATATATATTTAATTGATTTTTTTACAGAGAGGAAGAGAGAGGGATAGAGAGTTAGAAACATTGATGAGAGAGAAACATCAATCAGCTGCTTCCTGCACACCTCCTACTGGGGATGTGCCCGCAACCAAGGTACATGCCCTTGACCGGAATTGAACCTGGGACCTTTCAGTCTGCAGGCCAACACTCTATCCACTGAGCCAAACCAGTTAGGGCTTGTTCCCTTTTGTTTTAGAAGGATAGTCAGTGTTCTTCCTTAGGAACCGATTATAATCTCAGGTAGTAGTCAGTCCCAGGAAGTGTTTTTATTACTCATTCACTCTAGAGCTTGAACCCAGTCCACTGAACCTGTAGCCCATTCTTTTTACTTAACCCTCAGACATTTTTAAAAAAATTAGCAATGATCCTCTAAAGAATGAAAATAAAATACTACTTCCTCAATAATTCTAATTCTGTTAACCTTTTGCCATAAGTCTGACTTGCCTGTGATTTAGTTATTTTTATGTTTCCACGTTACCCTTACTGCAGTTGATGAGCAAAGGGCTGGGCACAGTATTCTAAACAAGAATTTCATCATTTCATTCATCCATTCGGTAAATATTTACAGAGCAGCTAGAATGTACTGAACACAGTGCCTGTAGCTGCACATACCGCAGTGAGCGAGACCAAGGCCCTGCCCTCACGCAGCTCACACTCTAGGAGAGGTAGACAGACAAAACGTGAAGGAATAAACGTGATACTTGCTGCCAGTGTTTTTGAAGAAATTGGAATGGGGTACTGTCTTGAGGTGTTTGAGGAACAGAGAAAAGGCCATGTATGTCTGAAATCTAGTGGGAGGTAGTCTGTGGGGTGTTGGGAGAAGGTATGGCGAGAAATGAGGGCGGAGAAGTAGGAAGGAGCCAGAAACTGCAGAGCCTTGGTAGTGGGGAATTTATTCTAAAGATGGTGGGAAGCCATTGGAGAGTTTAAGTCAGGGAATGAAATAACTTGTTTTATATTTTTGAAAAATCGCTCTAGCCAATATGAGAATGGATATGAGGGAGACAGGAAGTTAGGCAGTCAAGGAAAAGTGAATAGAGAAAACTGGCAAGGAGTTGCCAGTGATACAGAAAGAACACAAGGAGCGAATTTTCCTGGAAGCTTAAAGAAGACAGTCTTTCAATATGGGCAGATGGGAGGTGGGAATGGGCAGTAGATGCTATCCAAGACTGATGAGAACAGAAAATTGACTAATGGATCTAGCAGGATGGAGCGTATTGGTGACCTTGCTCAGAGCCAATTCAGTTGATTGGTGGGAGGAGGGAATGGAGGGTGAGGCAGTAAGGATAGCAGTAAAAGTAGAAGAAAGGCGTTTCACTGGGGAGGGAAGCAGAGGGTGAAGGGAGGATGGTATTAAGGTATGTTTGTGTTCTAATTGGAATGATCAGACAGGAAGGGAAAGTTGATAATGCAGGAGAGCGGGTGTCTGCAGGGTAGAAGTCCCTGATAGAAAGCTCAGATAGAAGACTGGCTTTAGCTAGGGATGAGGTTACTTCTTCCCTTGCAACAGCAGGAAAGTCAGAATATGGAGGGTAGACTGATGAGGCAGAAATGGAAGCATTATGTTCATGTTCACAATCCTTGTGTTTTGCTGGGTCTTTGTGGTACTAGTATGTTATGGCCTCCTGATGATTTTGTGCTGTTGCGTTGACTTATTTGTGCAATATATTTTTTTTCTCCTTCTCTAGGCCATCTATGTTACATACAGATCTGTTTACATGTCTGTCTCTCCCACTAACCTGGCATCTCTTCAACAGGAGTGGTTATCTTTGTGTCTCCAGACACAGCTCAGTGTTTGGTAAGAACGCAGTTGAAGGAATGACAGTTACGTCAGTACAAAAGATTCATGTAACAGCTACACAGACAGACATGCAGTAGAAAAGGAAAGTAAATCGAGAACATGGATAAAATTAAGTGTTTATATTACTTGGAATAATTAATATGATTTTTTTAAGTTGAATGAGTTATTACTGATTATCAGAGCTGAGGAGTAGGTCAAAGTCGGGGGGGGGGGAGGGGCCACTTCACTTCACTACCACTTGGAAGAAGGTGGGATTTCAGCAGCCCCTGTGAGTGGGTAGGTTAGTGCTGCGGTGCAGTGTGGGAAGCACTGTTCTAGGTTGAGGAGAAAGTGAGTCCCAAGTGTGTGTAGGAAAAGCAAGTCCCAGTGTGGTCAGCTTGCTTGTGAAATCTCAGTGTAGCAGGGGAAGTTGTGTGTTTAGAACAAGAGTAAATGTTAAAGAAATAGGACCTAAGTAGATTGATGAAATGAGTGAGAATAGCTTCATAGAAAATTTCAGTTTAGCATGTAAAGCTCTTTCCAAAATCCTTTTTTCTACTTGAGTGGAGAAAAAAACACAACAAAACAAAATAGTTCACTTTCTCCTTCAACATTATACAGCACATCCTAAATGAAACATGACTTCTGAGTTACAAGCTGCCCCTGGCAAAGAGGCTGGTTTTAAGAGCATAATCTCAACACGTGCCCTGAAATTAATGTTCCGTGGGCACTCCAGATTTGTGTGACGTGCTGTAAGTTATGTCCAACCCAACTGTTCTCTTAACCGCCTGCATTAAGTATCACGAAATGAGTTGCCCTGAAAGGAACCATCTGAATAAAGAGGCTTTAATGCTTTTATAACTCCTTACTTGCATGACCCCGGTCACCGCTGTTGCATCCAGAGCTTCCTCTCCCTCTTCTCCCTCTCTTGCCTTTAATGGAGGGGAGTTCTCCACACCAGGTGTTCTTTCTCTCTCGGCTGCCAGGTGCTGGCAAATGGTGCTGCCATCCATCCCATGTGGGGGAAGAAGGCAGGCACAGCCTCTTCATCATGACTCTTCCCTTCCCGGAGGCCCTTGGGACGCCAGCTGAAGAAAGGCCACAGTCAGGGCCCCCGCCACACATAGTCTACTTTCTCCAGATTCATTATAATGCTTCCTTCATCTTTCCTCGGGAGTTTTTCTTTTCGAAACACTTTCTGATGTGTGGCCTCATTTTATGTTACATTAGCTGACAACCAAACATCTCACCAAGTATCAGCTGGGAATACAATTCATCCTCACTGTGCTGTGCCATCTTGCCAAGTTCTGTCTTTGTTACTCGGCTCTCACTCAGAAAGGAATGAATTTGAATTACTTGATGCTGTGGTTGTCTCCTTAAAGAAAGCTGGTGCTGGCACACCTTCGGACTGTGTCTCTGTGAATGTACTTAAACCTTCCAGATTCAGTGCCATTCCTCTTCTCTCTTCTTTTCTCACCATTTAAATGAAACCTTCCTATTTTGCCTCCTCCTATTCAATGGGATTTTACTCAAGGGCCTCAAGGGCTTGTTTTCATTTTCTTTTACCTGAGAAAAGATAATTCACGTAGAAAGGCATTTTTTAGTTTAAACATAAGGCTATTACTCTAAGTTAGGAGAATTTTTACACTGCTTGCTTCCCCAGGGGGGATTTTTGAACCGGCTTGGGTTCAGAAATGAAATTCTTGTTCCGGGTGCCTTGATGGAGCAGTAATGGCAGCATCCGGGGCCCAGTCACACAGATGTGGTTCAGAAAGGGAGTGTTACCTTGTACAGCTGTGACCCAAGCCTGGACCTGGATCTTAATGTTGGAAATTTTTTAAGAAATGGGATTTTTTTCTTACAAAGATTGCAATAACGTTGCCATTGTATTGTTAACCTAATCACTACCTCATGTTTGCCATGTAACAAAGTTTTGTGTTTTTACTAGCATTAAGCACAATATTCTTTTAATGCTTTCTCCTTTCTGTGTTTCCATTTTTTCTCAAATCTATACTGTGGATTATCAGATAAACTTAAATGGGAAGGTGGATGCTGGGTTAGGCAGAGTTTGGATAACACTGTGTGAGTGGGGAGGATGGGAGGTATGATGTTGCTGAATGGGTTGTGTGTCTGAAGTCTGGTCACTGATGTTCCTTGGCCTCTGGCTTCTATTTACCCTGCTTCTCTCCACCTTCGTTGCATATTTGGAAAGTGTCTTAGAGCGAGCACAAAGCCCAGGGAAATCTACTCTTACAGTTTTGGTTGTGTTCTCCTGGTTTCCACCTGATAACATAGCTTATAGAGAACTTTTCAAGCTTCTTGAGAACTCCCGAGATTCCTATTTTGTGTGCTTACAGCCAAGATAATTGAAGCACTGTCAGTCTCTTTCAGGGGCTTCTTCAGGGAGAGTGTGATACTATTTGGGATGTTCAGATAGACCAGAGGGAGCACTACTTGCAGCTCTTCCTAGAGCTCTACTGCTGGTTCTGTGTGTGATGAAAACGAAATGGAATTATAGCCCACAAGACATAGCAAGGCAACTTAGTCATTCCATAGTCACAGCCCCTGTAATTTTCAAAGCCTCTGATTTTTAGTCTGGTGATTGTTCATTCCCTTCTTAAGGAAAACCAGATTCCTCAGCCCTTCCCTGTTCCCGAAATAGCTTCCCATAGGTTGTGAGGGCAAGTGAGGTGGGTCCAAGCCCGTGAAGAAGCCAGGAACCCACATTCTCCCCTCCTTAGTCTTCTGCTTTGTCTGCCTGTCCACATTTCCTCTCAGGGAGAGAGACCAGAAGTGGTCTTGGAGGAGAGATGGAAAGAAGCAGAGTGTAACTAGTGATGCAGAAAGGGAGGGTGTGGTTGTAGATGAGGGATGAGGTTTGGTGCCATCCTCACTGCCAGCTGTGTAATTCTCTCAAAAAAAGGAAGACAGGATAGAGATAGTCAGGTCATACTAATAGATGGTTTATCAAGCACCCACATGCCTGGAGAGGCCTTAAAGACCAGTAAGTGGAGGTGTGATGATATGTGTGGGTATATTAATATGATATTCAAATCAATCAAGTAAAACCAAAAATATTTTAAACAGCAAGAGTCATGAAAGCACAGTTCTCACAAATATATCACCTTCTTCTGCACATGGCCCCTCTCTCACATAGACACACATTCAAGCAGACTGTGAACCTCTGAGCCCTCCCTATTAGGAGGCATTTAAGGGAACAAAGAGGAAACAGCATATTGACCACATGCTGCTGCTTCTTAGGTACCTGCACTTGTGTCTCACCTAGTCCTGCAGAGCATCCCTGTGCTGCAGGGGTGTTCTCCTTGGTACAGATGAAGAAATTTCCAGGGGAGTCACAGTGTTAGCCACAACAAAAAGTGTCCGAGCCAGATTTCAAAACCAGGTCTGCCTGACGCCAAATACTTTGAGTGGATTCTCTCCCCACTAAATTGCTGTCTCAGCAGAAAACTACTGTAGTATCTTTACTTGGTTTGAGTCAAGGTAGTGATTCTTAAATGACTCCAGGATAAGAGGAGCTCCTGTCCAGGTTTCACAAAAAACAGATATCCCCAGTTAGGGTTGCTTTCCCCTCACTTCCTTAACTACAGTCAGCATTGATTCTTTCTTACTCCCTGATAACATTAGGTTATGATAACATTAGGTGACAGAAAATAAAATCAGCAAATATAGATACTGCTTAATAGATCAGTAAAATGTGAGAATTGGCAACAAGGTAGGTCTTATCTAAAGAGTATGGACATAAATACGAAGCACAGGCTTTAAAAGCATTTCAGATAAAGATAACTTTGTTTGCTAAACATGCATTTTTAGGTGTAAAAGAAAACAGTCTTGCTTCTGAGCATCTTATTTATAATCATGTCCTGTGGATGACATAAAAGAAGTCACGTGTATGCAATTTTAATCAGGCCTTACAGCTAGCACCATAGCATGTACCAGCAAAAGTTATGTGTGGACTGGATGTTTGTGACCTAAAAATTCCTATGCTGAAGCGATAATCACTCACAGTGTGATGGTAATAGGAGGCAGAGCCTTTGGAGGTAATTAAATTAAGATGAGGTCATTGGGGTGGGGCATGATGGAATTAATGCCCGAATAAGAAGAGAAGAGAGATCATAGTGCTCTCTCTATCTCCTGCCATGTGAGGATGAAGCAAGAAGGCGACCAACTGTAAGCCAGGAAGACAGCTCTCACCAGGAACCAAATTGGCTAGCTCCTTGGACTTCAGCCTCCAGAACTCTGAGAAATAAGTGTCTTGTGTAAGCCACCAGTCTGTGGTACTTTGTTATGGCAGCCAGGCTGACTAAGACATGTTAGTTGAAATGAAACGATCTCAGTCTCTAATAAAATGTTGTCACCTTTCAGCGACTTCATTTTGCTTCTGTTCCTTTTACCTCTGAATTGCTGTACTCTCCTCTAATTTTGACTGTTATCCTCAGTGATTAGAGACAGAAAGCACAGATTAAGGCTTCTCTTGTCCTTTCTCCAACTTCTGGCTCAGTGGAGTTCATGCCATTTCAGGAGCCCTTCCATTTTAGGAAAGACATCTGCTGTTGTCGTGCATCCCTGCTCCCTAGCCTTATTAATCATCTTCAAAACCCCACCCATCCCAGGTGTCACCTCTCTTAAGCCTGGGTGTCTTTGGCAGGACCCTTCATAGTCATCCACACTCCCTCTGCATATTTAAAAAAAAATTTTTTTTAAGTTTCTATTTAAAAGCTCCAAGGGAAAATTAGGTAAAGTAATGACATTTTCTATGATTATTTGCCATATTGGCCTTGAGGCAGAAAAATCTGTTAGGAAAACTGTTTGCTCTTTTCCAATGTGCGGGCTGTGCTCTCTATTCTGAAGCTGCTGTGTTTTGTAATAACTGGTTTGACACTTATCTTTTTTAATGCACAAAGGAAATTGTCAGAGTTCCTTTGTTATATGTATTATGTTCACTTGGAAGCATTTTTTTACTCTCTTTCCCTTGATAAAACTGAAGTTTATGTGGTAAAAGATGTCGGCATGACATGAAGTGCCAGAATTTGGGCAGTATCAGAGTAGAGTAAGATTCAAATGAATCATTAATTGGTATTTTTTTAGAACCAGTGTTTATAAGCAAAGCTGTCAACTTAGATCACAGCCTAACCTCATAGGATCTTGTTACTTTATCAGAGTAATTACTCGTCAGTGACTTTACTATGCCTTCCTGGAGTGGTTGAAAGTGGCCTTTCTGTGCCAGTTCACAGCACACACCACACCCTGCCTCCCTCAGGCCTGTGCTCATTCTTCGCAGGGCGTGGGAAGGGAAGATGTGGCCTCAAAGGTACACTGAACTGTGCTTTTAGTTTCATATCCCTGGGAGGAATTCGTGATCAAATTATTCTGGCTTATATGTTGTGCTGCTTTAAGAACAATTTCTAAAGTGCCCAATGGTTAAACTTAAAAACTGCTTCATGTACTTTAAATGAACCTTTGATATTCAACAATTAGATTATACAGAGTGGAAACCACAATGGCAATTCCAGATTAATTTTCTCCGCCTGACAAATGGACCTTCAGGAGATTGCGTGGGCATTTCCAAACTTGCTTTCCAGTTCACCTTACTTAGAGGAGGGCTCTTGGAGTTCCCTGCCATAGGAGGACTGGGGAGAAGACCGCTGAGCCTGAGTCATCTTGTTTCTAGGCCTGGCCCTGCCACCTCCTCTCCCAGGGACCAGCAGAGAACTGAGTGTCTGTTTTACGCATTTCAGGGGTTGAGCTAGACCTTGTCTCAGGTCTCTTCATTGCCCTAACCAGCTATGATTCAAAGTGGGAGTATGGCAGCAGCTTTTGGCAAAAAAACAACAATAGGAATCCAGGAAATCATGGCCATGCCAGTCTTCTGAGAACCAAACAGTGGCTCCTGTTAGAATAACTTCATTCTGAACAATCAGCAGATATTGTGTCTCTATAGAAGACATTGCACTTGGCTCTCTGGGGCAGGGGGGAAAAAGTCAGTTTGATGGAAGTGGGAGCTAAAGGCACAGAAAAGAAATGCATGAATCATGACAGCATGTGCTCTGTCGGAGGAGTGTTTTGTGTAGTAATGCTGAGAGCAGGGATTGAGGTACTAAGGGAGGCCTTGCAGAATCAGGCTGCAGAGCAGTCGTGTGCCAGCCTGCACCCTCTCCAATCTGGGACCCCTTGGGTTTAAACTGGCAGTCGGACATCCCTCTCACAATCCGGGACTGCTGGCTCCTAACCACTCGCCTGCCTTCCTGCCTGATTGCCCCTAACCACTTCTGCCTGCCAGCCTGATCGCCCCCTAACCACTCCCCTGCTGGCTTGATTGACACCTAACTGCTCCCCTGCCAGCCCAATTGCTCCCAACTGCCTTCCCATGCAGGCCTGGTCCCACCGCAACTACCCTCCCCTGCCGGCCATCTTGTGAAAACGTGAGGGCGGCTTCTTGTGATGACGTGGGGGTGGCCATCTTTGTGGCTGCCATCTTGTGATGACACGGGGTGGCCATCTTGTGACATGAGGGCATGAGGGTCAATTTGCATATTACCTCTTTATTATATAGGATGTGATTATTTGAGATTTCAAAAAATAATACTTTCCTATAGAATTTTTTTAATCTTTTGAGAATGACTGTTTTTGTTGTTGTTGATACTATAACAGATACTTCCCACCCCCCCTTTACCCAATTCCACCCCGCTCCCACCTACACCTCCCCTGGACTTCACCACACTGTTGTTTGTGTCCATGGGCTATGCATATATTTTCTTTGGCTAATCTCTTCACCTTCATATAGAATTTAATGTGGCAGTTGAGGAGTTTGAACTTTAAATTGTAGACATTAAATACCATCTAAATTTTTTTAAATCATGATGTTGACTAAAATTTGACTCTAGAAAATAAATGTAATTGTATCCTAGAAAGAAACCGGAGGGTGCCTCTACCCTCGGATAGGTAGGAGTATCATGAAAGAAGGCTGTGAGAACTGATGCTAACTGATACTGATTTATTGATTCATTCATTTATCTGGACCAGGAGCTGTGCCAGGCCCTGGGAATGAGGATGGCTTGGATCAGTGTTAGTCACTGTGAGAACTCTTGAGAATCACTGCACAGACTCTTCACTGGTTTCCCTGTTTACACTTTGTTCCCCTTTGTTGTCCCCCCAGTTCTTTCTAAGGCATAAGTCAGATCATGCATATAACCCTTTAGGTTTCCTGTTATACCCAAGATAAAACCCCAGAAGCCTTAATTTGGCTGCTGCACTGCCCATTTATTACCTCCAACCTTACCAACCTTTTTAGCATTTTCTAAAATGTACTGAGTTTTTTTCTGCCCTAGGCTTTTCCCACATGTTGCATTTCTTCCTAGAATACTCTTTCCCCAATCTTCACCTAGCTACCTCAGACTTACTCTATAGTCTTACCCCTTATCTTAAAAGTAAGTCCTCTCATAGAACCCAGGTCTTTTTCTTTACAACACATACCACAATTTGTAATGATACCTTTATTTGTGTATCTATTTAATGTATGACTCCCCCCCCTAGACTGTAAGCTCCATAAGGGCAGAGACTATGACTGTCTTGTTCACTTTTGCCCAGTACCTGTCATTGTCCTTGTCATATGGCAGACCTGAAAGAATAAATAAAAGGTGAATAAGACAGACATAGTCCAATCTTCTTAGAGTTTATAATCTTACTGAGCTTCCACATTGGCTCTGAGGGTAAGAGAAGAAGAGTAATCAGAAACGATGACTGCAAGAACCTTAATTTAGATGGTCAGTAGGATAAAGATGCCATTGACAGACATGGTTAGGCTAAGTCAAATTAGGAGAAAAATGATGAATCCAGTTTTAGGCATGAGGAATTTAAGGATCAAAGTGGGATAATTGGGATGATTCCCTGGAAAAATTCAGCATGTCAACACCAATCTCTTGCCTTAATAAAGCAAAGCCTTAATCCAAACCAATTGTTCATTTTTTAATTTGGGGATATTATTCATGAGTCTGAACTCTCTTTTTTTTTATTGGCACCCAGGAAGTTTTTCCCCCTCAGAATATTGCATTTATTCTTCTAAATTGCAGATGAGGAAATAGAAAGAATAAAGCTAGCATTTTAGTCTCCCGTGGCATGCTGCTATCCCCATTACTGAAGCCCTAACACCTCCCCAATTCTATTTGGAGGAGAAAGAAAGTTGACATTTTCTTTCTTCCTCCCTACCCCAAACTATCATAAACTCCCATTTCAATTATATTGGGAAAATATCTCAATTACAAAGTTGGGGAGATTCTATAGTGTTTTCATGTACTTACTGGATCCAACCATAGTATCATGCTTGTAATACTACATTTTGAATATAATGCTTAAAGTCTTGGTATTTTGCAGAATTGCAAAGATAAATTTAAATTGGAAGCTGATTTTCCCCTAGAAATATTTTTTTGCTCTCTGAAATGTGAGTAATGCAACAATGGACTTGATTATTTCTTGAGCAGGATTATAGAAAGCCAAACCTAGATACAAGTACATCTGTTTACATATAATAGACCTAGCAGACTTTTAGAAAATGAATGAAAATATGAACCCAAACCCCAATTCCTATAGATGCTTTTTGGCCTTGCGTCTATAGAAGTTATAAAATGTATCCCACGACTGATGGGTCATTTTTTACTTGTCTTCAAGATTGAGGCAACCCTTGAGATGTTAGGTGCAATCTAAAGGTCATACATGATTTTTTAAAAAGTTACTTTAAAAACCAAGGCATTGTCTTTTGCTGCTTTCTGTGGCAGTGCCCAGCTCTCCTTTCCACGACCCGACTCAGCCTGACACAGTGGTGCTTGCTGCTTAACTCTCTGTGAAATGTTATTTAAATATTTCTAACTTATTGTTTCATGCTGGGTTTTATGGAACATAAATTTCTATTTAGGCCACTAATTTACAGAAGTTTGTTACTAATATCACTGCAGGCTCCATCCATCTAAAAATATTGCTCCTAAGCTACGCTAAAAATATGTTATATATTTGCAGTGTATGTAAACAGTGTTGTGTTTTATTAGTGTGCAGTGCTTTGTCTATGGAAATGTTCGTATTGCAGCATATATTTAGAAGGGATAGGAACTCAAGTATGGTGGAAAGACTACAGAAAAGTGAAATCCCTGCAGGATGGGATTTATGGAATTTTCAGAGTGCTTTGCAGAAAATCTATACAATACCTACATTTTCTACAAAGACAAAGTAGAATCTTGCAGAATGTTCTGGGAAGCTCTGTTATTTCATGTATTCCCCATATTTCTAAGTGGTTAATAAAGGATTGAACTGTAAATATATTCATCTCAGAAGAGGCAGTCATTATTCCTTAATGACCATGTTTTCACCTTCAAAAATTATTTACTAAATGGATCAGAAATAATGTAAGTTGGGTATTCTTTGTGGTAGTAAAGAAAAGTAATTCCAGGGAATGACATTTTGGTTTTTTTCTCTAAGTGTCCTTGAACTGGAGGAGATGATTTAGGGCAGCGGTTCTCAACCTGTGGGTCGCAACCCCTTTGGGGGTCGAACGGCCCTTTCACAGGGGTTGCCTAAGACCATCGGAAAACACATATATAATTACATATTGTTTTTGTGATTAATCACTATGCTTTAATTATGTTCAATTTGTAACAATGAAATTGGGGGTCACCACAACATGAGGAACTGTATTAAAGGGTTGTGGCATTAGGAAGGTTGAGAACCACTGATTTAGGGGATGGAAGGTTTAAGACTTTGAAAGAGTTTTTTTGGATCATTTTGACCGACCTTGTTACTACAAGTCATTTAGACTGGTTACCTATAAGTATTCAATTCTGAGTTCTAATTCTGTCCTCCACTAGTAAAAGTGAGGGAAAGAACGTAAATTCATTATGATTAAGCCCTAACTACAGAAGTTAGCGTTGTTTCTGATGTCCTGATGGGTCTGATTCCCTGGCTGAGGCAGCCTGCATGTCTGCCCAGTTGAAAAGATGATGTGTCTCAAAAACAGACTGATATCAGTGGCCAATTAAGCCACCCAGAGATGAGCTTTTATCACCTTTCAAGGGTAGGTTGATATTTGATAGCCAGTTTCATAAGTGGAAAATCTTACAACTTGTTTAAAACACATTTTCAGATAATTAAGTCCATTGGTTCTGCCCCTTAAATAGTGATGCTGTGGTAAGAAGTTTATTATCCTGTATTTATATGGTTCCCCAGAGCTCCAAAGCCGTAATCTGTGATGAAGATTTTTTACAGACAACTCCCAAAGAGTTTTAATGTAGCAAATGAATCTTGGGAAAACTGCTCTTTCTAATTTACTGCTTTGGTCAGTGCATGTTGAAGAAGCAGTGGATCATATAACTGGATGTGATTTTAAAGGCCTCTGAGGTGGCACTTTCCAGTTGATACTGGCATTTTGCTTGGCCTGTGGGACTGAGGCAGGAGGTCTTCCAAGGCTCATTTCTCCTAAAGGCAGGTAAGTGTGGGAGGTGCTTTATTGGGAGTGCGCTGCTCCTCATGCCTCTAGATGGCTCATGGTAGCATCACTCCGCTTAAATAGACAGTGACTCCACCAGCTCCTCTCTTGTTGGTTGTCTTTTCCCTAGAAACTTCAAAAATGTTCACATTAAAAACGATACAGTATTTTTCAAAAGCTGACCATTAAGTCATGGGACAGTATCTGGGTAATAAAGGTTTTCCAAAAAAAAGCTTTTTCCTGACTTCACAATAAAATGAGCACCCCCTAACGAGCATTATGTCCATGGGCAGGGCATTGCCTGCAATTCCCTGTGCTGTAATCCACCCATCTTGAACCTATGCTTTCATTTTAAGACCAGACAGACCTCCTTTGGCTAGATGGAAATCCTGTGGCCGGGACCAGGGTTGTCCTCCCATCCAAGCTTGGCTCTCATCTAAGCTTAGGCCTGAACTGGGCAGGAAGATAAATGTGAAAACCAGACTGTGTTTCATGGCCAGGTTCTTTCTCCACTTGTCATTTTCTTTCCTCCCCTGGTTATTTCTTCTGTTCTTACAGAAAGGAAAACAAAGCCCATTTAACAACTGCAAAGCACACAGTCTACAGGGGCCTTAAAGATTACTGGCAACAAAACATATTTATGTCTTTAATAAGGGATTGAAATTTACCACTCACTAGATAAATTTTCCCTCTCTGTTCTTTCTCTCTGGAAATCGTTGGTATTGGGTAAAAACAATTTGGTCTACAGGATATTACATTAATGTCTTTTGATTTCTAAGGAAATATTTCAGTGTTTCCTGCCAGTAATAAAATTTTGAGATAATTCTAAATACTGGTGTACATGGACAGTTTTGAGTTAAATATTAAAATATTTTGTGTGACTTTTAAGTGTCTGAAGATTGAAAGAATACATCACATGTAATGAATGCAGGCAGATATGAAAATTTATTGAAAGGGCAAAGATGTGGCTGTGGAATACAGGCAATAAATTTCAAGGTGAAAATTGAGTGGTCATTTGTACAATCCACATTAAAATCACTTAGATGAAATGATCATGTGGCCTGTGTAACCGTCTTCTAACAATGTTTTTCTTGAAAGATGAGGAGATTACGATGTCGTGAATGAGGCAGTGTATTTTAGGAGTGAGCTCTGTGACCGTTCCTCACTCTCCTTTTCCATACTCCTCGGGGGACATGGTCAAGTAGGTCTCAGAAACTTTCTTTGGAGGAGAGGGATCAGGAAGTCAGTGGAACTGGTGAGCCTGGGCCTCATTCAGCATATTTACTTGTTGGTCATTCATCAGCATTTCTGAATAGACTTCTTTTTTTTTTTAATACAACATGAGATTTTTATAAAAATACAAAAATAGTAGACCCTGAAATACTGATATTTTATTTTCTTATTGAGGAATGGAATTCTTTTTTTCTTTTTTTAATGCTTTGACAATCTTCTGAGTCCCAAGTCTACCCTCGGGATTTCGCCTTCATAGACATAATTAAATATTTTGAATGGTTATTAAGGGAGTAAGGCTAAGAGAAGTTTTGCTCAGAGAAGTGGTCAAAAGCTTTTGAAGAGGAATATGGAAACTATATACCTATAAATGTTCTTTAATTAAAGTTTTATATACTGAAGTTGTGCTATTCATTCATTGCTCATTCTCTAAATCAGGGGTCCTCAAACTACGGCCCGCGGGCCACATGCGGCCCGCCGAAAACATTTATCCGACCCGCCGGGTGTTTTTGCCGCCGCTGTGTGCATAGGAATTTGTTCATAGCTTTTTTTTAAACTATAGTCCGGTCTGAGGGACAGTGAACTGGCCCCCTGTTTAAAAAGTTTGAGGACCCCTGCTCTAAATGTTCGAGTCAGTTCTCTGGACCTACAGTGGTATACTGGACATAGCAGAGGGTTCACTCTTTTTTGAGTTGAATTTTAAAATACTATCCTTGGAACCTAGAGAGTTACAGAGGAGAATAAAAAAATGATTTCTGTCTTCAGGGGGCTTGTAATTTGATGGGTGCAAAATAACTCCAATAAAAGTATGTGTTAAGTGAGATAACAGAAGTAGAAAATGCTGTAGAAGTGTAGAGGAAGGAAACCAGTATCTGCAGGGATAATCAGGGACGGCTCCCCAAAAATTCTAGGCCCTTCTGTCAGAAAAATCCTGGGCATCTTTCAAGGCCTAATAAATATTTTTTAGTAAGCCTTCCCTGATTGTCCCTGCAGTATACTTGCCTTTTCCTAAATATGTTCTTTCCCACCCCCATGTAACTCTGTAAGTGTAGGAGGGTGGAGAGTGAAGATGTAGGAGGCAAAGTTGATCAAGTTGTTCAGCTTGGGTTATTTAGAAAAGTTAGTGGAGCTGGAACAGAGAGAAGTCAAGAGGATGGAGGAGAAAGCTTTTTTGGTGAGTTGATGAATCTCTTGGGCATGTTGAGTCTGAGGTGCCAGCAAGATATCGAAGTGGTTTATGCAGCGGGCAGGTGAAGGTGTGGGGTGGTGTTGCATAAGGTAGGTTAGATTTTCAGTTGACACTGCATACGCTGAAGCTGTGGGTGTGGATGAAAGAAATTGCTTCCGTTACCTAAGTTAAACTGTCCCTAGTATTCTTAATTCATATTTAAGTTGGTATTATGGCCTGGTATTCTGTTCATAGCTTAGAGATCATTTCTATGATTTCTACTTTGGATTTATAACTGAGGTATTTGTATACAGAGATGTTGCTAGAGCTGCATAAATTCAGTAACAGATAAATACCTTTGTGTTTGTTCTTGTGAAATGACAGGCGTTTTCTTCCCTAGGTCTAGGGCAGTGATGGCGAACCTTTTGAGCTCGGCATGTCAGCATTTTGAAAAACCCTAACTTAACTCTGGTGCCTTGTCACATGTAGAAATTTTTTGATATTTGCAACCATAGTAAAACAAAGATGTATATTTTTGATATTTATTTTATATATTTAAATGCCATTTAACAAAGAAAAATCAACCAAAAAAATGAGTTCGCGTGTCACCTCTGACATGCGTGTCATAGGTTCGCCATCACTGGTCTAGGGGGAGAAACTTTGAGGCAAAAGAAGGACATGACAGTTTTTAGAAACTAAAGCTGAGAGGGACAAAAATAGAATGAGATCCTTTTCCATAGCATTCTGTCTGTGTAAGTTTGGGGAACTATCTTAATAACTTTTTCTAATCTGTAATATTGGCCCCCTAAATTTGGAACTACAAATAGGAAAATATGTCATTTGCATTTTGGTTTAATCAACTCTCTCATTTAGTACATTCTAACGTGTTTCCAGATTTACTGACTAAAATTTTTTGGATTTTTTGTATAATATTTCGTTATGCATAGATTTGTTACCCTTGTTATTCTTGAATTTTGGTGCTTTTATTTGTCAATAATGCAGCTTGTCAGAGTATGAGAAGTGTTCCAGATTTTAAGGGTTTCCTAGCTTCTTTAAAATAGGATTGAAAAATGCCAGATTTTTAAGTGAGTGGCAGGTATTTCTTTCTACTTACATTTTCTTTATCAGTGTGATCTTTCTTTTGGGTCTTAGCACTACCATGTCCCTTTGGCTTTTCTACCTTAATTTTTAAGCTTTTAAAATATTGAATGATTTACAAATAAAATGCATACCTCAATGAAAATATTTCTTCCATTTTTGTAACCAAATTGTACCCATAGAGAAGCATTTTGAAGTTTAGTTCAAGACCAAAAACAAACCAACAGAACGAAACAAAAAACCCACTTTGCCTTCTTCAATAAGCAAAAGGAAGTATAGAGCTCAGGGTTACAATTAACTTGGAAGAGGTTGACATCACTGCAGATTCTACAGATACCAAAGAACAAGAGAATATTACGAATAATTTTGTGCTAATAAATTAGACAGCTTAGTTGAAATGGACAAATTTGTTGAAAGAAACTACCTAAATCACTCAGGAAGAAATAAGTAGCCAGAATAGCCATATATCTAATAAATAAATTAAATTTTATAGCCTTTCCACAAAGAAACACTAGGCCCAAATGGCTTTACCAGTGAATTCTACCACACATTTAAGGAAGAACTGCCACAAATTATATATAAACTCTTCTAGAAAAATTGGAACAGAAAGCAGCATTTCCCAATTCATTGTGTGAGGCCCTAATACCAAAAGAGACAAAGATATTACATAAATATAACACAAAAACTACATAACAATACTATCTAGTTTTCCCTCATGGAACACAGATAAAAATATTTAGGAACATTTTAGCAAATTGAATGCAGCAATTCATAAAAAGGCCAATACACTAGACCAGGAATGCAAGGCTAGTTTAACATTCAAGAATAAATTAATGTAATTCACCATATCAACAAACTAAAATGGAAAAATCATGCTATCATTTCAATAGAGGCAGAAAAAGAATTTTACAAAATCTAACATTCATTCTTAATACTCTCAATGACCTAGAAATAGAAGGGAACGTACTCAAACTGATGAAGGACTTCTATGAAAAGCCTATAGCTAACATAATGCTTAATGGTCAGAAACTGAATGCTTTCTTGCAACACAGGAACAAGTCAGGGGTGTTCCGTCATGACTCTCATAGAGTATTGTACTGGATGTTCTAGCTAGCACAGTAAGGCAAAAAGAGAAATTAAAGGCATTCAGATTGGAAAGGAAGAAGTAAAACTGTTTTTATTCTCAGGCAACATCATCACCTATGGATCTATGTAGAAAATCCAATGGAATCTACAAAAGAACTAATAAATGAGTTTAGCAAGGGTGCAAGGGTATAAGATTATTGTACAAATAATTGTATTTTTGTATAATATATATAAACAATTGGCAATAAAATTTTTTAATAGCAGCACTATTTACAGTGCCTCAAAAAAATTCAAAATACCCAGGGAAAATCTGACAAAAGATATGCAAGTCACTGAAAACTATAAAACAAGTTGAGAGAAATGAAAGACTTAAATAAATGGAGAGATATGCTGTGTTTATGGGTCAGCATTATCAGCATTGTTAGGATGTCAGTTCTCCAATTGATCAATAAATTCAACACAATTCCAATTAAAATCCCAGCAGTCACATTTAAAGAAATTCTCATGTAAATTTGAAGAATCTAGATTAATCAAAACAGCTTTGAAAAAGAACAAAATTGGAGACCTAGTACTAACTGAATTTAAGACTAATTATAAATTAAGACAATATGGTATTGGTGTAAAAGTTGACAGATACTTCAAATGGCACTGAAGAGAAATTCTAGAAATAGACCCACATAATTATGGACAACTAATTTTCCACAGGGGTGCAAAGAGAATTCAGTGGAAAAGGGAAAATGTGTTACAAACAATGCTGGAATAAAAGGATATCCATATGCCCTCCCAAAGAACTTGAATTTATATCTTGTAAAATACATAAAAATTAACTCAAAATGGATCATTGATCTAAATGTAAAAACTAAATTTAGAAAACTTCTAGGAGAAAAAGTAAAACTTTTGTGACGTTGGCTTAGGCCAGTGGTCGGAAAACTCATTAGTCAACAGTCAAATATCAACAGTACAACGGTTGAAATTTCTTTTGAGAGCCAAATTTTTTAAATTTAAACTATATAGGTAGGTACATTGTTATTAACTTAATTAGGGTACTCCTAAGACTTAGGAAGAGCCACACTCAAGGGGCCAAAGAGCCGCATGTGGCTCTCGAGCCGCAGTTTGCCGACCACTGGCTTAGACAATGATTTTTTAGATATAGCACCAAAAGTGTGATTCATAAAAGAAAAATATTGATGATTTAGACTATCATCAGTATAAAAACCTTGGCTCCTCTAAAGACACTAAAAATAATGGAAAGATGAGCCACAAATTAGAGGGAAATATTTGCAAATCCTATATCTGATAAAGAACCTGCATTAAGAATATATAAAGAGTGCTTATAACTTAATAATTTAAAAAATCTCCAAAAGTAAAAGGGCAAAATATTTTAACAGATTAGCTCACGGAAGATAATATATGAATGGCAAATGAGCACATGAAAAAAAAGCGCACTATCGTTAGTCTTTAGGGAATTGCAAGTTAAAATTAAAATGACATACCACTTCTAGAATGGCTCAAATTAAAAAGACAGACCATAGCAAGTGTTGGTGAAGATGTGAATGAACTATAACTCATAATCTGCTACTCTGCTAGTGAGAATGTAAAATGGCATAACTGTACTGGAAAACAGTCTATAATTCCTAAATTGGCAATTTCCTAAAATGTTAAACATTCAACTACTATATGATTTAGCCATTCCCCAACTAGGTAATTACCCAAGAAAGATGAAAGCATATATCCATACAAAGACTTATACACAAACATTGACAGCAGCTTCATTTGTAATATAAAAATTGGAAACAACCCTAATGTCCTTCAACAGATAAAAGGAGGAATAAATTGTGATGTATTTGTATAATAGAACTAGAGGCCCGATGCACGAAAATCGTCCAAGAATAGGCCTTCCTTCCCCCAGCTGCCGACACCAGCTTCCCTCTGGCACCCGGGACCCGGGCTTCCCTTGCAGCCCCAGCTTCATCTGGAAGGATGTTTGGTCTACCAGTAATTAACATATTATGCGTTTATTATTATAGATACTACTCAGCAACAAAAAGGAATGAACTGCTGATACATGTAACAAAATAGATGAACCTCAAAATTATGTTGAGTGCGTTAAAAGATAAACTGAGTTACACTAAATTTTTGAAGAGTTTATTTGAGCAAGTATTAATTCCATTGGGCAGCACAACTGGAAGTGGTTAGGAGTACTTCACCAGTAGGAGTTAGGGGCAGGGTTTTTTAGAGGAGACAGGAAGCAAAGCAAGAAAATGAGCTGATTAGGTGATAGCTTAAGTGGTTGCATTATTTGGAAAAGCCTATTTGACTGCTAGTAACTGTTTTTCCTTAACCATGTGGCATTTATAGGTTTGGTTTTGCTGACATGGGCTACCAAGGCATTAGAGCCACCTGAGTGTAATGGCTTCCTTGTTTGATCGCTTTAACAAGTAAAGTAAGTCAGTCAAAAAGAGTACATACTGTATGATTCCATTTATGGAAATATTTTAGAAAATACAAAATAATCTACAATGTTAGAAAGTGCTACACATTGGGAATGAGGTGGGAAGTGGGGAGATATGTAAGGAGGAAGAATTACAAAGGGCCCAAGGAAGGTGACATATATGTTCATATCTTGGTTATAGTGATGGTTTCATATGTCAAAAATTATCAAATTATAACTTCAAATATATGCAGTTCGTTTCACTTAAACCTTAATAAAGCTGTTAAAAACAAACAAAACCACCTTTATTTCTTTAAGAAGGGAATGGGATTGTGGAGCTCAGAGTTTTTACCTACCTGGACTAGATTTTTAGGACTTGCCTGAGGTGTGCCTAGTGGAGATATCACAGTGTGTGGCTGTAAAACTTACTGCCATTCCCTTCACCCCAGAGAGGGAACAGTGTAAGATTGAAAGTACTCGTCAGGGCTAGGGAGGTGAATTTCTGAAGAACAAAATTTAATTACTTTTATAGTTAGCTGACAAAAATTAAAGATTTCATCAATTATTAAGCTATACAGCTTTTATAAAAGCCCCAACTGTGAAATAATTAGTAACAGATTCCAGGTTTGGCTGAGTGTCTATATGGTATACGAAGAAACATTTCTTTTTGTTTATTATAAATTCACTAGCTATTAGTTTAAAGTGTCCCATTGTTGTTATATTACACTAGTAAATTCTTTTTTCTCTTCTCTTGGAAGGAGAAATAAATATGCAACTGCAGTGTGCATAATGATGTTCAGACTAATGTTGTTACCAACCAAAAAACAAATAGCAGTGTGTTGTCAGCTTCCTGGGCAGAAATGACATAAGGGGCAGTCTGGCTTCATCATTGCTCAGATCCAACTGTTTGATGATTGCTGTGATATTACTAAGCTGTAAAGGAAGAAAACACAAAACTTAAATACACAGAAAAACTCATGTAGAAAAAAGATCGTTTGCGTTTTCTTACTTTATAGAATTTAGATGTAGTCCCTTGGAAGTTTAGTGTTGTAAGGAAAAGCCTGTTAGCCTATGTGCTAAAGTATAAGCAAACATTATTTCTCTGAAGTAATTATATTAGCATCGACTCCCCTCTGTATTAAATAGGCTGTTTTGGTAGGGTTTTTAGTTGATATCTTTGCCATAAGCTAGTGTGAGATGATCTCTAAAGATGATGAAACAAATGAGACAACACAAATCTATAATTCTGCCCATGGGATGATGCAAACCAGATATACACACCAGTTCTGGAGGTAACAATAGGAAATAAAATGACTCTTAAAATCAAAGACTACCTGCTGACCTCTACTTTAAAAGAATTAGTCTTTGCAAGAAATTATACTTGTAAATTAAATATACTTCTGTGCAATATGAAAGATTCTTTGACCAAAACTAGTCTCTGAATGTATCTCCTCCAGATTACCCATAATTAAGTAATTTTCAGCAATAAAGGCATATTAATAAGTTTAGTAACAACAAAAACAAAATCTCAGTGACTCAGCATAACAAAAATCTATTTCTTGTTGACATTACACGTTTACCATTCACCAGAGATTCCACAGTCTCCCAGAGACTGAGGCCAATGGAAGCTCCACTAGTTTATAGCTGTACCATCTAGAACATGGGGCCTCCGTGGTCACTGTAGAAGGGGAAGGGAGAAGGGAGGGTCAGACAGCATGAAAGTGTCATGTTCTTTCACTAACAACCAGAAGGTTGGCCAGAACCAGTAACGTGGGTCCACTTGTAACTGCAAGGTATCTGGAGAGTTGTGGGGGAGCCTATGGATGGTCAGTGATAAGTAAATGTCTTTGCTATAAAAAGGTGGTCAGATTTTTATATTGCAGGTGGTCTACTTTGCCTGACACTTTAATAGAAAATTTAATATTATATAATTCAAGTATCCAACTGGTAAAGATGCACATAAAAATGCCTTTTAATGTCACAGTTAAATTTTTTGTATTCTTATTTGTTAATAAAGAGAGGGGAAAGAGAATTAATATGTTCTTTAGTTTACCACTATTCATATAAATAGTAAGTTGTCAGTTTCCATTTTCCAAATAATCAAAATGACCTTGCTTCTGACCCTGAAGTGAGATTTTGTGTGTATGTTTGTATAGAAATATGTGGCTACAATGAAAACTTGCCATATATTTTGAAAACAGCTGGAGTGATTTCTGATATCTTTGGTTAGGGGTTTCTCGTGTTGGGAGTGTCTCAATTCAAGTTTTTCTGAGTAATTATGTGGCTTTTCTCCCCAGTAAAGCTAAACTACCCATTTTCAACCTTTTTCACCTCATGATACACAATCTAATTACTAAAATCCTGCGGCACACCAAAACATATATTTTTTGCTGATCTTACAAAAAAAAAGTATAATTTTGATTCATTCACACTGGATAGCTATTGTTGTGTTGGCTGTTGTCATTTTTTAAATTTGACAATCTAAGGGAAAAGAGGTCAGTGCCCCTGACTAAATAGTCAGGTATTGCATGTTTTAAAAATTCTTGCAGCACACCATTGTGCCTTCCGTGTACACTGGTTGAGAATTGCTGAGCTAAACCATTGAGGAGGAGAATCTTATATCATGATAGAATTATCTTGAGCTTTTATTTAGGCCATTTTCCTTAGTGTTTTGGTGGGGGGAGCAAATGAAATGTTAAAGTAATTTAGGACACCAGTGGCTGGGACTATTAGAGTCTCTTTCCATTTTAGGAAGATTTATTTTCACATTATCAAATCCAAGAATATTTCATCTCAAATTAACCCAGTCATTTGACCTATCAACTTGTAATCCTATATAATAAAACCCTAATATGCAAATTGACCAAACAGTGCAACGACTGGTCTCTATGATGTGCACTGACTACCAGGGGCAGACACTCAACGCAGGAGCTGCCCCCTGGTGGTCAGTGTGCTCCCACAGGGAGAGTGCTGCTCAGCCAGAAGCCAAACTCAGGGCTGGTGAGCACAGCAGTAGTGG
>NW_005366109.1:1474756-1493966 GCF_000412655.1 Myotis brandtii | reverse complement strand
CAGGCAGGCGGTAAGGAGCAAGGGGTCCTGGACTGTGAGAGCCCCAGACTGCAGGAGGGATGTCCACCTGCCAGCTTAGGCCTGATCCCCTGGGCCTAAGCCAGTAGACGGACATCCCCTGAGGGGTTCTGGACTGAAAGAGGGCGCGCTGGGCCTCTAGTCTTCTTTAATAAAGGGAAAGACCTCATCATTATTTTGCTTGTAGAAAGCTAAAATACTAGAAAAGACAATCCTCACAAAAGTCCCAGTTGAAAACCAACTTCTTTTACTTGCGAAAAAATATTTTTATTTATTTATTTATTTATTTTTGCGAGCAAATATGTTAATCTTCTATTTTTAGGGCTCCTTTTTGCTTGAGATGCTAGCTGTCCTCATGACACTGCAAAATCTGGCATTTGAAGCTTCCACTCTGAACTGCAGTCTCCCTAGAGCTGCTCATCTCTACCCTCTCACCACCTGCTATCTGAAGTCATCTTCCCTCATGTGTTATGTCTGCTTGAGTTCTGCACACTCTTACTAAGTGTTTGTTAAGTGTCATGCACCAAGATCTGTTAAAAACACATATGAAAAGACATGATCTGTGCACTTGAAGAATTTATAGGCCAGTTGGGGGAGAAAGATGTAAATTGATATCCTATAAAATAAAAGGCTAATATGCAAATTGTCCCTCAGGAGTTCGACTGACCAGGAGTTTGACTGCTCACTATGATGTGCACTGACCACCAGGGGGTGGCGTGAAACGAAGGAAGGCCCTGGCCAGCAGCTGGGGCAAGAAAGGCCCCAATCGGCCCTGACCACTAGCCAGGCCTAGGGACCATACCCGTGCAGGAATTTTGTGCACCAGGCCTCTAGTTTTAATATAATGTTAGAGTGCTTGCAGCTTTATCCTGCACTTCCTTATTTTCTCATACATGTATGTGCTTCTAGCTCTAGATTTATCTCTCTGGTCAAGGCCTCGCCCTTGTGCTATTGACTTGAAATCTCTATTTGAATATCTCTTAGACATCTCACACTTACATCCCAAATGTCACCCTTGATTTCCACTCCTCCAATTAATTATTCTCTGCCTCAGTAAATGGCAGTTATTTACCCCATTTTCTTGGTTCTCGTGCCTAGGAGTCGTCTTTTATTCTTCCGTTTTTCTTGTTCTCCACATTTCAGACCACTGGAGAGTCCTGTTGGTTTTAACTCTAAAGCACATCTTGGATTCATCCTGTGCTGCCACCACTCCAGTTGACTCCGATTATTTCTCACCGGACTGCAGTGGCCTCCTAACTGGTCTCTTTACTTGCCCTTCCACTTACTTTTTCATGTTGTAACCAGACAAAATCAAAAGTTAAAGAAGATCGAATTACTTTAAATTTTAAAGTTAAAGAAGATTGAGTTATTTTCTTTTTTTAAAACCCTTCAGGAGTTATCTCACCTTTAGATTCCTCCAAGGCCTATAAGACTCTATGGTGTAGTCTCTGCCTCTACTTCTTTATCTTCATGCCAGGCCTATTCTGCCTCCCTCACTGAGTTCCACATGATGGCCTACCTTTTTCCCTTGGACTTACCAAGTTCTTTCCCTCCAAAGGGCGTTGTCTTGTTCTTCTCGTCAGCTTCTTATAATTTGGTTCTCAAATATTACCTTCTCAGAGAGTTTTTCCTGATAACTCTATCTTTATTATATCACTTTATTACTTTAAAGTGATTATTTTAATGTTGTGCCATATACTTTAGTGAAAGGCTGTGGTAAACTGAGCCAGGGGAATGATAAATGAAAGAGCTGATATTTGAGAAGATATGTAAAAAAGCTACAAGAGGGAGAAAATATTTGCAAGTTACATATATGACATAGGATTTGTACCCAGAATATATAAAGGACATTCAAAACTCAACAGTAAGAAAACAGACAAACCAATTTTTTAAAAAAAGCAAAGATGTAAACAGCTAGTACATCGAAGAAGATATCCAGATGGCAGATAAGCACATGCAAAGATGCTCAGTATCATTAGTTATTCAGAACATGCAAAGTAAAACCACAGTGAGATAAAAACAAACACC
This sequence comes from Myotis brandtii, assembly GCF_000412655.1. NCBI lineage: Eukaryota > Metazoa > Chordata > Mammalia > Chiroptera > Vespertilionidae > Myotis > Myotis brandtii. Next base: position 1,491,920 of record NW_005366109.1, on the reverse strand, counting down.
TGACAATACCAAGTCTAGGCAAGAATAAGAGCATCTTGTGTTCTCATTCATTCCTGGTAGGAAGGCAAAAAATGGTACAGCCTTTTTGGAAAATAGTTCCACAGTATTTTACAAATTAAACATATACCTACATATGACTCAGCCACTCCACCCAGCCATTCCCCACAAAAACTTAAATAAGAATGTTTATGGCAACATTATTAATAATTTACAAAAATTGGATATAACCCAAATACACTGTCTATGTAAGAAATATTCAAACCTGTAGAGAATCTTAATAAGAGTTTGAGCTAAAACTGACAACCATTGCTGGGAAGCAATCGCAAATGCTCCAGAGAATGACATTTGCAGTTTCTGTTATGCATTTGGAATTAAGGAAGGAGCATAAGGTGGGAGAAAGCAAGGCGGGGATTGGATTGCAAGATGGTTAACAAGATTGCCCAGGGGTGGGCAAACTTTTTGACTCGAGGGCCACAATGGGTTCTTAAACTGGACCGGAGGGCCGGAACAAAAGCATGGACGGAGTGTTTGTGTGAACTAATATAAATTCAAAGTAAACATCATTACATAAAAGGGTACGGTCTTTTTTTTTTTTTTAGTTTTATTCATTTCAAACGGGCCGGATCTGACCTGCGGGCCGTAGTTTGCCCACGGCTGTTATAGGCTCTCTTGAGGGCGGTTATGCTTATTTCAAAGATGTATTAACCTAAATGCTCAAAAACAGTGGACAGGTCTTGCTTAAGGCAAAGATAAACCTTTCACTAAAGAAGATATAGGCCGCCCTAGCTGGTTTGGCTTAGTGGATTGAGCATTGGCCTGTGGACTGAAGGGTCCCGGGTTTGATTCCAGTCAGGGGCACATGCCGGGGTTGCAGGCTCGATCCCCAGTAGGGGGCATACAGGAGTCTCTCTCTCTCTCTCTCTCTCTATATATATATATATTTGTTTATTTTTTATTAAAAGAAGAAATAGGCCTATAGGCCTAGGATGTGACTGTCCACCATGACCTGCCCAGTTAGGAATTTTATGATTAGGTCTGTAAGGTTATTTTCAGTTAGATTTATTACAGCGCTCCCCTCCCCCCTTTTGTCCACAGTACTTAATGCTTTTGAAACCACTTGTGGAAAGATATTTTTAAACTTAAATTTTCCTAAGAATGGGATGATTTTTAGTGCTTTACGACACAGCATTCCATATGTGAATTTTAAACTCTTTAACCTCAAAAACAATTAAACCAAGAAGGTACATAATATGGTGTTTACCCAATTTTTATCTTTGCGCTCTAACAAAACATTTGTGTCCACCAAAGGATGAGAACATTGCATTAACATCAGTGTTTTGTGCGCTAACTTTATTATATTTTGTCACAATCCATTGTGCAAATGTTAGACTAATTACTTGAAACTCAGACCTATTTGCTTGAAGGATTTCCATTTTGAAGTACATCAGAGTCATTATTCACTGCACCTTTTGATCACCTTTGAAAAACTTACCTGCATGTATTTTTCTATTACTTGCCTCAACAAAAGAAACCACTTTTCGTCCTGCTGATGTGTGACCTATAGTTTTCATGAGTCTGTAGAATACAGGGTTGAATTTGGAATGCATCTTCAACATTCCCGCACCATTTGAAATGTATCCCATTTTCTGATGTCTTCTCTTTCCAAAAAGCAACTTGATTTATTTAGGTAACAGTTATTGCAGTTTTAGCATTTTAATTCCCTCTATCATCATCTCTCTCCATTTGGGATGATATGCAATATGCAGGGAGACATTTGATGTTCCAGGAGATATCATAAGAGACTGTTGAAGAGTTAAGTAGGAACATTCTTCATGCAGAATCTATCCAGTTATCAGGCTGTCCTCAGTCGCAGGATGGTACCGTAGCTACATCCTCATCTATATCATTGCATTTCTCTTAAAACTTGTCATTTAAGAACTATAAAACCAAATATTTAAAAGCACTCTGGGTGTTTACTTTGCGGAGCCTTACTGTTGATTTTGTTGTTTTATGGAATGCTGTGGAGGAGTCCATTGTTAATCACGTCCTAACCCTATAAAATATGTAACAAGCTGCTGAACAGAATGATGACAGCAGACAGAGAACAGGGTTTCATTTGAATTCATGCAAATGTAGAGGTTTCCCAGAAAGCCATTTGTAAAGTATGAGCCACATTTTGAAAATAAAACAAAGAATAACGCCTTGGAGTAGAAATCTGTAATGAAACCCATAATGGCTGAAAGAGTACAATAAATTCTACAGGGAGAGCTTTCCATTTTGTTCCTTTTCAAATTCTAATACTAAACTCTATTAGTAGTCAGTATAAAATAATGAGACATGAAGCCCTGCTGGTGTAAAACTATTACTAATCTGTTACTTTGCATAAATTTTCACTCTAACGATTGTCTATGGTCTTCTTATGAAGGACCTGTTATACGCTTTCCAGCTAAACAGATGAGACCTATTAACCATCTCCTTTGAATGAATGGTGTTGGAATCTGCAGGAATTGCACTTTTTACACGTTGGGAAAAGAAAGGAATTGCATGCAAAGAACACAAGGGTATTTACTACAATTGATGTTCTTTCTATTAGTGTGTCACATTAAGGAACAGCAGAAAGGCATTTTTACTCTTATTTTAAAGATAGGTATAGTCTAAATATAGGTCACATCATTGTCTTACTTTTAATAATTATAACAAGAAATTTATCACAAACTACAGCGGGAAGCCCGAGGAGGGTTGGGGGGGATGGGGGCAGTAAGAGATCAACCAAAGGACTTGTATGTATGCATATAAGCATAACCAGTGGACACAAGACACGGGCGGGTAGGGAAGGCCGGGGGAAGGTCAAGGGGGAAAAAAAAAGGAGACATATGTAATACTCTTTGTAATACTTTAAGCAATAAAACAAAATTAAAAAACAAACAAAAAAAGAAATTTATCACTCACTCCCCGACCCCTCACCCCTCTCTCCCCCCAAACTCATCTTGCCCTTCCTGTCTTTCCTACTTCAGTTCATGTTGTTTCTTGGTCAGACTTATAATTTAAGTCAATTTTGATTCTTTTCCTCTTTATATTTTTAAGCATTTGCCAAGTTCTTTTGATTCATCTTTCCTAATTTCTCTCATATCGTCTCTTTTATTCTGTTCTCATTGCCAGCATTCTAGTGCAGGCCATTATTGACTCGTGCTTAAATATTACATTTTTTAATTGGTTTCCCAATCTATTTAATTCCTTTCCTAATCTCTTTCCAATCCATCCTGCATATTACCACTATATTTCACTTACTAAAACATGGCTTTTCTTATTCTTACCAATTGGAAAGTTTGGAAGTGATTACAAAAATAATTGAAATTATTAGTGTTATTAAAAGATAGCATAGTACAGTGATATACTGGCTTTGGGACCAAATAGATATGAGTTGGAATTGCAGATTAATCTCATAGTAGTGATATGACCTTAGGGACTGTGACTTGACCTTGAATAATACCATGGTTGTTGTAAGGAGTAACCACAATATGTAAAGAACCTAACTTAGTGGGCTCAATTAATAATGACAGTTGTTAATAAAAGTGTTGCTGCTGTTATTGTTATCTTTAGGACAAATGGAGAAAGGGAACAGAGATTAGAAGATGGAACCAGGGGTGATGCCTTCAATTAGAAGTCATGAGGGAAAAGAGCCTTTCTGTATTGGCAAATGCTTCCAAAAGAATGAGGGTTTAAAATAGACTATAGACTATAATTTTTGCGATACATGAACTAAGATTTCTTTGAAAACCCAAGGATCAGAGGTCAAAGGTTGGTTTTGGTGATTAAGACCTTAGTGCTTACTTCCAGATTGCAGTTTCTTCTTCTTTTTTTAAAAATAATCCTTTCAGCCCACCCCCGCCCCCTGCCTTCACCACCCTATTGTCTTGTCTTGTGTCCATGGGTTATGCATATATCATACTAGGTCTTTGGTTGATTACCTCCCACCCACCCACCCACCCTCCCTGACCTTTCCTTCCATATTACAGTTTCAGATAGAGCAATAGGGCTGCCAACGGGAATGAAAAAGAGAGATGGACATCAGAGAAATTATCAAAGATGAATCAAGAGGACTTTGCAAAAATGCCAGGAATAATTTGTAGTAGAAATGTGGATGCGGAGAGTGGAAGACCTTTTACCCAGTAAGTTTAGGGAGTAAAGGGGGAATGAAATGGGGCACTGCCTGAAGGAGTCAACAGGGATATGGGGAGGCTTTTGCACCATAGGCTGGTTACGTACAGTATTTAGAAGACAAGAAGGAACCAATGTTGAGGATAGCGTGGAAGCAAGGATCTCCATGAGTTGGAAAGACTAGAGATACTGTTTTTATATGATACTTGGGCCGCTTTGGGGCACTGTTGTTGTCTTCATTCTTCATTGTGTGGTCTCTATCCTTGTACCACAGAAGAAATGGAGCCTCTCTTCTGTAACTCGTGCTCATTATATTCTGAGAAATCTCAAAATATTTGCCGTTTACAAACATGCTTGAGGTACACCTTTAAGGCTAGTGGGAGTTATAAGAAGTAGTGGTAGGCACTAGATGAGACAACTGTTTGTAAAAATGCTGCATTCCTTAAAAACCCAGATATAAAATGGCTATTACTCATTAGTTCGAATCAAGGTTTATCAGACCTGATCTATTTAAGTTCTGTGCTGGGACCACAATGACTAGAGGTAAGCTCCTTCCTTCAGAGAGCTTACACTTAAGAAGGCACAAAATATCCATAATGTGAGACATTCATTCAGTAAATATTAAGTTTATGTTAATAACAGTGTGTGCAACTTCTGTGCTAAGTAATGAGGATAAAATGGAAAGGAGATAGGCCTTTCCCTCAAAGTATTCTTAGTGCTTAAATATGTATTATTAACTCAGTTCTGTAGGAACAAGCTCCATTGGATGGTACACCGTAGCAATACAGTTTAGACTATGGCCAACCTTTTCTTGGCCATACCCCACCTAAGCATTTCTAAAATTCTGATGTCCCCCCACCCCGTGACATATAATTCTTATTATTCATGTGGAGGAAGCCTAAAAGGCCATTAACTTGGTCTAAACAAGGTTCCAAAAGAACATATCATCCATGAAAGAGAAAAATAAAAGAATGAAAGGATATTTGAAGTTCTAAGGAAGAAATCACTAAGAAATTGTTTAAAAAATAATAATAATATGAAATGATATGGAAAAAGTACCAAATAAAGTTTCAAAACATAATAGAGAAGTGAAATGTAGAAATATGTCAATATATATTTATATACTGTATATGAGGCCCCTAGAATTCACTGTAGTTAACTCATTCTCAAATTGCCCCCCTTAAAAATCAAATTGTCCCCCTGTGGGGCGTGTGCTCCACGTTGGGAACCACTGGTTTAGACTAATCAGGGATCACAGGTGGTAGGAAATTCAGAAAAAAACTTTTATCATTTGTTTAAGCTGTATATTGAAGGGACGGATAGGTTTTAAATCTAGTAGACAAAGAAGGGGTTAGTGGAACTTGAGTGAGGTGTTTTCTGACAGAGGCAACAAATAATAGAAATGATCAAAGCAGGGAAACTAAACAGCCCAAGTGATAGAGGATCAGTGAAGCTCCCGAGGTACCTAGTCTAGTCTCAGTGTGGAGTGTACATGAGAATCGCCCAGAGAGCTGTTACAATGCAGGTTCCCAGGCCATGAAACCTGGAGAATGGTCTAAGAACTTTCATTATTTTCTGAATTCCTGTTATTTTCTGTTTAATAAGCACATTGGGTGGTTCTAATTCAGTTTGTCTTTTAATTATATTTAGGGAAACACTGACCTGGTCCCAAGCACTCAATCAGTACGTGAACGACCTCTATTAAGCATCTTTGCTAAGTGGCTGTCTACCCTTTTGCATGAAATAGGACTGTCTTCCGAGGTACTAAGAAAGTTTTTCCTCCTACTGAGCTGAAATTTCTGTCTATTCTATTCATTGATTTTTAGCTCTCCCCCCTTGAGGTCATAGAAAACAATAACAGGCCTTTCTCCATATGAGAGCCCTTCAAGTATTAGAAGCCTCTCTTCTGTAGGCTGAACACATCCAGGTCCTCATTGATTTGCTTTTGAGTTCTTTTCCTGTCCTGGATGCTTGCCTCTGAATGCATTCCAGTTTTTCGGTGACCTTTGTAAAGTGTAACACCCAGAACTAAACATTATTACTGCATGGTCTCTGAGTTGTGAGTGAATAGTACCCAGATGGGCCATGTGGTTTTATCAATTATAGTCTCATATGGTCCTCATAAATATTGTAATAGAAACATGAGGACAAAGGGTTGATTGGAATAACCTTTATTAAGAGATTATATGTCACTGAGAAAAGAAAGGGACTGGGACTGGCTCATGTGCTTAGTTGTTGGAATGTAATAGAACGAGAGAGGATACTGTACTGCTCCCCTCCCTCCAAGCTTAATTTTACTGTACATCTTGGTTTATAAAAACATGTATCTCTCACCTCCTTCTTCCCTCTTACAGCTTTCTTTCTCCCCTCCCCTTCTCTGTTATTTCCCTTTCCTTTCCTTATATGTTAAGAATTTTGTATGTGTCACGTTAGAGAGGCTATCAGTGCTTTCATGTCATCCAGGTACTTTTGGGTAGGGCAAATGTAAGACAGTCCTGGAGAACTAGGGTAGTGGAAGAGAGGCGAGGGACAGAGCAAAGGTAGCCATTGCCATCCCTAGTCTTCCCCTCTCTGGCCCTTGACACACCCTGATTGCCATAAGGCAGTTCTTGGGCTTGGGCTTGGGCTCTGGGGTTACGTTAACCAGAGCTGCAGCTGAACAAACTGAATCTATATCATAAATTGCCTCTTGGAGAGTTATGTAAATGTATGTCTCTAGGTCTGTTTTAAAGCTATTGAACCAGGACCAAAGAACATTAAGGGATGTTCCTGCAGGCTTCATTCTCCCGTGGCTAAATTTTAGCTCAGTTTTTTGCATTCCACCAACATCTTGGAATTCACCCTCAGAAAGGCTTAAATATCAATTATTTCAAGATGGGATGCTTTTCCAACATGGGAAACTATTTCATATAGCCTTCTCCTAATAAGCAGGCTGGTGGGTAGGGAAAACAAGAGGGAGAGATAGTAGTTTGTTTGTTTATTTGTTTTATAATCTTATTCAGAAAAGATGTCTAATAATTAGCTCTTTTTTGTCAAAGTTCAGTATGACTGGACAAAGTATGAACTCTAACATCCTTGAATTTTTTCATTTACTTGCCCTTTGGCAACACACTAAATTTGTTAATGACTGTTAGGGCTCTTATTTCTTCTCCTGCTGATGTTTCTCTTCGAGAATAAGGATGCCAGGGAGCTTTACATAAAGTCAATCACAGTTTCCAAATATTACTGTTTTAGCTTCTTTTTGACTTTGCTGAATTATTTGCAACATCTTTTCTTTGTTTTTTGTTATACCAGGTGATTGAGAAGCCCCTCTCCCTATCTTTCTGATCCCAAAATTGACAGCTGAATTGTAACAAATTGCTATCTCCGTATCTATAAACTACTAGAGGCCCAGCGCATGAAATTCGTGCACGGGTACGGTCCCTAGCCCTGGGCTGCAATCAGGGCCATCTTCCCTGGCTGCCCGCAGTCGGCCCTGCCCACCCCCACCACCCACCCCCGGTTCCCCGTTTGCCATTGGATGATCGGAGCTTGCCAGCTGGGGAAAGGGACCAAGAGGTGGTCGGTGCGCCTCATACTGACTGGTCGAGTGGTCGTTCTGGTCATTCTGCTGTTAGGGTCAATTTGCATATTACCCTTTTATTATATAGGATGACCTAAATTCTCTCTCATGAGGACTGACAAAGTAGCAGGGCTTTTGTGAGTCTTCCTCCACTGCAGTATTTTGTCTCAGTACTAATCAATTTGTATGGAGCTTGATATATTTTTCATTTCTTTAAAAAAAATAACTGTAGTTAAGTAATCTTGGCAAAAAACCCAAGCTATGACAGGTTTTTTTGGTGAGTTATAAAGTTGCCATTAATAAAGAAGGAAAATATGAATTACCTGGGAAAGAGTTATTGTTGTTGATTTTTTTTTTAACCAATGATTTTTTTAAGGATCATTTAGGCTTTCTAATTAGCCAGGTGTGCAGAGAAATTTTGCCTGCCCTGTTTAATTTGTCTAGATTTGTGTGCAGGATTTGACTTAGGACTTCGCAGTATGTATTGAAGAAATTAACTATTTAGTGTTGTGTATCGAGCATTTGCTTTGGTGTCAAACAGATCTGGGTTTAAGTACAACTGTGTGACCATCAGTAAGCTACTTCTCTAAGCCTTGATTTCTGTATCTATAAACTATGGCTAATACCAGACTCTAACTCATTGAGTTCAGGATTAAATGAAATCATAAGTATACTCAGTGCCTGGCATAGAGTTATCACTCAATAAATGGTAGGCATCTACCTATGGTGGGAGGACAATAAATAAATCCTTATAAGAGGAGCTGTTTAATTATGGTTACCTACATGCCTGGGCAGAGTACAGGGTGCATTTAAAGAGGCTGCTTTTCTGTGGTCAGTCCTTATGATGGTTTACACTGAAAGACCGTGCCCTGTCTTCCCCGAGGCAGCTACATTTCTGCTAGAAAGGAGACGAGTCCCACTTACATGAGCCATGCTGTGGAGACCTCACCAACTAGATGTCTTGCTTTTTGTTTTGTTCTAATGTTTATCCATGGGTTCAGCGAGGACTTCCTAGGAGGCCCAGCAAGACCTCTGTCAGCGGGGAGATGAATTGCATTTTTGACATTTACATCATCTAGATTGTGTGCTTCTAGAACTGAGTTTTCCAATTTTTTTTCTCTTCAGCAGTGCTTAGCATGATATTCCATAGGCTCTCAATAAATTTGCTTATCCAAGAGGTAAGCACATGGTCTTGTCCTTCCTGACATGCCCACCTGACCAGATTATATGGGAAAAGTGTCAACACCAATGTCTTCTGAATTGTAAATTTTACACATTCGTTCCAAGATCTGCTGATATTTTTTATTTTAATAAAAATGTTTATTTCAAATTTATTTTAAAATTCAGACATTTAAAATTTTTTGTTCAGGTGTCTGCGTTTAATGAAGAAACTGTGATGTTACAGATAACCGAAAAAAGATTTTTTAAATGTCTATTTTAAGAATTTTTTTATAGAGAGTGGTTCTCCAATATACTTTGAATGTATACTTCAGCATAATCAAATGATAATGATAGAAAGAATGACTTGAAGAAGGGCCTTATTAGAGCACACTAACTCACTATCAGACTCACATAATTTATTTTAAGTTCATAATTACTGGTCAGTCAGTATTTCTTGGTAGACTTCGACTCTTTTTTATTAGACTCTTCAGCTTGACTGCTGGTCAAATATGGGACAGTCAACAGAAAAGGAGTTAGGACCAAAGAATCCCAGCTAGGATTCTTTTTCTATGGATCATTTGAGAAAGTAATGGTCTGCAGATATCATTGTGCCAGTCAGAATCGTTGAGATTATACTGTAGCAACAAACTGCTCCAAAATCTTTAGTGGCTTCTCACTCAGACAGCACACTCAGTGAGAGTGGCAGGGGCTGTGCCCTCGGTAGTCAGTCAGGGACCCAGACTAACGGAGACTTCATCTCAGCACATGCTTCCATCATCGTCGAGGCAGGGAAAGGTAGTTCCAAGCAGTTAAACCTTCCCACTCAGACAGGACCCAGGCATGTGGCCCCGCCCAGCCACAGGGGAATAGGACATTCAGTCTTCCCCTTGCCCAGATGGGAGAACTGGATATAGCTATCAGTGAGTAAAAATAACAACCAATTATGAATAAATTAATGAATCTTCTCTTAATGAACTTACCTTTCTGTATATGTTGGGCTTGAGAGGTTAGTTTTTAGCACTGTATTTGACAAGTTAGACTGCTTCAGTAAAGCTATTTTAACATTTTATTTGTGGCATACACATAACATAAAATCTAGTTATAACAGCAGTTAATACCAACATAGTACTTACTCTGTAGAAGATCCTGTTCTGAGCATTTTACTTCACTTAATCCCATAATAACTTGATGAAAAAGGCACTCTTTTTATCCCCACTTTATCGATGTTTAATTTGAAGCACAGAGAGGTTAAGTAAGAAGCCTTTCAAAGTTGCATGACTAGAAAGTAACAAAGCCAGGATTTAGTTAAAAGCTTGTAATCTGGCTCCAGAGTGTAAGCTTTTAATTAATCGGCTATATAGTACTTAAAATTTTTCATAGCAGATCATTTTCCTCAGAAAATTGATTTCTAAAATAATTATTCTATGTGACATAATGGAGATCCCCAAGGCTAGAAGAGAAGAATTGTGGTATTGGCAGGGGGATGGACTAGATGACCAAGAAATACTTCTCCAGCCATATGATTCTATTATGATTCTGGAGTAAATTTAAATATATATTGAGTATTAAGTGTGCCAGGTACTGGGCTAGGCTCTGGGGATTTACTATAGTGAATAATAACATGCCTCTGTTGTCATAAAGTTTTTGTTCCTGTGCAGTGGACAGTCATTGAAGGAAAACAAAAAGTCCCATGGTGGCTGGTAGCCAAGGGTTTAACATCTCAGAGAGCTAGGGAAGGCTCCTTGTCATTGGAGATGAGGATGACAAGTAAGGATAGAGGGATGCGCAAAGAAGGCCCAGTGCTGAGAGGCAGGTGGCTAGTGAGGAATAAGGCACATAGACCACAGGCAGAGCGCCCCAGGGATGCAGGCTTTTAGACGCAGGAAACTGTTAATCAGGGAAATGACATGACCAGATCTGTGTGAAAACTGCTCTTGGCAGAGGTACAGAGTAGATTAGACGGGAACGGGAGTGGATAAGGGAGACCAATGAGACTGTTACAGCAAATCTTGTGAGAGGTGCTAGTTAGGGGACTAGGGCAGTGGCAGCTGGGGTGGGAGATGCAAATAGATCTGAGAGATTTAGAAGGAAGCTGGTTTAGGACTTGGTGGTTAACTAGATGTGTATGGGAATCAGGGGTGGAAAGGGGAGAGGACAGGAGGGAGGGAGAGGGAAGATAAAAGTTAAGGTCAATTTCCTGATTTCTGGTTTGAGCAGCTGAATACTTGCTTTTCTCTGCAATGACAGAGAGTGGTGGAGAGGCCTTTGGAGGGGCAGGTGAGGAGCATTGTCCACCTCTGTAGTGCGAAATGGAGTGGGAAGGCCAAGATAGGGAGAGTGACAAGGACAGGGTGTGCATCGTAAAGAGAACATGAGAACATGCCAGAAACGAGGGACCAGCTGGGCGCTGAGGCATCTCTAGATTTTGGGGCATGGAAGGATACAGCCCAGAAAACACATTCGCGTCCCTTCACATGGACACATAGACTAATCTAAATGTTCTATGTATTTATTACTTTTCTTTCATAGAGGACATTTTTGTCTGAAAGATCAGGGTTTCCGTCTCCGTTGCTATTCCTCACAGAGGCCTAAGTCTATTTTTCTCTGATTAAGTCAGTATAGAAGTGTTGTCCAGTCTTGTTTGGGAAATTGTTACAGGTGACACAAGGTCATATCACCATAATCCATTTGCCTGTGAAGTAAATATTTGCTTGATACACAAAAGTATAAATCAGGATGATTCTGTCCAGGTTGAGTTCCTTACAGTGTTGGGTTTTGTGTTTGTTTTTTTTTCCAAAAAAGTCTTGCTACTTCTCCATTCATTATCACAAGTGAGACTATTCTACATTACTCCCTCCAGCTTTCTTTCTCCCTTGGAAGGGACATCTGTGGCTGAGCAGAGCAGAAAGGGCCAACCTTCCGAGGGCATCAGATTAGCCTGGGTGTCTTCTTCCTCTCTAGGTGCTCAGTACTCCTGTTTTTATTTTATATGTAGTTAGAGCAAGGCTCTGTTACTATATAAATTCAAGTTTATTACAGAATAAATCTTGTCCCTACAAAATAATAGTTGAGTCTAACAAAAGCCTGTCCCCCAACACCAGCATTATGAAGGTGCTATGACTTTGTTATATGTGCTTCTATATGTTCCAGTACTGGGAGCCATTATTTCTTGCCATGGTTTTGCCCGAGCCCTTAAAATAGGAACTTTTGTTTTCTCTGAGGAATTTGGGGGAGGAAAGCTTCATACTTAGGAGAGTGACTCTGGAGCTGGGTTATTTCCTAGCTCTGCACATTCTAGCTGTGTAAGTTTAGGCTGTGTAACTGTGTGACTTTAACTTTTGTTTGTGCCATATGTAAAAATGGACTGTTTTTACGGTAACAACTACTTCATAGCTTGTTGTCAGGAATAATGAGGTATTATATGTAAAGTACTTACAATAGTACCTGGCACATAGTAAAAGCTCAATGAATGTTAGCTATTGTTGCCTTCCTTATATTTCCCAGAATAGAGGAGGTAGGTTTTCTTATCTATAACTCTCTATAGTGTCTAACATAGTATTCTGTATTCAAAAAGTTCTTTTCCCCCTAAAAAATGTGGCAGTTAGTAAAGAAATGGGAGGGGTTTGGTACATCCGGAGGAACCAATATCACCCAAGAGAAATGAAACCTCGCCTCTACACCGCCCCCTTTGAGCCGTGGTTAGCCCCATAGCACTTTGGGCCTGAGGCTGGGTCACCCAGTGTTCCCTGCTCCTCAGGAGGTTTCTCTTTTACTTTAGCGTTAGCTTTGAGTTGTGTAGAATAGTGGTTTTTACCCTTGGGGTTATAATTATCTTTACTACCTTCAGAGGCAGTCGTCCAGCTCCTCTATTTCTCCACAGGATGTTTCTGGAAATTAGACAAAATGAATTACAGCTTTTGGTAGGCAAAATGTAAGTGTAAGTTACTTTGCTAGCTTAGAACTCAGTATAAAAATATTCTAGATTTTGGCCGGTGATAAATTGGAAAAGTAAAGACACATCAAAAAAGCATTTAAGCCCTTAAAATTGCTAAAGTTCTATGATTTTAAGGTTGCAAAGAACTAACAGATGATCTAGTATAAGCCACTCATTTTATAGTTAATAAATGAGGCCCATAGATGCTAACAATTTCCAAAATTTATGTAGCTAGTTAAAGGAAGAATCATCAATGGAACACAGATCTCCTGGCTCTCTGATTGATCAATGTTCTATCCATGATATCACATTATTTCTCCTTTAAAAGTTTTATAAAACATGTCTAAATCTTTAATTAGTATATGTGATATAGAACAGCAGTTGCCAACCTTTTGGACCTCACGGACCACCAGTGGTCCGTGGACCACTGGTTGGTGACAGCTGATATGGAAGACCCTAACACACTATAAAGTAGACATCAAACACACTAAAAATATGTCTATTGTGCCATAAGTTTGACATAACCTGAAAGTAATGTTAGCTATAATACACTAAACATTTCATTAACACTAATGTTGCTTGCCTTTTCACAATTTGGAAGGGACTTGAAAGGAATTTAGATAGCTTGGGTGAGAATGTTTGATACTTCCCAGAAATATTAAGAAAGTTTGCCGAAACTGGCCCAGTCTCTCTTAAACCTATTCCAAATAGGCCTGTCCTCGTACTACACCCTCACCTGCCCTTGTCAAGGTCCTGTCCACCTTCACCTGCAGTAGCCTTGGATTCAGTTGATCAGATCCTTCTCCTTGAAAAACTCCGTTTACTTGATTCAGCTTTCCTCCTTACTCACCGACTGTTTCCACTTTGTATGTGGCCAGCTCCTCCTGGTCTCCCTGACCTCTAAAAGTGAATGCCCTGGACTCGGTGACTCTCTTTTCTTCTCTATTTATACTCATACTCACACTTGATTATCTCATTCAGGCTCAAAGGCTTTAAACCATTTCTAGGCCAAAGACTCCAAAATTTATATATCCAGCCCAGAATTCTTACTTGAATTCCAGACTCATAAATTCACCTTTACTTGAATGTTTAGTAGATATGTAAAATGTAAAATAAAGTCACACTCCTGAGCTGGCCTCTAAAATTCACTTCATCCTGTAGTCTTCCATAGTTTGGTAAATAGCAACTTCACCCTTTTGTTCAGGCCAAAAACCCTGGCATCATCTAGTCTGTCAGTAAGCCCTATTAGTTCTACCTTCAAATATTTTCAGAACATCATCTTTTCTGACTGTATCAACTACCCCACCCCCCACCCCTGTTCAACACCTGCTGTCTGTCTCCTGCTGGGTTATTACAGCAGCCTAGTGACAGTAGCTTCTACCCTTGCTTCCTGGAATCTTTTCTCAACCTAACAGCCAAAGAGTCATGATCTGGTCCTTTAAAAACATCAGGTCATGTCACTGCTCATAACACTCCTAGCCGTGTCTTCAGTGATTTCCCATCCCACCCTATTGAACAGTCACACTCCTTACAGTGGCTCCAAGGCCCCACATTATGGTGCCCCATTACCTTTTGAACTTTCTTTTTTTACTTGTTTTCTCCACTCCAGCCACAATGACCTTGCTCTTCCTTGAACACACAAGGCATACTTTTGCCTCAGGACCTTTGAACATGCCATTTCCTCTGTTGGAACCTTTTTTTCTCTTATTTCTATACTAGAGGCCCGATGCACGAAATTCATGCAAGAGGCTCGGCCCTCGCAGCAGCCCCGGATTCGTCCGGAAGGTCGTTCGGCTGTCCAGTCTAATTAGCATATTACACTTCTATTATTATAGATGGCTCATTTCCTCACCTTTGGGTCTGCAATCATATGTCATCTTCTCAGTAAGATCTTTGCTGACCATCCTATTTTAAAAGCTGCCAATGCCTATCCTTCTTCACTGTTTTAATTTTCTCCATGCTTATGATCACCATATACCACATATATTTTACTAATTTATTTGTCTTATTTAATTTGTTTACTGTTTCTCATTCCCAGTAAAATGAAGCCCCTGAAGATCTAAAACCAAACCTGCCACATAGTAGGTGCTCAATGAACATACTTGAAATTGAAAGGATGAACTCTCAATTCTTCCTTTGTAGTTTTCAGAAGAAAGAAATGGTTTATCTAATTGAGGCCTGAATGACCAAAAGGTTCATTTCCTAGGGATATTGATATTTGAAAATGTTGTCTTATTGGTAGTACATGGGTGATATTTTGTGTATTGCTTTTTACTTATTCCCTTCTGAACTCAAGTTCTGTCCATCACTCACTTCCATATTCCTGCCAGAAATGAAGTTATCTACTTGCCATTTTGGTTCTGAAAGGATGTTAGCTGTCAGTGTGCACCTTGAATAGTGATCATCATCTCCCCACTTCAATTCTTTCTCTGCTACCCAAGCTTATTGAGGGTCCAGGGCGGGGGTCCTCAAACTACAGCCCGCGGGCCACATGCAAATACAAATATTGTATTTGTTCCCATTTTGTTTGTTTTTTTTACTTCAAAATAAGATATGTGCAGTGTGCATAGCAATTTGTTCATAGTTTTTTTTTTAAACTATAGTCCGGCCCTCCAACGGTCTGAGGGACAGTGAACTGGCCCCCTGTTTAAAAAGTTTGAGGACCCCTGGTCCAGGGTATGTGCTAGCAGTCTATTTATGTACTATATTGTCATATAACTGTAAAAGATTAGTAATATTTAAAGCCTTATTCCTTCTGTGCATGTTTCAGAACTTGATAGTCAGTGCTGTTGATGTAGGTGAAGATGTATTCCCTTCTCTCCCAAGAGATCACTGGGCTTTGGAGCCCAGCGGGTGTGTGTGGTGGGGGAGGGAGGGCAATCTCGGGGGACTAATTGAGATTAGAATTCCAGCTCCAATACTCATCCTGCTGTGTGACTTTGAAAAGGTTGCTTAAAATCTGAGACAGGGTCTGACACGTCACCCTTCAACACAGGTTACTTCCCTTTGCCTTTTCTGCTTCCTTTTCCCTTCTCTTCCTATCTCCCACCCACAGAAGAAACTTGATTGCTGGATTTTCCAAAGCTTAATTGCAGAGCTCCTATATGAACACTGTCCCTTGCTTCAAAATTATATTCTGGGTTAATCTTGTACATTTCAGTGTGATCTTTCCCCCTTAGTTATTATTAATGAAACCATCTTTTCTACGTGAACTATGTACTGAGCAGGAAGCCTAGAATCTTTATGAGCATTGCAAGGTAAGACAGCTATGTCTTGGGTATGAGATTTTAAAAAGTACTGCATCAGAAAACATGGAAAGGGTATTACAGGTTTTTGTTTTTTTTTTTTAACATTTTTAAAATATATTTTTATTGATTTCAGAGAGTAAGGGAGAAGGAGAGAGAAATAGAAACATCAATGATGAAAGAGAATCATTGATCGGCTGCCTCCTGCATGCCCCACACTGGGAATTGAACCCTCAACCTGGGCATGTGCCCTTACCGGGAACCTAACCATGACTTCCGGGTTCATAGGTCGATGCTTAACCACTGAGCCACGCCGGCTGCTGGATATTACAGTTTTCGCAGTTCTTCTCAAGATGCCATTCTTTTTCAAAGAAATGACAATAAGCCCAGAAAAAGGTAGAGGTTATTTTCACAATTTCTTTTCAGCAAATAGAAGTAAAAGTTAATAATAATGGCACAATAACCTGAATCCAAAAGTATTTTCATCTTCCTATATTTCTTCTTCCTCCTGGTGTTTGAGCCGACAAATCCTGCTATTGATAACTCTCAGAGCCATGGGGCAGCATACTGACCAGGACCCCTTTCTCTCTTGCAGGGAGTTATATTGCTATTACTTCCATGGCTACCCTAGGGCAGTGGGACACATCCAGGGGTACTTTGTCATCATTGTCCTTGTTCTCCCTCTTTGTCACCTTGACCTTTCAATCTTGAAACATAGGTGGTATATGCAGGTTCACTCTGCATTTATATAGTCATACTTCTGAAACCTTGAATTTCTTATAATTTGTATTAGTATATTAGTATAGTAGAGCAATTTTCAACCTTTACATCTCATGGCACACATAAACTAATTACTAAAATTCTGTGGCACACCAAAAAAACAGATGTTTTTGCCGATCTGACAAAAAAAAAGGTAAATTTGGATTCATTCATCCCAGATAGTTATGTTGGCTGTTGTCATTTTTTATTTAACAGTCTAAGGAAAAAGAGATCGGTGTCCCTGACTAAATAGTCAGGTATTACGTGTTTTAAAGTTCTTTTGGCACACCAGTTGAAAATCTCTGTTATAGTATACACTAGGGGCCCGGTGCATGAAATTCGTGC
>NW_005366109.1:1471884-1474260 GCF_000412655.1 Myotis brandtii | reverse complement strand
GCTCTGCCCCTGCCCAGGCCTAACGCCTCTGGCCAAGGCATTAGGCCTGGGTAGCGGACCCCCAGCTCCCCGCGATCTCCTGCTCTGTCCCTGCCCAGGCCTAACGCCTCTGGCCAAGGTGTCCGGCCCGGGCAGCGGGGACCCCAGGGCCGCCTTTGCCCTGCCCCCGGCTCTTAGCTCCCCCCTGGGTTTCTGATCACTGTCAGTGGCAGGGGGCTTCTTCCTGCTTTCCCTTTCGCCTCCCTGCATTGTGCCTACATATGCAAATTAACCGCCATCTTTGTTGGCGGTTAACCGCCATCTTAGTTGGCAGTTAATTTGCATATCGCCCTGATTAGCCAATGAAAAGGGTAGCGGTCGTACGCTAATTACCATGTTTCTCTTTTATTAGTGTAGATTATACCAACTTAGCCCTTCCTGATACCATGTTTGATTCTGCATCCTTAGGAGGATAGAAGAAACTGGCTTGCTTTTGGTATCACAGGAAGTCAGGGGAAAAGCTGGATGCTCAAAGAGTGGTACACGCATACCTAGCTATGACTACATCTATCATCATTGTAGACTTGTAATTTATAATACTTCCTGTTTACAGATACTGAGAAGGGCTAACTCTAACTGAATCATGCCAACAGATGACTCAGACAGATAGGGATTCTGGCTCTTGCCAAGGGAAAAATGCAAGGCGAGGGAACAAAGCATGCAAACTTTCTTTATTTTTAATGAAAAATTCAAAAAATAAGAATGCTGATATTAACATATATCCAAATTAGAGATTGGATGGCTATTATTGCTTCATTAGTTTCATTGTAGAAGATTTCTGAGCTTTCTTTGCAATGTTAGACAATAAAGTATTGGTTGAGGGGAAGTGAGTGGGAGATTGGGATTTAAGATGGGAAATTGGAGTGCTCCTACTCTGCCACTTCTTTAGCTGTGGCAGGCATCTTTCACTCTGAGCCTCACTTCTTATCCTATATAATAAAAGGGTAATATGCAAATCGACCTAATAGTGGAATGACCACCTCCTTGGTTAAGTTTATTCCTAGGTATCTTAATTTGTTTTTGTTGCAGTGGTAAGTAGAATTGTGTGTTTCTTTAGTTTCTCTTTCTGTAAGTTCATTATTGCTGTATAAAAATGCCATAGATCCCTGGGTGTTAATTTTGTATCCTGCTACATTGCTGAATTCTTTTATTAAATCTAGTAGTTTTTTGATGGAGTCTTTAGGGTTTTCTATGTACAGTATCATGTCATCTGCAAATAATGACAGTTTTACTTCTTCTTTTCCAATTTGGATACCTTTTATTTCTTCTTCATGTCTGATTGCTATGGCTAGTACTTCCAGTACTATGTTGAACAGGAGTACTATTGAAAATGGGCATCCCTGTCTTGTTCCTGTTCTGGTTTTAGTATTTCCCCTTGAATATGATGTTGGCTATAAGTTTATCATATAAGGCTTTTATTATGTTGAGGTATGTTCCCGTTATTCCCACTTTGCTGAGAGTTTTTATCAAGAAAGAGTGTTCGATTTGTCAAATTCTTTCTCTGCATCAATTGATATGATCATGTGGTTTTTGTTTTTCAGTTTGTTTATGTGATGTTAAATCATGTTTATTGATTTGCAGATATTGTACCATC
This sequence comes from Myotis brandtii, assembly GCF_000412655.1. Lineage (NCBI taxonomy): Eukaryota > Metazoa > Chordata > Mammalia > Chiroptera > Vespertilionidae > Myotis > Myotis brandtii. The sequence goes on along the minus strand of NW_005366109.1, from coordinate 1,472,627 downwards.
CTTGCATCTCTGGAATAAATCCCACTTGGTCATGGTGTATGATGTTTTTAATTATTGCTGGATGCAATTTGCTAATATTTTGTTGCACTTATTGATGCTTAACTATCAGGAATGTATTTCAGTCTTTTTTTTGAGTGTGTGTCACCTTCATCCCAACTACTCTCAACAAAGCCTCTCACCTTGGGAGCAGCTGTTCTTTGTTCCTCACACCTTTGCAGGGACCCAGTTACCTATTTTTATGCACATATAGAAGAGTACCTTCACTTATGCAAATGTAGAACATTAACACTTCCTAGTGCTCAGGAGCAATGTTCCCTTAAAAATTACACTGGAGTAATAAACTATGAAGGTTAAGTGTACAGGAACAGTGTAATCTTGTAATCAAATAAAACATATTCTAGTTAACACAAAACCATATCAACCTTATCATTATTGTGCTGTATTGTAATTATCAAGTGGAGAATAGTTGTCCTAGAGCAGTGGTTCTCAACCTTCCTAATGCCACGACCCTTTAATACAGTTCCTCATGTTGTGGTGACCCCCAACCATAAAATTATTTTCGTTGCTACTTCATAACTGTAATTTTGCTACTGTTATGAATCGTAATGTAAATATCTGATATGCAGGATGTATTTTCATTGTTACAAATTGAACATAATTAAAGCATAGTGATTAATCACAAAAACAATATGTAATTATATATGTGTTTTCCGATGGTCTTAGGCGACCCCTGTGAAAGGGTC
>NW_005366109.1:1469391-1471335 GCF_000412655.1 Myotis brandtii | reverse complement strand
CCCCGTGTAAAATAATTAGCTGGTCAAGTCGTGATATCTGGGGAAGGCTTTCACATGGGGATATTCTCAGTGACCATTTTGAGTGAATTTTGCTTTTCACAGAAGATCTAGTCTTAGAATATTAAATCCCTGTTCAACAGGGGACAGTGCCTCTTTCTTATTTCATTGAGAACATTCCTTTTCCTAAGTTTATTTCAGGCCCTTACCATCTTGAAATGTAACCTACTCACAAAAATAATATATTTTAAAAAATCAATATAACCTCAAGTAGTTTTTTAGTGGAATTTAATAGGCTGATTCTAAACTTTTATTAAAAAGTAGAAAGGGTCAAAAATAACCATCTCACCTAAGGAGAAGAGCAGTGTGTGAAGACTAGCTTTATTAGTCTAGAAGGGCGCATGGGGGGCTTGAGGTGCTGGTAGGGGTTCATTTTACAACTATTTGCTAAGGTGTACCTTCATACTTTACCCATATTTTTCTGTATGTTGGTTATATTACAATGAAAGGGGGTTTGAATAAATCATTGTTATGCTCTAGCTGTGGCTTAAAGAAGAAAGGAAAGGGTTAGACTGGAAGATGAAAGTACTCCCACAGGTTTCCAGAATGCCTCCTAGAGTTAATCCACCCCCACCCAATACCCCTGATTTAGAACAGCCAAACTGGTTCGGCAACACAGGTACTATTTTTAATAGTTGCATGGTAACTTCATCATTTTGGTAAATGTCTACCACTGACCTCTTGATAATCTTGGATTTAGCAAGTCATAAAGTGACTTGATAGGGAGGCTTTACAATTGTATTGATGGCACTGGTTTTGTGGGTTAGCCAATTGAAGAGTTGTTCCTTACTTAGTTATCCTGAGTCCCTCATGTTGCCTTCCTAGGCCATTATCACTGATCCTTAATGGAAACTGAGAGCAACTGATCATTATTTTCAGAGGAAAACGTGCATGTTTTTGGTGACGCCTTCTGTGTTTTAATATTTGTACTCCCCATTTCCATTCCTTTCTTTGTTTCTTTTGCTTTATGGACGTACCCTGTACTTGTCGTAATGAACCTAATTATTCTGTTGACAGTTTAGCTTTAGTCAGAACTTCCAGGGTCTAGTTAATGCCTTACTGTTTGATGTCATCTGAAAATTCAGTGGTATCTACTTCTCATTATTTATCAGGTCATGGATGCAGATGTTAAACATGTAGCATTGTTAAAATTGACCGTGTTGCTATAGATCACTGAAGTCCTTTACTCCATGTGCCTTTATCCTGAGGCTGACCTGTAGGAGCAGCCATCTTTGTGATGAGCTGTCTAATCTGTAAGGGGTGCCCCCCCCAAATGTATATACTTTGAATAATTATAAAGATAGTGTTTATTAAAATACATTTCATTTTCAAAATTGAACTATCAGCTGTTAAAGTGTGTATACTTTTTGGGACACCCTATATATATATGTACAGAGGAAATTGTTAAAAAATTAAGACTAGAATTTAAAACCAAAATATATATTCAAATGAATAAAACAATCTTGCCATATAAATAATCTTGCCTTCTAAAACTGTAAGTATTTTCTAAAACATTTTTATTGTTAAATGCTTTTTAAGACATAAGAGAAAATAAGAATCTTAAAAGTTTCATCCAATCTTAAAACCGCAACATTTATTTTTTTACCTTATTCAGCAGTTATAAGGTAAATTTAAAATTTTGTGCTTTTTTTTTCTTATGTACTATTATGTTTTAAACCTTTCCCATGTAGCTGTCACAGGTACTATTTTTTAAAATATATTTTATTGATTTTTTACAAAGAGGAAGGGAGAGGGATAGAGAGATAGAAACATCGATGAGAGAGAAACATCGATCAGGTGCCTCCTGCATGCCCCTTACTGGGGATGTGCCCGCAACCAAGGTACATGCCCTTGACCGGAATCGAACCTGGGACCCTTGAGTCCGCA
>NW_005366109.1:1467082-1469376 GCF_000412655.1 Myotis brandtii | reverse complement strand
ATACAGTTCCTCATGTTGTGGTGACCCCCAACCATAAAATTATTTTCGTTGCTACTTCATAACTGTAATTTTGCTACTATAAACAATATGTAATTATATATGTGTTTTCCGATGGTCTTAGGTGACCCCTGTGAAAGGGTGGTTTGACTCCCAGAGGGGTCGCGACCCACAGGTAGAGAACCGCTGTCCTAGAGAATGCAATAACATTTCTCTTATACGTGAGAATAGATCTTGTGTGTTTCTTCTTGCTGGTTCTCCGTTACCCATAATTATCTTTACTGTTGACATTTTTCTTGATGCTAGTATAGTTTAATAGTTTTGTGTACTAGTAAACACCATACTGATACTTTTGACAGATTAAAAACACGAAACTCTGGTACTTCTAGGTGCCAGGATTCCCTCCTCTGTGTTCTAGGGAGGTGTCTTTTCTGCACTTGGTTAACCCCTGCAGGATGTGTTTTGTCCCTTGATGTGGACTTCTCTCAACTCCAGCTGGGCATTGGAATTATTTGGGTTCTTGTACAAAGTTCCAGTGCCTAGATCCCATCTCATGGAGAGTCTGATTAAATGAGTCTGGGTTGGGCCTGTCATTCGTTTCTTGTTGTTTGTGTGTTTTAAAGCTCCTCAGGTAATTTTAATATGCCTCTAGGGCTGAGCATCACTGCACATGAGGGACAGTGGTATAGTGTTTATCAGTGTAACCCAGGGTGGTCAGTAGGAGCACCATGATGCTGCTGTAGAGGACAGAAAGGTTATGCCAGCCTAAGATGTAGGATACAGAGGATAGAAAGACTTCACTTGTAATCTGGAGAGGCCAGGAATGAAACTTCATTTCAGGCATTTAAGGGAGTTTGAAGGTTGGGTGTTTCTAGCTCCTAGTCCAGATGTACCACATCAGGCATTCTTTATTATTTTTGCAACACATCAGAATAGACTTGTAGCAGCTCTAGACAGTGCTTCCTCTCCTCCTGGAGGTCCATGCTGATCCTTTCTTAAATAAGGTATCAAGAATTATATCAGATTTAGCTTTTGGGCTGGGCTTGCCATTAAATACAATGTGATTGCAAGAGGCAACCTAAAACTCCCTCTCCCATTCCCCTACCTTGGATATACCTTTCACATAGAATCTCAGAGCTTGAAAGATAAGTCATCCTTCTCATTTTCAGTATGTTTAATTTCTACAGGTCATTGAGACCTGTAGAAATTAAACATGCTGCCTAATGTCACACCAATGTATAAGTGTTAGGACTAAAATGAAAACCCGTTTCTCTTGGCCGTAAGTTCATTGCTTTTTCTAGCACTTCATACTATCTTCTAGTATATTCTTCTGAATATTTCCAGTAGAAAATATCTCTATATCTTGAAGAAAGATTAACTTTTGGAAACTTTTATAACTCATTCAGATTCAGGCCTAGTAGTGTGGGAAATCTACCTAATACCTGTGGTCCATAATTGACAGAAAATTTACAGTGGGCTGGAGCCATGTCATCAAGCCAGTTTGGGGGCAATATTATATTTCTTTCTGTATCACAGAGAATTTCTCAACTGCTTCAGAATTTCTTCTTTATAAACTGAATGGACAGTACAACCTTGTGGGATGAATTTTGAATGGACTATGTCATCTGTTTGCTGATGCTTGAAGTTCCTTTAAAGAGGACAAAGATTTTCATTCCCCAATTAGAAGTAAAAGCCTAAGAAGCAAATGCCTCTGAGACAGATTCACTGAAACTCGTGGACTCATTCACAAGTCAGTCAGTGAATAAAAATAATACGAATGGCATCACTTTTTTAGTTCCTTTTAGGTGCCTAGCTTCTAGATGCTTTGCATGCTCTTCTCCAGTAAGTCATACAAACAGTTGAAATGTTAGTATATTTCCATTTTACAGATAAGGAAACTAAGTTTCTGAAAGGTCAAGTAATTTGTCCAACATCACTCAGCCAGCAAGTAAAAGTGCTGAACAAGGCATGGACCCTGTCATGAACTATTTAAAAAAATAATAACTTATTCATTATGGATAAACAGGCCAACAGGTCTGGATTAATTTTTAAGATTCCAAAAACATTATTTTAACCCATTTTGTTATCTGATTTATCATGTTTTTGTTATATGATTTAACTACAGAGTCCCAGGACTAACTTTTATCCTTTGACTTGATGGATTTCAAGTTTTTTAACTTTGTGGCTTTAATTGCCGAATAAAAATGAGTTTATTTATAATGACCTGTTTGCCATTAGTGTATATGTCCTTGGTTTTTTATGAAATCACTTAAACCTCTACAGGACAAGGTATACGT
>NW_005366109.1:1461670-1466707 GCF_000412655.1 Myotis brandtii | reverse complement strand
CTTGGTCTGCTGTCCAGGTGAAAGCACTCTGTTCTAATTGCACTGAACAAATCACAGTTCCCAAGAGGACAAGACCAACATCCTTCCCTGAGAACGGACTTGACATGTTTCCTTCCAACCTCTTTAGAATTATAGGAAACCGCTTTTTGAGAACATATTCATTTTCCTCCTAACATTTCTGGAGATCTCACTTGATAAGCTAAAGCTTAACATTTGACCAGTCAAGAGGCCATGTAGAGTAGAAAGTGCACCAGACTATCCATCAGAGAACTGGGTTTTGTCCCACCTGTGTTACAAAGTAACTGTGGCCAGGCTGTTGTGGTTTAGTGGTTGAGCATCAACCCAGGAACCAGGAGGTCATGGGTTTGATTCCTGGTCAGAGCACATGCCCATGTTGTGGGCTTGATCTGCAGTGCAGGAGGCAGCCAATTAATGATTCTCTCTCATCATTGATGTTTCTATCTCTTTCTCCTCTCCCCTCCTCTCTGAAATCAATTATATTATTATTATTATTATTATTATTATTATTTTCTTTTTTAAAAGCAACTGTGGTTTTGGATGCACCACCAAACTGAGACTCTGAAATTCTGGTCCCCTAAGAAAAAGCAAGTACCACCATTCTGTACTCTGTCCACCTCATAGACAGAGGTTGCAAAGACCAAATAAGATAATACATGGGGAAGAGGTGAGAAAAGGGAATATTTTCAGGTGTTTACTACCATAATCATGATTGTTATTATGATCATTATTATTCTTATTGCAGCTCTTATAACAGAGCTGAACATGTGTAAGTACTGTATTATCTATCTATCTATATATCTTATATATCTATCTATATCGTAGATATAGATATATAAGATATATAGATATATAGATAGATAGATAGATGATTATGTCCCAAAAATGTATACATACACTTTGAATAATTATAAAGATAGTGTTTATTAAAATACATTTCATTTTCAAAATTGAACTATCAGCTGTTAAAGTGTGTATACTTTTTGGGACACCCTATATATATATGTACAGAGGAAATTGTTAAAAAATTAAGACTAGAATTTAAAACCAAAATATATATTCAAATGAATAAAACAATCTTGCCATATAAATAATCTTGCCTTCTAAAACTGTAAGTATTTTCTAAAACATTTTTATTGTTAAATGCTTTTTAAGACATAAGAGAAAATAAGAATCTTAAAAGTTTCATCCAATCTTAAAACCGCAACATTTATTTTTTTACCTTATTCAGCAGTTATAAGGTAAATTTAAAATTTTGTGCTTTTTTTTTCTTATGTACTATTATGTTTTAAACCTTTCCCATGTAGCTGTCACAGCCCCCCCCCCCCCCCCCCCCCCGCCCGTGTAAAATAATTAGCTGGTCAAGTCGTGATATCTGGGGAAGGCTTTCACATGGGGATATTCTCAGTGACCATTTTGAGTGAATTTTGCTTTTCACAGAAGATCTAGTCTTAGAATATTAAATCCCTGTTCAACAGGGGACAGTGCCTCTTTCTTATTTCATTGAGAACATTCCTTTTCCTAAGTTTATTTCAGGCCCTTACCATCTTGAAATGTAACCTACTCACAAAAATAATATATTTTAAAAAATCAATATAACCTCAAGTAGTTTTTTAGTGGAATTTAATAGGCTGATTCTAAACTTTTATTAAAAAGTAGAAAGGGTCAAAAATAACCATCTCACCTAAGGAGAAGAGCAGTGTGTGAAGACTAGCTTTATTAGTCTAGAAGGGCGCATGGGGGGCTTGAGGTGCTGGTAGGGGTTCATTTTACAACTATTTGCTAAGGTGTACCTTCATACTTTACCCATATTTTTCTGTATGTTGGTTATATTACAATGAAAGGGGGTTTGAATAAATCATTGTTATGCTCTAGCTGTGGCTTAAAGAAGAAAGGAAAGGGTTAGACTGGAAGATGAAAGTACTCCCACAGGTTTCCAGAATGCCTCCTAGAGTTAATCCACCCCCACCCAATACCCCTGATTTAGAACAGCCAAACTGGTTCGGCAACACAGGTACTATTTTTAATAGTTGCATGGTAACTTCATCATTTTGGTAAATGTCTACCACTGACCTCTTGATAATCTTGGATTTAGCAAGTCATAAAGTGACTTGATAGGGAGGCTTTACAATTGTATTGATGGCACTGGTTTTGTGGGTTAGCCAATTGAAGAGTTGTTCCTTACTTAGTTATCCTGAGTCCCTCATGTTGCCTTCCTAGGCCATTATCACTGATCCTTAATGGAAACTGAGAGCAACTGATCATTATTTTCAGAGGAAAACGTGCATGTTTTTGGTGACGCCTTCTGTGTTTTAATATTTGTACTCCCCATTTCCATTCCTTTCTTTGTTTCTTTTGCTTTATGGACGTACCCTGTACTTGTCGTAATGAACCTAATTATTCTGTTGACAGTTTAGCTTTAGTCAGAACTTCCAGGGTCTAGTTAATGCCTTACTGTTTGATGTCATCTGAAAATTCAGTGGTATCTACTTCTCATTATTTATCAGGTCATGGATGCAGATGTTAAACATGTAGCATTGTTAAAATTGACCGTGTTGCTATAGATCACTGAAGTCCTTTACTCCATGTGCCTTTATCCTGAGGCTGACCTGTAGGAGCAGCCATCTTTGTGATGAGCTGTCTAATCTGTAAGGGGTGCCCCCCCCAAATGTATATACTTTGAATAATTATAAAGATAGTGTTTATTAAAATACATTTCATTTTCAAAATTGAACTATCAGCTGTTAAAGTGTGTATACTTTTTGGGACACCCTATATATATATGTACAGAGGAAATTGTTAAAAATAGAATTTAAGAATTTAAAACCAAAATATATATTCAAATGAATAAAACAATCTTGCCATATAAATAATCTTGCCTTCTAAGTATTTTCTAATAACCATCTCACCTAAGGAGAAGAGCAGTGTGTGAAGACTAGCTTTATTAGTCTAGAAGGGCGCATGGGGGGCTTGAGGTGCTGGTAGGGGTTCATTTTACAACTATTTGCTAAGGTGTACCTTCATACTTTACCCATATTTTTCTGTATGTTGGTTATATTACAATGAAAGGGGGTTTGAATAAATCATTGTTATGCTCTAGCTGTGGAAAGAAGAAGAAAGGAAAGGGTTAGACTGGAAGATGAAAGTACTCCCACAGGTTTCCAGAATGCCTCCTAGAGTTAATCCACCCCCCAATACCCCTCCCGATTTAGAACAGCCAAACTGGTTCGGCAACACAGGTACTATTTTTAATAGTTGCATGGTAACTTCATCATTTTGGTAAATGTCTACCACTGACCTCTTGATAATCTTGGATTTAGCAAGTCATAAGCCTGTGACCCAGGAATTTTACTGAGGCGCAAGTCTAGGTCACAGCTGCCTATCCCCACAGGCGCCAAATTAGTCTCTTAGCTAATGAGTGTGCAGAGTCCCTGCCCAACATAGCCTTTGAGTGGCATCTTGTTTTCTACTGGTCCTTGTGTGCACAGAGTGATTAAAGAAAAATACTATTCACACAGAGGCACAGAAGTTTTGGGTATTGTTCCCATAGTAATGATGCAGAACAGTGTTCATTTTAGTGACACAATTGGCTGCATTAGTCTTACAAGTAGTTATAGACGTCTACTTATAGAATAATTGAAAGCTTAAAAGGATTGAATTTTTTCCAGTTTTATTTATTTATCAGGGAAATGAGATATTGTCAGCGGTTTTTCAGAATCTGCAGATTTATGAATACCTTGGGATAAATCAGTTTTGACTATTTCAGGTCTGGCGTAATTTATTTATATTACCTTGTTGTTGGACATTTAGTTTGTTAGAGAGGAAGCTTGGTTTGAGCACCATTAAACTTGTTAAAATGTTTTAATGTTCTAAGCCAGTATTTTAGAGTCCTCAAAAATGAGCATTTTTCTCTTCTTTATGAACTAGATCATATGCTGATTCTTTTAATCACCATGAATTTAAAATTTCAGACCAAGTAAAAGGGACTAATCAGAGGGTCTCAAATGTGATATCCAAACATTTCTGAATTATAAACACTACCCTTTTTTTGTAACAGCTTTACTGAGATGTAATTCAAATGCCATACAATTCACCCATTTAAAGTGTACAATTTGATGTTTTAAGTATATTCATGGTTTGCAACCATCACGGAAATTAATTTTAGAACATTTTTTTGCCCCCAAAATGAACTCCATGTCTTTTAGCTCTCACCCTCCCCCCATTTCTTCATTCCCTCTAGCCTCAGGCAACCACTAATCTTTCTATCTTTCTAGATTTGCCTATTCTAAATATTTCATGTAAATGGCATCTTAAAATTGTGGTATTTTGTGATTGATTTCTTTCATTTGGCACAGTGTTTTCAAAGTTTATCCATGTTGGCTACATGGCTAATACATATACTGATAAGTACTTCATTTCTTTTTATAGCCCATGATATTCCATTTTATAGGTCTGCCTCGTTATGTTTATACATTTGAAAGTAGGATTTTTCAAGAGCTTGAAACCTCTAGCCCTAGCACTGATGGGGCTTAATTGGTAATAGGAATTGATATGGGAAGTTTTGCCCATAACCAGCCTCCAGAAAGGATAATCAGCAAATGGAAAGGGTGTCCCTCTTTTATATTCCCTCTTGGAAACAGAGATTTGCAAGCAAAAATTAAATCTACTCATAACCTCCCCCAAACAGAATCCCCTTTGGGCCAACAGGATGATAGGAGTGGGAATAGAGGACATGGCACTTGATCTCATGGGAATGCAACTGTGTACACTCTCAGTAAATATTAAGAGATAGGAATTCCACCTAAATAGATTATGCAATTCATGTTAAAAGAGTAAACTAGCCCTAACTGGTTTGGCTCAGTGGATAGAGCATTGGTTGGCAACTGAGGGGTCCCGGGTTTGATTCCAGTCAGAGGCATGTACCTTGGTGTGGCTTGATCCCCAGTAGGGGGCGTGCAAGAGGCAGCTGATCAGTCTATGTTTCTAACTCTATATCTCTCCCCTTCCTCTCTGTAAAAT
>NW_005366109.1:1455345-1461421 GCF_000412655.1 Myotis brandtii | reverse complement strand
TGCCAAATATATTTATTCACCCATTTACAGTGTACAATTTAATGTTTTAAGTATATTCATAGTTTGCAACCATCACCGCAATTAATTAAAAGAATAAACTAGTATTCTTAAGTAAAGGTAAGTTTCATGATTGAAAATCATCTCATGTATTTTCCTTAAATGTAATCACATAGCTATTTTATAAGAATGAGTTTAGTGATCTTTGGCCTACTTTGTTTAAGAATAGTGGTTATGATATTCATATCCTCAGTCTAACCCATGCATTTTCATTGAGGGGGATGTCGCCCCACAGGGGTGAAAATTGGCTCTTGGGGGTCAAAAAGATCTTACTCTTTTATGTATAAATCATGAATACACACACACACACACATACACAGTACGTACAAAATATATTGTGTGCTGCTAAAATTTAATGGGGCGGGGCACAATTACACACACACACACAAATCCAAAAGCTCCTTAGAGGGGAGGATAATGGTAAACATGTTGAGAATTACTGCCATAAAGAATTAAATTATTACTGTAGAGCAGGGGTGGAGAACATCTGGCCATGAAATAATTTGGTCTGGCCCTCCCAAGGCATTAGGGGTGAGTTAATTAAACATTTGACCAAATATAGTAGGCTAATTTTTAGGCGGATAATTTTGTATGGCCCAAGAATGATGTTATAAATATCCAAATGGCCCTTGGCAGAAAAACGGTTCCCCATCCCGGCTCAAAAGGGACCTGGGAAATTTCAGGCTCTATTTGAGGATTTTCAAATATAAGGATCTCTTGTGGTAACCAGGAAATTCACTAGCTCGCTCACTCCACTTATAGACACATATACTCTCTTCTGCTCACCACTTCCTCCTCCCTCTCTTTTTAGAGGTGGTGTAGGCTGTGTTGGGAGTGGTAGAGATAAAAGGACCAGGCCCTGGCCAGTTTGGCTCAGTGTTAGAGTTTTGGCTCAGATGTAATTCCCGGTTAAGACATACCTCAGTTGCAGGTTCCCCAGCCCCGGTAGGAGCACGTGTAGGAAGCAACCATTCCATGTGTCTCTCTCATGTTGATGTTTCTCTCTCTCTTTTTCTCTCTCTCTCTGTTCCCCTGTTTCCTCCCTTCGTCTCTCTCTAGAAATCAGTGGGAAAATATCCTCGGGTGAGGATTTAAAAATAACCCAAGAAACAAACACACATACTAAATAGATGGATGAATGAATGAATGAATGAATGAATGAATGAATGAAAGAAAGAAAGAAAGAAAAGGACCAGAATACACTTGAGTAGATAAGTCCAGATTGTCTGATTTGTAAATGAGCAGTCTTATATACAATTAGGCCAATTTCTGCAACTTGGTCTTAACGCATTTACATGGTAGTTGTACAACCCTAAACATATTTCTCTCTATACTTAGAGTCAGAAAGAGTGATTTTGTATAATTTATTTCCCTTGGAAGGCTCGTCTCATATCAACACTTTTGTTTCATCAAGATCCTTTATATTTTCCCCTTAAATTTTCAATGCAGTTAAATCTGACTCTTTATGGGCCATAAGCAAAGACATAACTGATAATAGAAACAAACATTCTTCATTTATAACAGGCGCAAGAGTTCTAGGGTACATTGTTCAGCTGCTTTCTTTCCCCATGGTATGAAGCTGATAAATGGCTTTTAAAAGGTTTTTCATTTTTGTTCATCTTATCCTTTGAGAAAAATAAGCTGTGATGATCAGTTACCCAAAACAAATGCTACTCATAATGTGGGAAAATGATAGAGACAACTAAAACTTATATTTGTATACTTATACATTTATTCAACAAATGTTTAAATACCAGTTATTTGTGAACATTGTGTTAGTACTGGGGTACAGAAGTGAATAAAACAAAGTCTTTCCCTCAAAGAGATTACATTCTAGGCAGAGAAACTAGATTTAAAAAACAATCAAACCTTATATCTCAGTGAGATACGTACAACAATAGAGTGTACCAGGCAGTGTAAGAGTCAGGTGGGGCTAACTGAACCGTGGCCTCACAGGAGCTGCCCTAGATAGATGGAGGTGCTTGGCCCATGGGCAGCACCAGAGTGTGCACACAGAGTAACGGGATGAGAGAATATAGCTCCCGAGTCTTGGACAGACCAGTTATTTGGAACCTTTTTTTAGAAATAATCTTTGATAGTACTAGAGACACTGAGGGCTGTAGAGGAAAAGGGCTAAGCCCTCCAGTGACAGTTCCCAGATTACAGAGCCTCTCAGCCGTGCTCCTTAGCTAAAGACATAGATCTTTCTTAGATGCCAATTCAACACCCATTTTGCCACTCAAGACTGCTCCTTGGGGCTTTTATCTCCCCACATCTCAGTGTTTTCTTCCAACCTCATATAGTGTTTGGTACTTTGGAATTCTGTTCAGTGTAGTTTTCTTCCATCTCTTTACATTCTAGCAATGTTTAGTCCCTAACAATGTTTTAATGTTCTATATAGCTAATCTCTCTTCTGATATCCTTGCTTAATGACTTGCTCCTGAAGTTATTGAGGAGCCATTTGAAGAAATATGATCAGGGGAGGGACTTACCATGGGAAAAGAAAGCAGCTGAACAATGTACCCTAGAACTCTTGCCTCCCCCTCTCCCTTCTCAGGCGGGCAACAAGTATCAATGGATAGGAGTGATACCAAACTAAAGACAGAATAACCAGTAGGAAACTGATATAGTCTATCCAAACTCGATGAGGTTGTATTAATGGGAATGAAGAAGAGGAATTGGCTTTGCAAGTTATGTAGATGATAAGTGCAATACAGAGAGTAATTGACTAGAAGCAGAGGGGAACTCTCCTAACTCTCCCGCCTCTGCCTTGGGTGCTGGGTTAGTTTCCTATTGCTGCTGCAGCAAGTTACCATGAATTTTGTGGCTCAGACCAGCACAAATTATTGTCTTACAGTTCTGGAAGTCAGAAGTCTGAAATAGGTCTCACTGGACTAAAAGTCAGGTGTCACCAGTGTTGCATTCCCTTCTGGAGGTTCTAGTTTTGCCTTTTTCCAGATTCTAAAGGCTGCCCACATTCCTTGAATATGGTCCCCGTCCATCTTCAAAGCTAGCATTGGCTGGTAGTTCTTTCTGATACTGCAGTCTCTTCCACATTCAAATACCCTTGTGATTGCATTGGTCTCACCCACATAATCCAAATAAGCTCCCATCTCAAGGTCAGTTGATTACCAAGCTTAATCCCTTTTTATCAATAATCTAATCTGTCCATAGGTTCTAGGAATTAGGACGTGGACATTTTTGGGAGGAGGGACATTATTCTACCTGTGTAGGTAGTGGTGCCATTGCTATGTTGGAAATAGAAAAAAGTTTGGGGTGGGAGCATTAAATTGATGGTTATTATCTTAGATATTTGGGGTTTAAACTATCTGTAGAACCATCTATGGAAAATGCCCCGAAGGCAATTGGAAGTGTGGGTCTGGGGCTTAGTAGGTATTAATTTGGGTGTTCTTAGTTTAAGGATAGTAGCTGAAGTCATGATTGTAGATATGTTTGCCAATGGGATTGTAGATGGTTATATAGAGTAAAAACAAGAGAAGGGCAGGTGGGACTCTTGTCTAACACCTGTGTTTAAGGGACAAAAATAAAGGAAGAGGACCATGCATAGAAGAGGAAGATGCTGATACAGAGCATAGGAGGAGGCAGGAGGATAAAAGGAAAGAATGTCATAGGAAACTGTTCATTGGTCAGTAGGACTGAAAAATATCTGATGGGGTCCAGGGGAATGGTGGGGCAGAAGACCTGTGGCAGCACACGGGGGGAGTAAATGGGAAGTGGGAAAGTGGAGATTGATGTGAAGGAGAGAAAGGAAAGGGCAGCCAGAGGGAGGATACAGGTTTGAGAAACGTTTTTGTTGGTAAGAATGTCATAGGAAACTGTTCATTGGTCAGTAGGACTGAAAAATATCTGATGGGGTCCAGGGGAATGGTGGGGCAGAAGACCTGTGGCAGCACACGGGGGGAGTAAATGGGAAGTGGGAAAGTGGAGATTGATGTGAAGGAGAGAAAGGAAAGGGCAGCCAGAGGGAGGATACAGGTTTGAGAAAAGTTTTTGTTGGTTTCTTTGTGGGTGTGTGTGGGTGTGTGTGTGTGTGTGTGTGTTTGTTTTTTTTTGTGTGTGTGTTTTTAATAGTAAATGGCTGGGGGGAAATGAATTCATATTAGCAGGACCCTGTGACTTACATCCTCTATTATTCAAAGAATTAGTAAAATTCATTGGTAGAGCCTCTATTAGCTATTATTTTTAAAATGCCACAGAGCATAAAAGACAGCTATAAAAAAAACTAGAGAGTAGCTCCTACATGACCCCAGTAATTACAGATGTCTTCCCATTCCACATAGCAAGAAAGATATTATACCATGTCATCGAACAACCCACTTTAAATAGGCACCTTGACAAATAGTAATAAGCACTGAACAATGACATTGTTTTTGCAAGTAGCAAATTTTGTCAGTTGGTAAGATCTTCTTCACTGATAGGCCACGAACAAAAGAGAAGATAATAAGTGTAACACCTAAACTCTGATGAAACTTTTGGGGGTATTTTGTATTGTGTGAATGTTAAATGTGCACATAGCTACAGAGTAGCTGTAATGACAGTATTAGTCATGTTGTCTGGTAAGTTTGTCTCTGTGTCAGGCATTGTGCAGAACACTATACATCCCAGATCATTCAGTCTGCACAACAGCTCAAGTAAATACTATCTTACTATCCCTATTTTATGAATGGGAATTTCTCGAAGGTCACACAGTAAGTCAGTGGAACAGAAGGGCTGAATCAAGCATCAAAGGAGCAGGCTTCTAATCTGACCTCTGTTACTCTCCCAGAATTCCACAGAAAGAGCTCTATGCCACTACTCTATGCCACCAAGTCAAAAAGGTTTTGTCCCAAAGAGTAGCAATAATTGTAATCCAATGGTGGCAAGTCCTTTAGTCAGCTCGTGCCACGGAGTTATCCTCACAACAGAACAAAATGGATTTCTTAAATTTGCAGCCACCTGAGACACAACTTCCTTATCCCAGGATGGTGTACTACTTTTCTTTCTTTCTTTCCTTTTTTTTTTTTTTAAAGAATGAGATCCTAGAGTGCTTATAAAGACACAGATATGTAAAAGTAAAATGTCACACTATGGACCAATCACAACACATTCTTAGAACATTATGTCCCTTTTGATCTCTGTATTTTGACAACTGATGAGTAACTGGCTGGTCTGGAGAAGAACAACCCAGATGATTTATTGGTTAAAAAATAAGTCCTCCTGAAAAGAAGGTTTAAATTAGAGTTTACAGACTGAAGATCTAAACAGTGGCATTTTTGCTTGACCTGTACAGTATAAAGAAATCTGAATTGAATGTTAGCTTTTAAAAATTTTGGAATTTCCCATTAAAAAATCCAAATTACCAGCTGTGCTTAAAAAAACAGGAAGCTTTGTCAACACCCGGTCCCCTTTGCCCCTTGGCAAAGTATGTCTTTGACCCCCACCCATGCCTTTTACATGGATATTTCAATTTGCCATTCCTAGATGAAACCATGTGGCTGGGGACAGTCTAACTTAGAGAAAGAAGCTTTTTAAAAAGGGATGTTGTCCTTCCTGAGGGAATAGTTAAGAAAAAGGGAAAGGAGTGAGAGGGAAGGTTGAGGAGGGAAGGAAGAAACTTAATTCTAATCAAATTAAGGGTTTGGGCCCTGGCTGGTGAGGCTCGGTTGGAGCATCATCCTGTACCCCAAAAGGTGGTGGGTTCAATTCCTGGTCAGGGTTCATGCCCAAGTTTCCAGTTTGATCCCCAGTCAGGGTGTATGGGAGAGGCAACTGTTTGATGTTTCTCCCATCTCGTACTCTCTCTCTGTTTCGCCCTTTCTCTCAAACCAATTTTTAAAAATAAACATGTCCTCAGGTGAGGATTAAAAATATTTTTAAGAGTTTGGTAGGAAGAAATGATTTTTTAAGGGTAGGTAGTTGAAAGTAGAACCATACATTGAACAACTCCAATGGACACCTCCCTCCCTCCCTCCCTCCCTCCCTCTTCCTTCCTTCCTTCCTTCCTTCCTTCCTTCCTTCC
>NW_005366109.1:1409982-1454750 GCF_000412655.1 Myotis brandtii | reverse complement strand
AGGCTCCCTCCTCTCTGGCTTCAGGATGTGTCACCTGAGAACTGCCGCTGCCAAGTCACTGCATCTCGGCAGCTCCTGCTTTGAGCATCTGCCCCCTGGTGGTCAGTGCACGTCATGTGACTGATCAGATGATCGGAGGGACACTTAGCATATTAGCCTTTTATATATATAGACTAGAGGCGGGGTGCATGAATTCATGCACGGGTGGGATCCCGAGGGAGGTGAGGGGGGTCTGGGACCCGATTGGCCCTCGGGTGGGTGGTTGGGCGCCCTTTTGCTGGCTCGGGATCTGCTGACGTTCACACCGGTTGTTGGGATCCACCTGGCGGCCGCTTTTATATCCTTTCTTCCTTGCAGAGCGTCTAGGGAGGGGAAGTGTCCTAGGTGCCCAAGGCTGACTTCCCGGAGGCCAGTGGCACTGTCAGGATCATGATGGTGTCACTGGTCTGTTGGTGCCTGGCCCACTCTCCGGAGATTAGACCTGCAGAACTACTGAGGGAGTGAGTGGCTGCCTCTGGGCTGGTGGCTGGGATGGGTCTGTAGGCAGAGCGGCACTCTTGCTGTGGGAGCGCACTGATCACCAGGGGGCAGTTGAGCGTCTGCCCCCTGGTGGTCAGTGCGTATCATAGTGACTGGTTGACCGGTTGTTCCGGTCGTTTGGTCGTAATGGTCACTTAGGCCATTATACACACACACACACACACACACATATATTTATATATGTGTGTGTGTGTATATAATAGAATAGACTAGAGGCCCAGTGCATGAAATTTGTGCAGGGGGGGCGGGCGGTGTCCCTCAGCCTAGCCTGCACACTCTCTAATCTGGGACCCCTCGTGTGATGTCTGACTGCCGGTTTAGGCCCGATCCCTGTGGATCTGTTTCCCACAACCTTGCAAAAGAGTATGTTTTTCAACTTTTAGAAATCTAGTTGATGAGAGATCTGTATTTCTCTTGCCAGGAGGGATGTTGAACATACTTTCATCTTTGGGGATGCTTAGCAATTGTTTCAGTGAACTCTCCTTGGTTCTCTCTCCCACTTTCAACATGAATTTTAATCCTTCATTTTCAGGAGTCCTTTCTATATTGGGAATGTTCACCTCTGTGTGTTATAGAGTTGCAGACAATATTTTCTGTTTGTTATTTGTACTTTTGATTTGCTTATGGAGGTGTGTTGTTTTTTTAATCACGTGGAATTTTGTTAGTTTTTTATGTAGTTAAATTTATTAGTTATCTTTCTTTATGCTTCTAGTTTTTGAGTCATTTCTTAGAAAGTCTTTCTCCACCCCCAGAACATAAAAGAATTTACCTGTTTTCCCCCTAATACTTTAAATCTCTGATTCATTAGGAATTTATCCTCATATATGGGGTAAAGCTAACACCATTTACTAAAAATTCAGTCTTTTCCAACCCCTGATCTGAGATGTTAACTCTGTTGTATAATATGCATATATTTTCATATGCAGTTTGATTTTATACTTTGGATTTTCTATTCCATTCCATTGAGCTGTGCCAACACATGCCGATATCTCATTATTTTATTTATAAAGGCTTTATATTTTAATATCTGCTTTTCTTTTTCAAGGTTTTCTGGTGTTCTTGCTTGATTGCCCTTTCAAATGAGCTTTTAATCAACTTGTCAAATTCCAGGGATGGGGGCCAGGAGGCAACTGATGGTATTTTTGTTGGGATCTTATATATTAAGTTAAGAATTAGAGAGAAGTGATATGGTGTTTCAGGAATTTTTTTTGTTAAGCTCAAATGCAGACATAATGCCCTCACAATTATATCTCTTGACACGGGGCTAAGGAGTGAATGTAGTAAGTAATCTTATAATTATTTACTCCCCAGAAGAAAAGCAAAGTTTGGCAGGCTCCTCCAGAGAAAGTGTGTTTTCTTTCATCTTCAATGCAGTTAACATTTGGGCATTAGAATAAGTAGGCAAAAGGAATAAAAGAACATAAAAAAAAAAGTTGGATAATATATAGGATGTTGCCTTGTCTCTCAGACTGCATAGCTGCTTTAACTAAGCAGAGTGCCGTGGCAAGGACAGTCTCTGGAGAGCAGAAGGTGGCTGCTCCTCCTGTCTGTGGGCCACCGCAGGGAAACATTGTCACTCACTGCATAGATGCCATGATTTTAAATCATGACCTTCAAGTACAAATAAGTGAAAAAATCAGTTATCTCCCAAAAAGAAAGCAACAACAACAAAAAGCTTTTTTAAAAAATCATATGTCTGAACATACATCAGAGTGGGCCCATTTGGGTTCTTGAATGCAAGGATTCTTGACTCAATCTGAATAGTTAGACAAGAATCATGGATTTTGTTAGTCTTCTAAGTCAATCCAGTTTTGATAGTCATTTGCATAGTTTTTTTCCAAGTTTTCCTATTAATTATCATCATAGCTGTGACCATAGGAAAACATTGTGAAAATATCCAGGGAAAATAAAGTCATGTTTTGCATAATGACATTTCAGTCAATGGCAGACCAAATGCATGATGGTGGTTCCATAAGATCATAATGAAAATTTTCTATTATCTAGTGACATTGTAACCATCTTAACATCGTAGTGTAAAGGTTGCAAAAATCAACAAGGTGTGGTTGAGATGGAAAGCAACTTTAATTTAGGTATGGATGAGGATGGCATTGAGGAGCTCCTAGAGGTGGTTCTCGAGGAACTGACTATGGAGGAAGTTTTGGAACTGGAACAGGAACACATAGCTAAAGAAAAGGCAAGAGAAAGGGAAACTGAGGAGAAGAAAAGAAGAGCCTCCAAGAGAGTTCACAAGGAAAGGGTTAGTAGAAGCTTTTTTATAGGCCACAACAACTCCTTTAAAAATTTCAAAACATGGACCCTCCTCCCCCAACACCAAAAGGTTTTTGTTAATAGACAAGAATGTTCATAGTGAATTATCTGCTTACTAGAGGCCTGGCCTGCGGGATCAAACAAAACCTGCTCTCCAACTTCCCCCGAGGGGTCCTGGATTGTGAGAGGGCACAGGCCAGGCCGAGGGACCCCACAGGTGCATGATTGGGGCCAGGGAGGGATTCGGGAGGTTGGCCAGCTGAGGAGGGACTGCCGGAGGGCTCCAGGGCGTGTCTGACCCATCTTGCTCAGTCTTGATCAGCCAGACCCCAGCAGCAAGCTAACCTACCAGTTGGAGCATCTGCCCCCTCGTGGTCAGTGCACATCCTAGTGAATGGTCGACTGGTTGACTGTTTGCCCCCTGGTGGTCAGTGCATGTTATAGCGAGCGGTTGAGCGGCTTTAGCATATCGTTAGCATATTACGCTTTGATTGGTTGAATGGGCAATCGGCCACTTAGCATGTTAGGTTTTTATTATATAGGATAAGCAAACTATGATGAAAAGAAGAAACAAACCTAGCAAACCACTATGGACATATTTCTGAAAAGAGTGGCACTTCCTCAAGAAGGGCCTCAAGCCTTCAGGAGGTGTTCCAGAAGGCGACCTTATTATCATAGGAGATGAGAGCTCCATGCTTGTTGCTCCTGAGGACTCCACAATATGTGGAGTAGAAGACAGTGATATTGATGATCCTGACACTGTGTAGGCCGAGGTTAGTGTGTGTTTATGTCTTAGTTTTTAACACAAAGGTTAAAAAAGTTAAAAAATTTTAAAAATAGAAAAAAGCTTACAGAATGAAATATAAAGAAAATATTTTGTACATCCATGTAGCGTGCTTGTGTTGTAAACTATTATTACAAAAGCATCAAAAAGTTGTAAAAAATTTAAAAGTTTATAAAGTAAAAAGTTATAGTACACTAAGATTAATTTATTTTTGAAGAAAGAAAAATATTTTTTATAAATTTAGTGCAGCCTGAGTGTTCAGTGTTTATAAAGTCTATAGTAGTCTACGGTAATGACCTAGGCCTTCATGTTCACTAACCACTCACTGACTCACCCAGAGCAACTTCCAGTTATGCAAGCTCCATTCATGTTAAGTGCCCTATACAGGTGCACCATATTTTTATTGTATCTTTTCTATGTTTAGATACACAAATACCTTGTGTTACAGTTACCTACATATTCAGTACAGTAACATGTTATACAGGTTTGTAGGCTAGGAACAATAGGCTATGCCATATAGCCTCGGTGTGTAGTAAGTTGCCTCCGAAGTAAAAAAAATCAGTTATCTCCTACCATCTAGGTTTGTGTAAGTGAAATCACCTAACGATGCATTTCTCAGAATGTATCCTCATTGTTAAGCTACACGTGATTATATTCTTTTGCTTTTTGTTGAAAACAGTTCCTTAACTGATTTTATCCTGCGTGTGTCTCCACATTTATCTACCCAACCTGTCTCCCTTTTTCTAATTTAGAACTGAAGTCTAGCACATTGAGAAAATGACTTTAAATGCATGGCCAGAATTTTTCAAAGCCCTACCCAAAGGAAGAGCTGTGGCTGGTTCCCTCCTTGTCCTGATTCATGCACAGCCAGGCGTATGCACGGCATCAGGAAGGGTAAACACACCTGATAACTAATTGGTCGTGAGCATAACATTTTAACGAACCAGCTTTCAAAATTGATCCCCCAACGAAAGAGCTTCCTCTCTTTTTGCTCAGAAATGATCTTTCAATCTGGGCTCTGAAAGCTGTCGTTTGAATTGGACAGGAAATAAATGTTGAAATTTAGTGAAAACTCATTGCCTAATCTCTGGCAATTTCATTAGGTGATCAACAAATGTGTTATAAGTTGGATTCAAAATGAAAACAAAAGTGTTCATTCATGTTAAGTGCCCTATAACAAACAAAAGATTAAACAGTGTGGTCACCAAATAATTTTCCAGACCTGTAGAAAAATAAAATCAAAATCTGAGAATTATTCAGATGCAACATAGATTTTTATTCTGTTCTTTCCCTGTTCACTCCCATCTCTGTCCCCCTGATTATGTTGGGTTGTTTATTTACAAAAGACAGTCAGGTAGCAGGAACAGAACAAGAAATTGGACTCTGAAGACTTCATTTCTGGACCTGCCTCTGTCACTTGGTATTTGTGTGACTCCTCAGACTGGTCACTGAGCCTCCTTGAGCAAAGTTCTCAAGTTATCTGTCCTACCTCCCTCATCATCGCGAGTATTGATTTCAGATGGTTTAGAAACTTTAATACACACACACACACACACACACGCACGCACGCACGCACGCACGCACACGTCATCTCTCATAATGAGCTCACACATCCAGGATCAGTCCTTTAATCTTCAGACACTGTTTTTGAGGGTAGGGGTATCAGAACACTATTTCCCCAAACCTTCTACTACCACTGAACTCTCTGGAATTAAGAATGCCAAGTCCTTACTGTAAGAAAAGTTAATTCCCTAATCTAAGAGGCCTCTCCAAGTGCCACTGCTGACAAATTTAATGGATGGTAATGTATGTATATTCCAATACAGTGTGATGTGGGACTTGCTTAAACTTGCCCATAGTCGTAATTTGGAGATTTTTTTAAAAAAACTCAATTCTCAGACTGTAAATCAAAACTTCAACAGAACTTACAACTTGGCAAAGAATTTTGCCTTTGGCCTGAGCTGATGCTCCTACTGTTCCTCTTTTCTGGGACTCGAAAATGTCTGAGCTATATTGTAGCCAGTGATCTGTAAGAGGTGCTAGATCCCGCTCCCATAGAGTTGCAAAGAACTTGTTTCCTTGCCTTCTTCCCCCACTCTTTTCCTAAGGACTTTTAAATGCCTGTTGGGTCTAAGGGCAGGTTCTGGGTTACAAGGCCTAAAATTTAGCTCACTTGAAGGGTAGCTCACTAATACATCTCTCTGCGGGTTCCCTAGCCCTTTGACATTCCCACCACTATCATTGAGCTCTGAAACACCCACACTTCACCACCACTCCCTAATATCTTCACAAGCTCTTATTTCCCCAGAGGCTTTTTAAAAATTTAATTTGTAACTGTTGTACACATGTGACATGTGAAATTAGCCTAAATGCTGAATTGTTTAGCATCTTAAAAAACTACTGTAATATTTATGATTAATATGAAAACTCAAGTAGGCTTTATAGCTACTTCTCTTGATTACATTTTGCATTTATTTGAGGATATTTGTGTGTGTGTGTGTTTTTTAATTATTGAATTTATTGGGGTGACATTGCTTAATAAAATTATATAGATTTCAGGTATGTAATTCTACAATACATCAGCTGTATGTTGTATTGTGTGTTTACCACCCCGATATTTGAGGATATTTGGTTTTTAGAAGTTATAGAACAAATTTGGATAAAGTAATGTGAAGGCACAGTCACAAAGCAATATATCATTTGTGCTGGGACTGCAACACTAACTATGTTTTCTTTCTTTCCTTTTTTACAACTGAACCAATAAAATGATTAATATGTGTTTTTGTCGGAGCTTATGTCTCATTATAGCTTCAATATTGGAGCAGAGATTAACTTTCTGAATTTGAATTCAGACTCCCAACTTCCTGTAAGTTTTCATGTGCTGATACAGGGTTGCTGTTTTTAGGTCAAGATGATTTGGCTTTTCTAGAAGCTATTCTTTTTCTAAGTGACTGACAGGAATCATTACTCTCTATGGCAAGAAACCAGAAGTTGGCAGGAGCCCTACAATGACTGTCCAATTGGATTTATTTTTTTAACTGTTGTGCCAATTTCCAAATTATCTTCACTTATAGGACATCTATTTTCTTTAAAAGGTTCAAAGTGGTGATACACATGTAGTGACAGCCCTACCCAGGTCAGGTGTGAGGGGACAGGCCTTCCCAGACAGACTTTCCATTTAACCCTCTGGACAGAAGCCAGAGATCATGGTACATTCCTAGGAGTGTACAAGTCAAAGCCACCACCATCAGGCAATTTTGTATTTGTTCCTGAAACTTTGACATTGTGACTTTGATTTCTTACGATTTTTTAGAGCAGTGGTTCTCAACCTTCCTAATGCCGCGACCCTTTAATACAGTTCCTCATATTGAGGTGACCCCCAATTTCATTGTTACAAATTGAACATAATTAAAGCATAGTGATTAATCACAAAAACAATATGTAATTATATATGTGTTTTCCGATGGTCTTAGGCGACCCCTGTGAAAGGGTCGTTTGACCCCCAAAGGGTCTCGACCCACAGGTTGAGAACCGCTGGTTTAGAGGTATGCTTCTGACAAGGATTGCTTGGTAAGATTCACAATAAGCACTAAAACCCTCAATATTTCCTGCCTTGCCACTTCCCAGTATGACTTTTAAAACTGAAAAGAAAAGGGCCAGCCTATAATTGGAAGAGATTTCTGAATTTGCCTCTCTTCTGAGAGAATTAATTGAGGTAGAGAGTGCTTCAAGCGAGGGCCACTTTGGAGCTCAGCTCCATCTTTTCATGTGGAGATAAACAGCCCCACTTTTATCCCCCACTTTGCTGACCAGCCAATTTGATAATAACAAAGCCAGAATGAAACACATCTGTTCATTTTCCCTTACCTGCTGATAACAACTAGAAATGCTCTTGCTTATTTGAGCTTTGCCCACCCTGGAATCATGGTATTTGTTTTCAATTTGGATTTTGGTAGAAATAGATCCCATGCATGCCAGGCAGGCTCAGGAATGTGTGTTTCATAGTGTGGGTTTTGTTTCCCTCCCTTCCTTCTTTCCTTCCTTCCTTTCTTCCTCCTGCCCCCCTCCCCCTTTACTCCTCTCTCCCTCCTTCCCTCCCGCCCTCCTGTCCTTCCTCCTCCTTTCCCCCTTCCTTCCTTCCCTCCTTCCTTCCTTTCCGCTGCAGCTTTCAGTTTTTAAATGCCTGACTCTTCTGTTGTCCTAACCATGCTGTCAGTAATGAATGTGTCCTCTACTCTGAGAATTGTGTTGAATAAGATGCAAATTTCTCTATCCTATTCCTTTATCTAGTGCAGCGGTTCTCAACCTGTGGGTCACGACCCCTTCGGCAGTCCAACATCCCTTTCACAGGAGTCGCCTAAGACCATCCTGCATATCAGATATTTGCATTACGATTCATAACAGTAGCAACATTACAGTTATGAAGTAGCAACAAAAATAATTTTATGGTTGGGTCACAATATGAGGAACTGTATTTAAAGGGCCAGAAGGTTGAGAACCACTGATCTAGTGAGTTTACCCATCTGAGCCTACTGCTGTTTTAAAATACAAAATACAAAAGACTAATAAGAATTGTTCCATGGTAAATGAAGAGTTCTCTAAGTCTGTGGAGGGGAGAAAACAGACTATTGCTCTAAAGCAGTGGTTCTCAACCTTCTGGCCCTTTAAATACAGTTCCTCATGTTGTGACCCAACCATAAAATTATTTTTGTTGCTACTTCATAACTGTAATGTTGCTACTGTTATGAATCGTAATGCAAATATCTGATATGCAGGATGGTCTTAGGCGACTCCTGTGAAAGGGTTGTTCGACCGCCAAAGGGGTCACGACCCACAGGTTGAGAACCGCTGCTATAAAGGAATAGAGAGGTATATCAGCTACCTTATATTGAGATATAATTCACATACCATAAAATTCACCATTTAAATGTGAAATTGTTTTTTATTCGTAGGTTGTGCAACTATCAACAGTATATATTATAACATTTCCATCACCCCCCCTCCCCAAAACAAACCCTGTATCTCTAAGCTGTCACTCCCATTACTTTTCACCCCCCAACTCCTGACAACCACTAATCTACTGTATATGTTTATGGATTTGTCTGTTAAGGACATTTCATTTAAAGGGAATCATACAGTTTGTCTGTGTAGGACATTAAAGGGAATCATACAATGTATGTGGCTTCTTTCACTTAACATGTTTGTGTGGTTATACATGTTGTAGCATGTTTCAGTAATTCTTTTTTGTGGCTGAATAATGTTCATTGTATGGATACACAGAATTTTATTTATCTGTTCATCAGTTTGTGTATATTTGGGTTGTTTTCATCTTTTGGCTGTTATAAATAATGCTGCTATAAACATTTATATACAACTTTTTTTGTGGATATATGTTTTCAGTTCTCTTGAGTGGAACTGCTGGGTCATATGCTAACTCTATGTTTAACTTTCTGAGAAACTTCCAGACTGGTTTTTACTACTGCAACATTTTACAATCTCACCATTTTTACGTGATGGTTCTGATTTTTCAATATCCTCACCAAAACTTGTTATCAGAATTTTTTATTATTGACATCCCAGTGGGTGTAAACTGTTATCACACTGTGGTTTGATATACAATGTGCCTGATCACTAATGCTGTTAAACATCTTTTCATATGCTTATTGGATATTGTATATCTTCTTCGGAGAAATGTCTTAATTAGATCCTTTGCCCATTTTAATTGATTATTTGTTCTTTGTTTATTTGTCTATTGTAATTGGGTTATATGTCTTTTTATTGTTGCGCTTTAAGAGTTGCTTTTATATTCTGTATACTAGACCCTTATCAGTTATATGACTTAGAAATATTTTTCTCCCATTGTGTAAGTTGTCTTTTTACTTTCTTGATAATGTCTTTTGAATCACAAAAGTTTTAATTTTGATGAAGTCCAGTTTATTTTTTCTTTGGTTGCTTGTGCTTTAATTTTCATGTCTAAGAAACTATTGCCTGACTCAAGGTCATAAAGGTGCACATCTGTGTTTTCGTCTAAGAGTTTGTAGTATAGCTCCTATGAGTAGGTCTTTGATCCATTCTGAGTTCATTTTTATATATGATGTGTATATAGGAGTCTAAATTCATACTTTTGCATGTGGATATCTAGTTGACCCAACACAATTAAAAAAAATGTTTTTATTGATTTCAGAGAGGAAGGGAGAGAGAGATGAGAATCATTGATTGGCTGCCTCCTGCATGCCCCCTGCTGGGAATCGAGCCTGCAATCCAGGCATGCGCCCTTGACTGGAATTGAACTCGAGACCCTTCAGTCTGCAGGCCGATGCTCTATCCACTGAGCCAAAACTGCCAGGGCCCAACACAATTTGTTGAAAAGATTATCCTTTCCTCTGTTGAATTGTCTTGGCATCCCTGTAAAAAATCAACTGACCATAGATGAATGGGTTTATTTCTAGAGTCTCAATTCTATTCCATTAGCTTATATGTCTATGCTTATGCCAGTACTGCACTATCTTGATTACTGTGGTTGTAGTAAGTTTTAAAATCAGAAAGTGTGGGTCCTCCAACTTTTTTCTTCCTGATAATTGTTTTGGCTATTATAGGTCCTTTCCATATGAATTTTAAGACTCATTTTTGTTAAATTTATTCCAAATTATTTTATTCTTTTTGATGCTATTATAAATGGAATTGTGTTCTTAATTTTGCTTTCATATTGTTCATTGCTTGCATATTGAAATAAAACTAATTTTTGTATATTGATTATATTAGCTACTTTCAAGAATATATTGTTGCTCTGGCCGGTGTGGCTCATGATTGAGCATCATCCTGTGCACAGGAAAGGTCACTGGTTCAGTTCCTGATCAGGGCACATGCCTTGGTTGCAGGCTCGATCCCCAGTGGGGAGCATGCAGGGGCCTGCCAATCAATATTTCTCTCTCACATCGGTTTCTCTGTCTCTTTCTCTCCCCCTCTCACTTCCTGTCTCTCTAAAATGAATCAATAAAAACATTTAAAAAAAGAAGAATATAGTCTTGTTACAATTTCAAATATATCAGAACCAGTTGATAAAGGCAGTTGTAGTTTTCTTCGGGATTCTTCTGAAGATGAAACGATGAATAGCTAACATTCATTGGTACTTATGCACTAAGCTATATGTTATATTGAATTATTCTCATTTAATGGTTACCTCTGTCTCCATTTTACAATGAAAAATCTTTGTTCATAGTCCTAATAAATAAGTGGCAGAGGTGAGACTTGAACCCAGATCTCTTACCCCTAGACCTCTCCTCTTAACTACTTGACCATACTGCCTTTGAGAAATAATTCAAAACAGTTCTACCCTGGAAGCCAGGCAATAGATTAAGTAGCATGGAAATATATTTTAGGTCTCTAATTCTTGTCTCTTATTAGAATTGATCATTTTACTTTTGTACAATGGTGATTTTCCCCCTCCCTTGGGGAATTTTAATTTTAGAGGTATCCTTCAGCAGAATGTATGAGCTGTTATGGAGCCTGGAGTCAGGAAGTTCTCTCAGTAGGAAGGAGATGATTAAGAATCAGTAGAAAAGATGAGATGTTCATATGGCTTTGAAAGACATTTTAAAAATAGAACAAGAGACCTGTTATATATGGGAAATGAAAAGGAATGGAAGATGACTGAGGTTTTTAGCTTTAATGACGGAATAAATGATGATGGATTTGCTAGAAGGTAGATTAGTTAGGTGAGAGAGGATGGTGGGTTCATTGGGCAATAGAGGGAAGTTGGTGATGTAAAGGTTTGGAATCCAGAGTATAGTACAGTGGAAAGACAACCTGATTCATATTCTATTTCATCACTCACTACCAATTATTCAATTTATATATTCAACAAATACATTGTTGATTGTGTAATGGTAAATAAAACAGATATGCTTCCGATCTTCATGGGATTTATAATCTATTGAAGGAGTCAGACATAGCATATACAAAGTATATAAAGGGTGTCCCAAAATTCACGCAAGAAGTAATTTTGATAGAAAACACAGGTTTATAATTAAAAATTGTAAATTTTTTATTGATTCATAAAGTATACAGTATAAGGTTATATATGGAATAGCATATCAGGCAAAATATCCACAATATGTCACTGTTTTGGTGCGGATTTTGGGCTGAAGGCATCATCGGACCATTCTTCTTCGAAAATGCAGCTGCTCAGGCAATAATAGTTAATGGTGCTCGCTACCGTGACATAATAATCCAGTTTTTTCTGCCTAAATTGCAAGATATGGATGTGGACGACATGTGGTTTCAACAAGATGGTGCCACATGCCATACAGCCCGAGAAACAATTCAATTACTGCATGAGTCATTTCCTGGTCATGTAATTTCCCGTTTTGGTGATCAGAATTGGCCTCCCAGATCATGCGATTTAACGCCGTTGGACTTTTTTCTTTGGGTTTTTTTGAAGTCTAAGGTTTATGCCAACAAGCCCACGACCACCCACGCCTTGAAGGAGGAAATTGAGCGCTGTATCAATGAAATTCAGCCACATTTATGCAAAACGGTCATGGAAAATTTCAACAAAAGAGTGCATATGTGCCAGCAAAGCCGTGGAGGCCATTTACCTGATATACTATTCCATACATAACCGTATACTGTATACTTAATGAATCAATAAAAAATTTACAATTTTTAATTATAAACCTGTGTTTTCTATCAAAATTACTTCTTGCGTGAATTTTGGGACACCCTTATCTATTTACATACTGTGGAGGGAAAGAACAGGATGCTATGAGAGAATCATATGAGGTTCTGATCTGGAAAGGGGGTCAGGAAGGAAGTAACCTGCCTGAAGATGGTAGGAATTGGCCTGACCTAAAGTGGGAAAGATCATCCAGGCAGAACGGATAGTGGATATCTATCTCATAGGATTCTAGTGAGGATTAAATAGATAATACACATGATAATTCCTAGCTTGGGCTGGTCACAAAGTAGATGATTAAAAAAGAAAAAGAATACCCTTTTTTAAGGTGATTACAACGAGCATGAGTACTTTTATCAGAAAGCCAAGTTAACCTTACTGTTTAAAAGTAGTTGAAGCTCTGAAAGAGACTTAATTAGCCCTGGAGAGTGTATTTGTTGAAACAAGAGTGGATCTGGGATGGTATCCAGGGAAATACCATTGGGGTAAGTCAAAGAGGATGAGGATGCAAAAGACCCTGAGAAGGACTGGTCAGCAGAAGAGTGGAGAGAGTGTTAGAACAGGTGGACGAGGGAAGGCTTTTGAGAAGAAAGGATGGTTAATCATGCTAGATACTCCTAAGGCTGTCATGTGAGATAAAGTCTGAAAAAAGGTTATGGGGTGGGCCTTTAGGAGGACATTGGATGACCTTTAAGATCAGTATTTAGGTAGAGCAAGGGAGGAAGTGAAGTGAAGCTATGTCTGAAGTGAAGTGAAATGTGTGTGACTGAGTTCAAGAAGTTTGATTACAGGGGAGTAGAGAAGGGATGATTGTTTACAAAGTGACTAGGGTGAAATGGGCGTTGTTTAAGGATCTGGTCTGAGAGGAAGTGACTAATGGAGGGAGAGCTGCTCAAGAGACTAGAGAGAAGGAATAACTGATGGGCAGATGGATGAAGGAGTTGGTGAAAGAAGCAGGACAGGTTGGGGTCAGGAGCACAAGTGGAGAGGTGTGCGTTAAAACGGAAGAGTGACAGGAAAGGGGGAAAATACTGAAAAGAAGGAGAGTTGGAAGATACCATGTCTCATGGTTTCCATTTTCTTCATGACCAGGAGGCAGGATCACCTCTGGGAGTGAATGGTGTAGGGGTTGGGTAGAGTGCTTTGGGAGAGAGGTACAGGTTTAGAATGGTCTGCATAAGGAAGAGAAACCTACAGGAGGAAAGAATTGAGCAACACTAATGGCTTTGCAAAATCTGGTGTAGCTAGATGGATGGTGATATGTTTTATTTCTCATTTATATGGTATTAGTTCACGTTTAGATAACAGACTTTATAATTTTCACAGTGCTTTTACATATTCTGTCCTCCAGTAACCCTATAAAACAGACAGATGCCTAGGTTCATTGATTACTACACCTTCATCTTTTCTCTTTCTCCTTTTTCTTACAGAGATAGTAGTTATTGTATACATATTTATTATCTACTTTGTGCCAGGCACTGTGGATTCAACAGCAACCAACATAGGACACAGTGCTGCCCTCACCAAAATTAAAGTCTAGTTGGGGAAGCAGACAAGTAAACAAACAATTACAATATAAGTGTGATAAATATTAAAAATGAGGGAAATATATGGTTTTATGAGACCACATAGGAAGTATACTGTAGCAGCTAGAATTAGGTTCAGTTTCATATAACAGAAAACCCAAAGTAAAAATGGTTCAAGCATACAAGTGTATAACCTCATGTAAAAGAAGGTTAAATATAGGCATTCTAGCACTGATCTGGTGTCTCCATGAAAACATAAAGAACCAGATTCCTTTTATCTTTCTGTTCTGCCATCAGGAGTCCTAGCTTCTGTTCTCAGCCATGTTGTTCCAGAAAGCTGCTGCAATTGCAGCTATCATGACAATTCCAGACCTCAGGAGGGGAGGGGGAAGAAGTGCCAAAGAGTGCACTTTCCAGCTGAGTAGGCTGACAACTCTAGGGAGACTCCCTGGTTGTTTTGCACAACCTTCCTTCTTATATCTCTTTGGTCAGATGTAGTCCTAGATAGTTACAAAGGAGTTTCGGAAGTGTAGTTTTTACTTCAGGCAGCCATGTGCTCAGCTTACAAAACAATCAGGGTTGTTTTACTAAGTAAGAAGAGGAGAATAGATTCTGGGTTATGCAATTCACAGTCTCTGCCACAGAAAACCAAATCCATGTAAGGTGGTTAGTGAGCATATATAGGGAATTAACATCTATAATAATAAAAGCGTAATATGCTAATTAGACCAGAAGTCCTTCCGGATGTCCTTCCTTCCAGACAAAGCCGCAGAGGGCCAGGGCAGAGGCAGCAGAGGCTCCTGGCCGCAGCGGTGGCAGGCGGGGCTGGGGCCAAGGCCCTTTCACGAATTTCCTGCATCGGGCCTCTAGTTATTAATAATTCACCAGTCACCTCATTTTACTGACAAGTAAACTGAGTCTCAGGAAGGTATGTTAAATACATTGCTTCAATTCACATAATGAGTAGGTAGTATAGCATGAACTAGTCTTCATATTCCCAACCCCACTATTTTATTTTCCCCATTGCTTTCCATGTGATTATATGTGTGTAGTATTTGTAGTTCAACTAATAGACAAGTTTAAGATTTAGAGATTATAGTTGCAGATACTCTCTAGTACAGTGGTTCTCAACCTTCCTAATGCTGCGACCCTTTAATACAGTTCCTCATGTTGTGGTGACCCCCAATTCCATTGTTACAAATTGAACATAATTAAAGCATAGTGATTAATCACAAAAACATTATGTAATTATATATGTGTTTTCTGATGGTCTTAGGCGACCCCTGTGAAAGGGTCGTTCGACTGTGACCCACAAGTTGAGAACCGCTGCTCTAGTCTAAGTCTAAGTAGTATTATATACATTATATTAAAGTCTAGAAAGATTAAGAAGTCAGTGGAATTTAGATGTGGTCCATTAAAAAGCTTTTTATAATGGATTTAATTTAGTTTTTGTTCAGAATCTCATTTGGGTTTTGAAACAGTCATTTCTCAGTGTTTACAAAGTGTTTGCAAATTCGTTCCACCATAGGACCTGCTGTTGTATCATAAAGAACAACGGTGAAGGCTGTTCCTGAACACCATTTATTTAAGAACAAACCTTTTCCTACTAAAAAACAAATGTTTCTCTATCTTAGTGCTATGAAATATTTTTCATCTTAGAAGACCTATGACGGAATGAAAATTGTGTAATGACAAAATGTTCTTAACTGAGGAACAGGGAGTATGTGACTCTGGGCAAGTCATTTTTTCTAGCCATAAAATAAAATAATTACTTTTAATAGAAAAGAGATGAGAATAAATTGAGAGAAAAATTGTAAATACTTAGAATTATACAATTGAAATAAACAGATAATGTTAAATTGTGTTTCAGCTATTAGTTTAATTTTCTTCTTCATTGTCAGAACTTACCTGTTGAGGGATTTCCTTCTTTTCCTGAACTGTTTGCTTCTGAAGGGAGGGGAAGTATGCAAAGCAATCACTGTGCTGAAGAGCAGTGGGTGGAGAAATGTGAAAGGTTTGGGTGAAGCCTTTGCTGGATAAGCAGCTGTGACTTTCATTGCATCATCTTTTTCTTTTCTTTTTTTGCTTTTTAAAATTTATCTTTATTGTTAAAAGTATTAGAGATGCCTCCCCTTTTATCCCTGCCCCCCCCTCCACCCAGTTCCCGCTCCACCCCAGGCCTTCACCACCCTGTTGTCTGTGTCCATGGGTTATGCATATATGTATATAAGTTCTTTGGTTAATCAGTCTTCCCCCCCACCACTCCCCACTCCTTCCCTCTGAGTTTCTTCAGTCTATTCCATGCCTCTGGTTCTATTTTATTTGTCAGTTTATTTTGTTCATTAGGTTCCACATATACATGAGATCATGTGATATTTGTCTTTCTCTGACCAGCTTATTTCACTTAGCATAATAATTTCCAGGTCCCTCCATGCTGTGTCATAGGGTAAGAGATCCTTCTTTTTTTACAGCCACATAGTGTTCCATTGTGTAAATGTATCACAGCTTTTTTATCCAGTCATCTACTGATAGGCACTGGGACTGTTTCCTATTCTTAGCTATCCTATATAATAAAAGCCTAATATGTTAAGTGTCTGGTCATCTGGTTGTTCATTCAACCAATCAAAGCGTAATATGCTAATGATATGCTCAGGCTGCTCAACCACTCTCTGTGATGTGCACTGATCACCTCTGCCTCAGCCCCTGCCACCTTCACCACATCGACCAGTTGCTATGACGTACACTGACCACCAGGGGGCAGACACTCCAACTGGTAGGTTAGCTTGCTCTTGGGTTCTGGCTCATCAGGACTAAGCAAGATGGGCTGGACATGCCCAGGAGCCCTCCCGCAGTCCCACCCTGGCTGGCCAACCTCCCACATTCCTCCCCAACCCCGATCATGCACCAGTGGGATCCCTCTGTCTGGCCTGTGCCCTCTTGCAATCTGGGTCCCCTTGGGGGATGTCGGAGATCCAGTTTTAGCCTGATCCCACACAGGCCAGGCCAAGGGACCCCACTGGTGCACGAATTCATGCACTGGGCCTCTAGTTGTAAATAATGCTGTTATGAATACAGGGGTGCATTATTCTTTCTGATTCATTGTGTGTTTTTAATTTAAGTTGTTAAATGACAACCATAAAGAGGGTATTTACTTCTTTTTCCTGGGTGTTTTGCCTGAATATATGATAAACTACTGCAAAGTGAGGATTGTTCTCTTGGTATGCCCGCATATTCCCAATATTCAGGCTTACCAATGCATATTATTACCTGAGGGAGAGTGAATGAGAGGAAGGAACAGAGAAGGAGAAAGAGAGGAAAGAGAGAGACATGTACAATAGCACAAGTACATTTTTATGCTCTTCTCACCTTTAACCATAGTCTGTTTTAAGGTCTAGAGAAGATTTTAAGGTCTAGAGAAGTCATCTAGTCGAGTAGTTTTCAAATTGAGCTCCATGGAACCCAGTGATATATCAGGGTCAAGTGAATGGGGGCCCCTTGTAGTTAGGAACATGTCCTTGAATGTTATAGAGATAAAATTAGGTTATGTCACTTCTCTACTTAAAACTTTGCAAGACTCCCCTTTGCCTGTGGAATAAAACCCAAGGTCCTTAGCTTAAAATACAAATCCCTTCATGATCTGCCCAGTCTGTGCCCACCTGGTACCTGGTGTCTCCTGTTTCATTCCTCATACTTTATATTCCAACTAGAGGCCCAATGCACAAAATTCATACAAGGGACTCGGCCCCCACTGCTGTGGTGGCTGCTTCTGCCTCAGCACGGTGGCTGGGGACCTCAGCCTCAGCCCCTGCCACTGCCACCACAGCCGCCTCTGCCGCGGCCCCCGCTGCAGCAGCTTCATCTGGAAGGTTGTCTGGAAGGACTTCTGGAAGGATGTCTGGTCTAATTAGCATATTATGCTTTTATTATTATAGATACTACCAGACTTGTTGCTTCTCTGAACTTGTCAGGCTGCTTCACAACTCTGTTTGCATTTGGTGTTTCTTCTATATAGAAGGCTCTTTCTCCTTTGTCCAGCTGTCTTCCTTGCTTCCATCTATGTTATCCCCAGACTTAACTAGTCACCCAACCTTACCCCATCACTCACTGTCCTTTGATCCTGCTCTGTTTCTGAAATAATGTCCTTCACGAGCTAGAACAGTCTCCTTAATGTATTTGTTTATTTGTGTTCTCTGTTTTTCTCATGCTGTATACTCTTCCCAGGCAATCTTATGGGCTCCTGTGACATTAGTCAACAAAAGGTATTCATCTCCTGCCTAGATCTGTCTCCTGTGCTTTCAGCTCACTGAAATGGTCACCGTGTAGCTTCCTTAGAGCAACACAGAACACCTTAAATTTACAGCAGAATATCTCAAGCTAACTAGTGCTACACTCCCACATGTTCTCTCCTCAGTGAAGGACACCCAGTTGCCCCGTCCAGAAAGCTGGGCACATCTTTCATTTCTCCCTCTTCCATATCCAGTCATTTCAGCTCTGGCAGTTTTTTTCTCCTGAAACTCTTTTCCAGTTCATCCTCTTTTCTATACCTTCATTGCAACAACTAGCTGACCTTTTCTTGCCTAAATTATTTACTGTATTATTTCAGGTCCTCAAGAACAGTGCTGTCCAATAGAAATATGTTATTTTTAATTTTGTAGTAGCTACATTAAAAAAGGTAAAAAGAAATAAGTGAAATTAATATTTTATTTAAACCAATATATCCAAAATATAATTTCAACATGTAGTCAGTATTTGAAATGATTTATTACATGTTTTTAAACCACTTTATTTAGGTATCTTATATAATAAAACCCTAATATGCAAATCGACCAAACTGTGGAATGACCGGTTGCTATGATGCACACTGACCACCAGGGGGCAGACGCTCAATGCAGGAGCTGCCCCATGGTGGTCAGTGAGCTCTCACAGGGGGAGTGCCACTCAGCCAGAAGCTAGACTCACAGCTGGTGAATGCAGGTGGGTGGTAAGGAGCTCCCACAGGGGGAGCGCCATTCAGCCAGAAGCCAGGCTCAGCTGCAGGTGGGTGGTAAGGAGTGAGGGGTCCTGGACTGAGAAAGCCCCAGGCTGCGAGAGGGATGTCTCACTGCCGGCTTAGGCCTGATCCCCCCAAGCCAGAAGGCAGACATCCCCCAAGTGGTCCTGGACTGTGAGAGAGTGCAGGCTGGGCTGAAGAACCCCCCCCCCCTCCAGTGCACAAATTTCATGCACGGGGCCTCTAGTAATTGATATAAAAGCTGTGTACATTTAGCATATTCAACTTGATGAATTTGGAAGTAAGTATATACCCATGAAACCACAGTCCATTAAATAAACATATCCTTTATACCATCTTTATGATGATGATGTTAGGAACACATGATATACCCTTCTTAGTAACTATTTAATTATAACAATACAGTGTTGTTAATCATAGGCACTAAGCTATACAGTAGATTGCTAGGTCTTATTTACCTTACATAACTTAAACTTTGTACCCCCTGACTAATGCCTCCCTGTTAACCCCTTCACTGGTCCCCCTGGCAACCACTGTTCTAGTCTCTGCTTCTATGAATTTGACTAGTTCCTCATATAAGTGATATCATGTGGTGTTTTTCCTTTTGTGTCTGGCTTATTTCACTTAGCATGTCCTCTAGGTTCATCCATGTTGTCACAAATCCTGTATTCAACATTACAGCTATGAAATGTAGAGCCTGTAGCAGGATTACTGGAGCTGATACTGTCTTTGGTATGTTTCTGCCCAGGGTGGTGAAGATAAAGGTCAGAAAGGAAAAAAATCTACACTAATAAAAGAGAAACATGCAAATTGGTGTCACTCTGCTACGCCCACCAAGGGGGAGTGACACTCAGCCAGAAGCCAGACCGGACCAAAGGCCTGTGTCCCGGGTGCCAGAGGAAAACCAGTGCCGGCAGCCAAGGGAAGGAAGGCCTATTGCGTGAATCTTCGTGCAACGGGCTTCTAGTGTGATATAATACATTACCTTGCCAGTCTCCATCTCACAACCACTGTGGACACACAGCAGGTTGTTCCCTCCTGTCTCCTGTTTTCTACTGATCAAGGTTCACCCCATGGGAAGTTAGCTTCTCTGCACTTCCTTCAACCACTTGACAACTGTTTGGAAAGCAGTATGACATTTTGTCCAAGTCCACAGTGGAAGGGCGACTCAGCATGGGTTAAAGAGGAAGTTGAGGAGGCTGAGAGAATCTTAGAGTTAGTACTAGGATTACATCCAGTACAGTGCCTGAGCTTTTTTACTTTGGTTTTGTCTTTCTTCAGTACATTTTCCATACTTAGTGCTTTTGACTCCATCATTTCCCTACTTCAAAACTTTCAATGACACCCCATTGTTTTCAGGGTCAAGTCTAACACCCTTTTGTTCAAAGTTCCACTAGCCCCTTCTAGCTTCTGGTCTCAACTACTTCCTTCCCATCTTAAATGTGATGTGCGTTGCTTACCTACTGCTGGGTAACAAATTACCCCAAACATAATAACTAAAACAATAAGCATTTATTATCTCACGTTTTCTATTAGGAATTTGAGACTAGCTTAGCTGGGTAAGGTTCTAGCTTGAGGTCTCTTATGGGATTGTAGCAAGAATGTCAGTCAGGGCTGTAGTCATCTGAAGACTTGGCTAACCTTGAGGGATTCACTTTTGAAGATGTCCACTTACATGGTTGGTGAGTTGACACAGGCTGTTGACAGAGGCCTTCGTTTCTTTCCAGTTTTGCATCTCCAGAGGGCTGCTGGAGCATTCTCACAGCATGGTGGCTGTCTTCCCCCAGAGTGATCCACGAGAGAACAGAGCAGATGCCACAATATTTTTTTAACCTAACCTCAGAAGTCACACATCGTCATTTCCATAATACGTTGGTTTGGGAGGGAAGGACATGAATAACAGAAGACAACCATTGGGAGCCATATAGGAGGCTGGCTACCACTGAATGGTGCATCTATAGAATTTCTTTAAGTCCTAACATGCATGCCTGGATTTATTCTCACCACAAAATAATTCTCTCTTCTGTTTATCTTCTCCTTGTTTGCCTTTCTCTTGTTTGCCCTTCGCCATTGACATCGTTATACCATGCTATCAGAGTACCATGTCTTTCTCCTATCATAGTACTTACCACACTTTATTATAGCTGCTGTTTCCCCCATTAGACTCTGAGTTCATGGGTGCAGAGACCCTTTCTTTCTGGCTCATTGTTTTATTCCCCAATACCAGCACAGTGCTTGGCAACACATTGCAGTAAATAGTTGGTTGGAGAGATGAAGGAAGGGTGGGTGACTAGATGGATTAATGATTTATGTCTTGTCTCTTCTACCAGACTCTGAACTTCTAGAGAGCAGTGCCCTGGTCTTTTCATTTCGTATTCTGAGGGTATAACAGTGCCTAGCACAGATGACAGGCCCCCAAAGAATGTCTCTTTCTTTTTCCTTATCTTTCCCCCTATTCTTTTTAATGGTATAAAGAATTAGAGAAGCTCAGCATCTCAGTGGGTCTGTCATTAGTGGTAAATTTGATTATTGATAAAAATTCATCTTTTGATTATTTCCTACTTCAATTATTGCTGGTATTCCCCTCTAAGTCAACATTGTAATAATATTTCAGATAATTTATATTTGTATTTATAGCCATGTTCATTCAGGCTTGACTGTATCTTGAACATGAAAGGTGTTTTGTGAATGGTGAATAAATTCAACATATTGGCAAATGCTTTTTACTGAGTAACTATGGTGAAGCTTCAGATTGTATGAAAAGTGAATAGTTTTTCTTAGATCTTGATTCTGCTAAGACAAGGAATTACTGATCTGTAAGTTGAAATAAACTTTGTGTTTCTGGATTTGAAATTTAGGAGAAAATTGACCTACTGCTTTCACATTTGATTGTTTTTAAGGCCAGTTTTCTTCAGCTACCTGCTGGCTATGTAGAAAGGCAGCAAGGATAAGGAAGGCTGTTGTCAACAGTGCTGGTCCCTCCTCTTAGAATGTGCAGGACCCAGGGGTCAATTACCAAAACTCACTGGGAATAAAGCAATAACACAGTATATAGAATGTGATAACCTGTTCCCCTCTTTTTGTTTCTTTTAAAAATCATTGTCTTGTTTTATATTTTCTTTATTTTTATACTGTATAAATTAATTTTATATTTGTTTTTTTATTTTTGTTTTCAAATTCCCTACTAGAGGTTTTTAAAAGGGCATGGGCTTTGCAATTGAACAGGACAACATTCAAATTCTGACTGCCACTTCTTTTTGGCTATGTGTGGTTAAATGTTACTTTATGTCTCTGAGTTTTATTGTTTTAGTATGAAGATGAGGCTAGAAATGACCCCTTCATAAGGTTGTCATCAGGCTCAGCAATGTATCTACGTGAAGTGTCTGTTGTTTCCTAGAATAGTAGATGCTCAGTCAAGACTGGGTCATACCACCCTCCCCTGGTCTGCTTTCTTAGCTTGAAGCAGCGCTTAGCAGTGTCATGGGGATCAGGTCTTCTTGCCCCAGGAGTAAGTGACTCATTGATTCTGGCAGAGAGGTCGTTCCCTACCCGTGGTCGGCAAACTGCGGCTCGCGAGCCACATGCGGCTCTTTAGCCCCTTGAGTGTGGCTCTTCCTAAGCCTTAGGAGTACCCTAATTAAGTTAATAACAATGTACCTACCTATATAGTTTAAGTTTAAAAAATTTGGCTCTCAAAAGAAATTTCAATCATTGTACTGTTGATATTTGGCTCTGTTGACTAATGAGTTTGCCGACCACTGCCCTAGGCCATCTGACAAAACTCTTAGCCTGCTCTCTTCCTTAGTTTACTTCTGCCAACCACAGTGGTGCAGTCTGAATGTATTGTGCGTTTCCTGTGTATGTTTTCTTCTTCCCTTTGGTGATGCTGTTTTTAGATCCCTGCTTACTTCCACTTGCTGGTATCACCAATAGACTAGTTCCTCACCCCGCCTGCCATTCCAATGCCATAAAATCCAGACTCTGGGAGAAGGACCCTCTGCCTGGGAAACCTTTGCTTCCAGAACTCAGCTGGGATTTCTCACTCAGGACCTTACTTGGGCACTGCCAGGGTGTGGTTGTTAGGGTGATGTGGCCTCCTTTGTCTCCTTGTCATCTTCAGAGAGCTCTGTCTAGAAAGAAATGTGATGGGCCCCACAAATAAACTGTCTGGGGTATCCAAATCTTGAGTTGAGTGGCCTGTTAAAACAGGCCTGTGTCAAAAATGATGAATAGTTTTTGTGGATTTTGAGCAACTTGCCAATCGATCAGCTACTATGTAATGAGAGAGAGGCGCTGCAAGAGGAGCAAAAGCCCAGCTGCCTGTTCCTGAGCCACCTGCCTTTTCTCTTTACTTCATTTTCTTGCTAATGAAGGAACCAATTGGTTTAGAGCGATCAGTGCTGACCTATTAGGATCAGACATTGTTTTGGCATTGCCAGGCAATTAAATTCAGCAGGGTAAGGATTAGAGAGAGAATGGTTCTGAAAAAAGAAAAAGGAGACTTTTTATTCAGAAACAACCACTCTGGTGTTATCTGTATAAAAAGGATTAATTAAAGAAGAATTAATCATTAGAGCATTTTCTTTCTTGGTAAAATAATCAGAAGATGTTGATATTAGTTCTTAGATTTAGGAAGATAGGAAGCTCTGCTTTGCAGACCTGACTTAAGGTGCAAACCTTTATTATTGCCCTCTTTCCTATTTAAAGTTGTGACTCGTCCAAAAACCCTTCTCTTTGAGACTGTACCGGGTGGGAGGTACTGTGACCTATATGTGCTAGATTTTCCACAGCAACTCTGATTTTAAATATTCTGGTCCTTCGTCATTCCATTAACAGATGATGTGATTCATAAATTGTTAATCAGTCTATCACTGAAGACTTGATGGAGAGCATAATATATAAACACCTTGAGAGTAGGGTTCATGAGCTGATCATCTTGGTGCATACATTTCTAATTCTTTCAGTCAAGCATGGTGCCTTCCGCTTAGATGCTCTCTAAATATTTGAGTAAACTGACTGACATACTGACTGAATGAATAAGAAGTGAGTCATAAAAATGGGTAGCATTTGAAGACTCGATATCCTGGCGATAGGGAAACAGCAGGAATGGGTGGAGTGAGTTAGGGAGGTCTCTTCCAGAGTGGAAGGCATCTACTGAAGCAGCAGTTCCTAGACTTTCACATTTCACCAACCTGTGCAATTTCCAAAAGCAGCTTTGCTAAGTAAAAATGCTGAGTGTCACTGTTGTTTCATATACCAAAATATAGAGTGGATATAATTTTTTTAAAGGGCAGTTCTTTAAATTGCTTATATTTTGCTGTATTTTAAAAATCCGACACAGTTCTTTGAGTTCTATAGGAGAGTTGTTCTCCCAGACACAGGCAGTGGCCTCTAGGTCCTTGTAGAGTGCCTCCCTCAAAGTTGTCCCTAAGGTTTCCTTTTGTGGACTGCTGATGGTGTGCCCAGGAAGCAACCAAGTCATTGTTGCCGCTGCCCTTTGTAGTAAGAGTGGAGCTATATGTCAGCTTAAGTGATGACAGTGAAGGTGGTTCTCTACATGTTCCTCAGAGTAGTACAAGGCTTTGATTTGAAGGTGGTGTCTAGATGTCTACCCCGGGTTGATCTTTGATTTCCCCTCGAGTTTCCCATGCTTTTGTCTTGATTTATATGTCATCTAAGGGTGCTCCTTTTTTCTTGTCCACGAATTGCTGAATGTCTTAAATATGAACTATTATTTTTACTTCGGAATGCTCCCTGGGGTTTTCATTGGATAACTGCCCCTGAAATTGCTAAAGAACTGTGTACCAGTGGTCTTACAGCTTTTCTGATCATGCAAACCATTAGTTAAAAAACCATCAACATCATTAGTCATTGAGGAAATGCCAATTAAAACTACGAGACACCACTGCTTACCCAGCAGGATGGTCAGAATCAAAAAGTTTGATAACAGGTGTTGGTAAGGATGTAGAGAAATTAAAACATTTATAACTGCTGGTGGCAATATAAAAATGACACAGCCTCTTCAGAAAGCAGTCTGACAGTTCCTAAAAAAGTTAAAATAGAGTTACCATATGACCCAGCAATTGCTTTTAGGTGTATGCCCAAGAGATGTGAAAACATATGTCCACATGAAAACTTGAGCATGAATGTTCATAACAGAATTATTCACAATAGCCAAAAGGCGGAAAAATCCAATGTCTATCAACTGATCAATGGATAAACAAAATGTGGTATAGCTATGCAGTGGAATATTACTCAGCCTTTAAAAGGAATGAGGCACTGATGTATACTGCACATGGATAAACCTTAAAAACATTATCCTAAGTGAAATAATTCAGTCACAAAAGATCACACATTGTATGATTCCATTTATATGAAATGTCCAGAATAGGCAAACCTATAGAGATAGGAAGTAAATTAGTGGCTGCTTAGAGCTAGGGAAATGGAGAAGTAGGAGATTGATAGCTGAGAGATTCAGGATTGCTTTCTGAGGCGATGATTGATTATGGTGATGATTGTACACCTCTGTGAATATACTGAAACCCATTGAATTGATGATATGTGAATTA
Organism: Myotis brandtii; assembly: GCF_000412655.1. Lineage (NCBI taxonomy): Eukaryota > Metazoa > Chordata > Mammalia > Chiroptera > Vespertilionidae > Myotis > Myotis brandtii. Next base: position 1,429,378 of record NW_005366109.1, on the reverse strand, counting down.
TAACTTAATAAGGCTGTTACAAAAAAGATTTTCAAGTGGACAATCCTGATAATAGGTATATTTACTCATTTATAAATCTTATATATGTACTCCTTACTATTATGCACATTATAAAACAGACATTTTAAAAGTATACAATAAAGGTAATGGTAATATAAATTCTAGTATTTTCTTTTTGTAATCAATGAACAGAATCTTACAATCCCCTGGAGTGCATGCACCCACTTTGGAAACTCCTCTTTTGACTGCATGGTAGAGATTAATGTGTGTGAGACAGCCTGTGTAGGAAGGCTAGGTTTCCCAAGTCCAAAGAGCCTGATGTGACTGCACCGTGAACATGCCTGGAAGTGTCTCTACCACGCAGGGAGAATGAAAGCCTCTGTGTTCGTACAGTCCAGCACACTCAGATATGTGACAGCCCCAGCAGGTAGCTATTTCCATTCACCTCATTGTACCATCAGAAAGAAGTTTGAGTGGCATATGATGACAATCAATGATGTCCCTAAAGTCTTATATTTCATAATTACTACTAGAATATATTCAATATGTATGTAAGACTCTACAGAGAGAGAAAGGAAAAAATTCTATTCCCAGCGGAATGATATAAAGCTGTATTTTTATTAAGAGCTTTGACTGACAATATAAGTCATAAATCACTAACATGAAGCTTGAGGCACCAGGAACCAGAGAAAAAATATAACCTGTAAAATGTACCATTTGGTATAGTTTAATATTCATAGTGCCTAGGATTTTAAAGCTAACATATAATAGATTAAGGCATCTAATTTTTATTCATTTTTTTCTTCAGGTGAATTAGTCTTCTTGATTTTTTATGCTATTTCTTTATCACATCAGCTGACAATAATTAATTTAGGCTGTATTCAAGTGATTGGTTTTTGAAACAGGTGATGAATAATTACTGCATTTTTTCATAAAATCTGTCTACTGTAAAGTCACTCTAACATACATTCAGTTATGAATGAATGTGAACACCCAGCAATATCCAGCACAGGGCTAGATGTGTAGTGCAGATTTTAATACATGTGTATTGGTGGCGATATTGATATTGAAGGGTTAAAGGATAGTATTCTGAAAATTCCTGGCTCTATTTGAAATGTACGAAGAACATGGTATTGCATTTGCTTGTTTTTTGGTGCAGTAATGTATCACTAACAATATATTGTGGTGTATCAAGCCATGAAACAGACCACATCTTGAGCATATTTCTCTGGTGAACAAAGGTGCAGATTTTATGTATTGAGATAAAGAAAATGAAACTTTCCCAACAAGGGTAAGCAGAAAGAAATTTGGCTCTAGATATATATCTATAAAATGTGGTAAAAATAAGTATAAAAGATTCTTTATTAAATTCTCATCGCTATTAATTAATCTCTATACTATAAATTATCACAGGTTTCCTGCCCGTTAAAGACAGTTCAAAGATCAAATGGAGAGTTTGGTACATTTCATAGTCCTAAAAATAAATTATTGTTGTACTATTGTCATTTTCTCCCTTTGTTTAAAAATCTTTTTTGCTAATATAAAACCTGTGACCTAACATAACTCAGATTTCATTCTTGAGAAAGGGTAAGATAATGCATCATAAAACACAATTTATGTAACCCCTTAAAAATATAGCTTTTATGATGGCATTTTAATATTTCAGAAGTCATGAAGTTTAAGTTCCATTTTAAATGATTCTCTGGTTTTTGGTATTAGTATTTATTAGAAACAGGGTCACTTCAAGGTTAAAGTTTAGAAATAGAATAGGTGTTTTTATATATACAAAGGATCTGTATTATCCTACTGGCCAAAGGATTGATGGGTACTGCTGTTTTCAACACACTTCATTTGAAAAGAACCATATCAAATCTCTAAACACACTAAATTCAGTTGTTATGTTCTCTTTCAGTCAATATGAACTCTCGTAATACAGTGAAGAGATAGGAAAAAGCTAAAACACTGTGTGCAGAAAAAACACACAAATAGCTCACTATTCCAAAGCATCTTTTTCTTTTTTTCCTCAGTGAAAAACATAAAGCTCTAAAAAAAAATCATTATAAACATACTAGCGGCCCAGTGCACAAATTTGTACACCTTGAAAGGAATCGTGGGCCGCGAGGCAGTGGTGGGCACAGGGGCGGATCTCGGCCCATCCTCCACACCCCTGCTGGGCCCCTCCCGCCATAACCCTCATCCCCTGTCTGCCCACAGCCCCACTCCCGCCGCCGCCACTTGCACCCACTGATGGCGTGGAGCGATTGGGGTTGGCGCCAGCAGCGGGTGCAAGCAGGGCCAGCACCATCAGTCGGTATAAGTGGCGGCTGCTGCCCCGATCGCCCCTCAGGAGCAGGGGGTGGTGGAGAAGCCGTCAGGGGCAATTGGGGCCAGTGCCAAGCACTGGACGCTGACAGCGGGTGTGAACAGCAGCTCCGGCATTGGCAGCGGGTGCGAGCACCCGACAGGACCGCAGTGTGCGGGAGCAAAGAATTTTCAGTAACCACCAGAGGCTCTCCCTGATGACAGCGACCAGTGCCCTGCCTTGGTCTGGCACCCCCACTCACCTGCTTCACCATCCCACCACAACCAATGTCTGCCATGTTCCGCACCCTACTGCCTGCTGCCGACGCCTGTCATGTTCTGCGTACAACCCTGGGTTGTCAGTGCACATCATAGCGACCGGTTGTTTATTGTTCCGCCGTTCGGTCTATTTGCATATTAGGGTCTTATGTATATAGATAAGTAGACTGTAACCCTAATCAGTAATATAGGTACTAAGTTATACCATCTTCCTTTTTTCTTTTCTTAGAAAGTCAAACAAAGCAGCTCTTAATGTTGGAGAGCTGATGCCACTCTCATTGTACAAGACAAATAGGAGAGGGGCCCTAGTTACCAACACAGTCTGGCTCCAGCCAATTAAACTGCTAACCTTGAAGCTGTTTTACTAAAGCAGATTTCTTTTCAGAGCAGTTTTCTTGGCACAAAGTGCACATCTGAACATTTAAATCCAAATATGCTAACAGATGTCTCTTGAGCAAGAGCATCATAAAACCAGATTTCACTTGAGTGAGGAAAATACTTTTTCCATCATTGTATATTTGTCACTTGGAGATTACATTTCACTTTAGACGACAGCCCTATGGGCTGTGATTAGAAAGGGTGTCTGAGAAGGGAGAATATCCTATCGGTGTGAGGTGAGCACATGCATTTCAAATCAAGGTGATGCCACCTAGTCTGAGAATGTGGAATGCTAATGAAACGGACCATTATTTTTCTCTCTTGAATTTCAGGTCTCTTCGCCACAAATGTCTGACACACTCTGAATTCACTCTTCTCCTCTATGATTCTGCATGAGTTTGGCATATGCGCAAGTCCTTTCCCAATAATTTAGTGGAATATCTTATGTATTTGGCTGATTTCTCCTCTGTGCACAGATGGAACAAAGTAAATGATATACTTTTGGAAGGTTTCTCCCAAATCCATATGTTAAATCTTGTGGCCATTACTCATAATTTCTTTCATTCTGACCAGTTATTAACTGCTGAATAATGCACATTAGATACCTTCCTATGGCTTTTGTCCTATAATTCTAGATTTAATTTAATCTCACACCGCAAACAAATATATAAAGATTTTCATTCAGAAACATAATAGTGGTTGAAAAAGAAATGTGATTTATTTAACTTGAGTTCCTAGTTCAGTGAATGTCCAAGAGTAAATTCTTTTAAATACATCATTTTTAATTCTATCTTCAAGTATCTTTTCTTTTTACACAATACATAATGTCACGTTAAAGGTATTTCAAATACATACTTTTGAAAAATGGAAAATTGAGATGAAAAATATCACAGAGTAAACTTTTGGCAAAGAAAAATAAATCTGAAAATGTATTTATTCCAAATATAAATATTATTATAATTTTATTATATTTTTAGTAGTTAGAATTTTAAAATTTGACCAACTGATGTTGGAACCAGAATTCTCAGTACCTTCACCTGTTAAATTGATCCTGTGGTCATTGTAGGCTCTTTCAAGTAAAGTCTGAGGAGCAGCAAGATATTTTGGGGCAACTCTTTTTTCTCTTATTCTGTAGTCTTTTCTTCCTTTAAACTGAAGGTAATTTACCATGGATATTATATGTTATTTGGAATCTTTCCTTCTTGTGAAATTTTGACATGACAAAGTTGACATCTACTTTAAATTTATCCTCACATGACATGAAGATTTCTCAGATGGACTTGTTTCTTGAAATTCATATTCTAAATGGAATAAAATAACTAAAATTAAATAGAGGGTTTTGCTTAAGGCTATGAATAATAATTTACTAAATAATATTAGAAAGATTAGAATTATGATATTATCTAATATTTAATAGTAGTTGGCCTGTATTTTGTTTTAATCTGATAGGTTTGTTTTTGTTTTCGTTTTTTGTTAATCCTCACTGGAGGATATTTTTCCGTTGATTTTTAAAGAGTGGAAGGGAGAGAAAAGAGAGAGAAACATTGATGTGAGAGAGACACATCGATTGGTTGCCTTCGCACATGCCCCTACCAGGGTCAGAGATCAAGCCTGCAACCGAGGTACATGCCCTTGACTGGACACTATTTCACTGATCCAAACGGGCTAGGGCTTATAGGCATATTTTGATTTAAAAAGACAATGTTCTTTCTGAAGATAACTAGTAAATCTATTACTTCTTAATACTTGCAATATTAAACAATCTCATTTATTTGACCATTCTGGGTTTTAATAGTTAATTTTGTACATACAATTAATAATTTTAATGCCATGATCATTACTGTATTAGCATTTTACTGTTATAATAATGAATGCAAATTCAAACTTCAGCTGATTAAATTTTAATACCAAAAGTACAGAAGGAACTTTCATTCCAAGTTGCATCTAGCATGCTGACTTCTGTTTGAAAGTGAGTAATCAGATGCTAACTGGAAATCCTAACAGCGTACTTTGTTCTCATTACTTTGGTTGTTACATGAATTAGATTTTATAGGAACCTTCATGTCACATGATTCAGGGATGCCAGAAATGACACCAAAGCAGATCTTGGGCTTTTAACACCCTTCCAAAGGGCAAGGTTGAAGCCAAATAGCAGCCAGCTGAGTCCAAGATAAAAGAATCCTGAACATTTAGATTTGCTATGAAGCCAGTGTATTTTTGTCAGTATACCCTATGCAAGATGAGACAAAATTTCCTTTAAAGCCTGGAGTTCTTTTATCCTAGAAATGTTTTTCTGTTGAATTGGTCATCATATTCAAGCATTGTCTTCTGACATTTGAAGTAATTCAGAAGGTATCAAATATACCCCAGTCAAACTGTTGCCCTGTCTTTGGAGGCCTGAAAACACTGATTTTCCTTATCAATTATGTGACTGTTAGGAAATACTAGTTGTGAAGACCTTTACAACTTTAATTCTTAAAAACATTAAGATGAGTTATTCCAGTTTGTAAATGTTAACTGATCTAACTCCTGTATTAACTAAGCAGGCCTTTGCTGGTGGGGGATGCATTTTACATATCCAAAAGAACCATTTGTCAGAGGCCTAGGTTCAGATGAGAGATAAAAAGGAATTTATATCTGACAGCAGTCTTTGTCTCTCTTAATACCATTTTATTGAATTCTTCATAAGGTGAAACTACCCAGGAGTCTAAAGATATACAAATTAGGTTTGGAGAATCAAGCACATTGAGGTTATAGCAGAGAAGCAGTAAAACTTTATAAAATGCAGTGTGCTTTATTTTTATGTAGCCTAATTCACAGTATCACAAGATACTTTACAGAAAGAATCAATTGCAAGCTTAAAAGGAAAAGGAAACTTTTAAGGTGAAATTTAAGGACAGAATGTACTCTAATTTTGTACTTATCTTCCAACTGAGTCAGCCACTGTGCCTTAAGTTAGGCTTAAGGTTTTCCTACTGAGCCCTAAAAAGCCAGCCTGCCAAAAGGGGATACTGGATGACTGAGGAGGGGTGCCGAGTGCAGCTTGCCTGTTGACCAGTACAAAAGGGTCAGCATCTCCACTACAGCCCACTTAGTCATCCTTGGATTTGGGCAAAATTCCATTCAAGTCCCTGGCCCTATTTATCTTCTCAGTTATCAACCCAGGCCTTAAGCTGGACACCAACATCTTTGCCATTGTCTCCATTATCTCTTCTGATTTTATTCCAGTTTTTCTATTATTCATTGAGTGTTATGTGTGCACACGTGTGAGAGAGAGAGAGAAAGAGAGAGAGAGAGAGAGTTGGGGGGTTTTTTTTGCTAAACATTTGATACACTTGTAAAAAAATTTTTTACAAACCTCTTCAAGGCTATTTCTTTAAAATGTTTCTTTTCTTTTTTTTTTAAAATATATTTTATTGATTTTTTACAGAGAGGAAGGGAGAGGGATAGAGAGTTAGAAACATCGATGAGAGAGAAACATCGATCAGCTGCCTCCTGTACATCTCCCACTGGGGATGTGCCCGCAACCCAGGTACATGCCCTTGACCGGAATCGAACCTGGGACCTTTCAGTCCGCAGGCCGACGCTCTATCCATCGAGCCAAACCGGTTTTGGCTAAAATGTTTCTTAAAAGCAATATTACCTGGACTATAACATTTTTTGTGAACTATACCTTATGTACAAAGAATGTATATCTTGTGTATATACTGTTTAAATAATGAGTATTAATAAAATGAAGACCCATTCCTCATCACTAGGTTTAAGAGATTGAGCATTACTTTGGCATCTGTACAATATTGGTTCTTCCTATCTACAAACATTTGTATCTCCCCATTTATTTTGGTCTTTATTGTCATTCAGTACAAATTTATAATTTTCCCCACATATTGCATATCTTTTTGCTAGCTTTATTCCTTATATTCTGCACATTTATTACAGAATGTGTAGAAATGCAATTGACTCTTGGATTTGGACTTTTCATCTTGCTAAACTCTCTTACCATACTTGCTAGTAGTTTCTTTGGGTTTTTTTACATGGACAATAATTTCATTTGTTGCCCCCCGCCCCCTTGCCCCAATTTCATTCTCTTACTCTGATCATTGATCTCAGGATAATATTGATCAGAAGGAGCGTAGGTGGTTATTTTTCTCATATTTTTTAGTTTTTAAGTATTAAAGAGCATGCTTCTATTTTACCATTGAAAAAGGCATTTGGTAATAGGATTTTGATAGAGGCCCATTGTTAGGTTAAGGGAATTGCTTTATATTTCTGACTTGCTATGAATTTTTAAATTTTTTAAAAACTGGTTGAATTTTATCAAGTGCTTTTTCAGGAAATATTGAGATGATCATAAGTTTTTCCTCATGTAAAGTTAATCAGATGGATAATATTGTAAGATTTTCTAATGTTGCACATACCTGGAATTCCTGGAATTAACTTAATTTGGTCATGATGAATTGTTTTTATGCAATATTGAATTTGTTTTGCCAAATTTTGGTTAGTTTTGCATTTATATTTAGAGTCAGGTCAACTAGAATTTTATTGTATATTCTTAGTCTGATTTTTTTCAAGTTTTATCAGCCTCATAAAATGTGTTGTATTGCCTCTTTTTCTTTCTCCTGAAAGAAATTTGTATAATATTTAAAATTGTTTTTTGAATGTCTGGTAGAACTCACCTGTAAAACCTTCTAGGCCTTGTGGGAAGCCTATTGGCTATTAATTAAATACTAGTGTCCTGGTGCACGGATTCATGCACATTGAAAGGAAATTAATTAGAAGAAATCTTTTAATATCGCTTTTCGCCCTTTCTCTATAATAGAAGTGTCAACCAAATTCACGATCGACAATGACAGATGGAAACACACACATGCGATTGGCGCCAGCGAGAGCTTTATATGTATCGTGCATGCACGAGTCAACTTAGCCTTTTATAGATATAGAATAAACTTGCTTAATTAGATCCGCTTTCTGATTTAGCTAAACTGTTTACAGCCCAGTGAAGCACCCCAACTTCTCTTTCAGGTGATTGTCAGCAACACAGCAGTAAATATCAACACGAAGCAGGTTATTACTGTAGATCATGCAGGGAGAACAAAGGGTAAAATATTTAACTGCAGCAGTGTTTTACTATATTCTGCTCAGTGAGAAAACCTGAAGTTATTTTCAAGGTCCACCATTTCTTCTTTTCAGTCAGGTCAAGTTTCTAAGCTTTGTAAATCTCCATTTTTTCGGCTAATGAAAAGAAAATAGGATTCCCCCGAGTCTCCTATCTACCTACTCCAAGACCTCTGTGAGGATCAAGTGAGATGAAGCACAGGAAAACTCTTCACAGACATTTGGTTACAGTGTGAAATGTTTCCACCTGGCTATAAAGCAAGTTGTGTTCCTGGGCTGAAGAAACTGCAAGGAGGCTAGTCACTAGGGAGAGGAAGCCGGGTGTTGCTATGTGATGTCATTACCCAGACGGTTGCACACTTAGTATATTAGCCTTTTATATATATAGATTTTAATGTTTGTAGGGCCACTCTGGTTTTCTGTTTCTTGATAAGTCCAGTTTAGTATTTCATATTTTTTAAATAAATTTGACCATTTCAAATAGGTTTTCAAATTTATTGACTTAAAGTTATTCATAATTTCTTTTTTATTGATTTTTATAGATAGAAGAAAGGAGAGAGAGAGAAACATTGATTTGTTATTCCACTTATTTATGCATTCATTGTTGCTTCTTGAATGTGCCCTGACCAAAGATCAAATCCGCAACCTTGGGACGATGCTCTAACAAACTAAGCTACCCAGCGAGGGCTTTAATCTCTTATGTAGCTGTAATTATATTATCTTTCTCATGCCTAATATTATTTATTTGTCCCTTTTCTCTGTTATTCTTCGTCCATCTTGTTGGAATTTTGTCAGTAAATCTTTCAAAGAGCCAGCTTTGTTTTTCTCTGTATCACTGTTTTCTGTTTCAGTATTTTCTGGTCTTATCCTTATTATTTCTTCATTCTATTTTCTTTTTTTTCTAAATGTATTTTTATTGATTTTAGAGAAGAAGAGAGAGGGAGAGATAGAAACATCAATGAGAGAGAATCATTGATCGGCTGCCTCCTGCATGCCCCCTATTGGGGATCGAGCCTGCAACCTGCAAATTGAACTGTGACCTCTTGGTTCATAAGTTGACACTCAACTACTGAGCCACTCTGGCCAGGCTCTTCTTTCTCTTGTCTACTGCTTTTCTTCCTAACAATTTTAACAACAATAACAATAAATTGATTGAATGTCTTATTTAGTAATTTTCAGTCTTTTCTATTTTCTGATAGTATAAGCATTTTAAACTATAGACTTCCAAGGACCACATTAGCTAGAGCCTACAATTTTTAAAAAATATATTTTTATTGATTTCAGAGAGGAAGGGAGAGGGAGAGAGAGATGGAAACATCAATGATGAGAGAGAATCACTGATCGGCTACCTCCTGCACACACACACACCCCTCCCCGCCACACTGGGAATGAGCCCACAACCCAGGCATGTGCCCTTGACCGGAATCGAACCCGGGACTCTTCAGTCTGCAGGCCAACGCTCTATCCACCGAGCCAAACCAGCTAGGGCTAGAGCCTACAATTTTTAAAGTCTTTCTTTAGTAAGTCAATGCTTGGCCTTCCTCTTGGACAGTTCTTATAAATTTCTTTTTCTACTGTGAATGGACCATATTACCTTATTTCTTTGCATGTCTTATAATTTTTTCTTGAAAACTGTACATTCTGAATATTATAATGGGACAACTCTGAAAATCAAATTCTTTCCTCTTCCCAGAGTTTATTGTTGCTGCTTGTTATTGCTTTTTGGTGACTTTTTAAAACTACTTTTAAAAAAATACATTTTTTGCTCTGTGTGACCATTGATGTCTGAGTTGTGGGTTTTTTTGTGTGTACTGGTATGTATAGCTCAACAATTTTTATCCATTCATCAGTCCATGAACACTTAGGTTGTTTCTATTTCTTGGCTATTGTAAATCATGCTGCTATGAACATGGGGGTGCAGATATCTTTTAGAATTATTGTTTTTGTGTTCTCTGGGTATATTCTCAGAAGTGGAATTGCTGGATCATATGGTAGCTCTCTTTTTAACTTTTTGAGGATCCTCTATACTGTTTTTCATAGTGGCTGTACAGTTTATAGTTCCACAGTTCTACCAACATTGCACAAGGGTTCCCCTTTTTTCACATCCTCACTAATACTTGCTATCCCTTATCTTTTGATGATATGAGGTGATATTTTATTGAGATATTTTTTAGTAGAGCAGACCCTCCAGAAGTTTTGTCAGATTACAAAGAGTACAGTGGACAAGGATATGGTGATGAGAGTCATCAATATTCCTGTGTGCTTTTGTTTTGTTTTGTTGTTTTAGTTACTTTACTTCAGTTGTTCAGATTGGTTGCCCTCTATGCCTGGGGCACAGTGGTCATCGCTCTTTACCATCACCCTGGAGATTCCCCTTGATTCTCTTCTTTGTTGGATCTTTTATTTCTTGTACTCCATGATTTAGGATAAACACTCATTTTTGTAGAGGATACCCTTCAGTAGTTTTCTGAAAAATTCATGGGAAATAAAGTTTGAGACCTTGAATGTCTGAAAATGTCTTTATTCTACTCTCACACTTTTATTTTGATTTTTAAAATTTCTGCTCTCCTGTTTTTAACTTCAAGAGCTCGGTTTTGTTCTTAAATAGTTACTTAAGATTTTCTGTTTCCTCCAAATTCATTTTTTATGTTTGTTTGTTTTTGCCTCTCACTTCTTCATTAAGAGGAATTTCTTTACATATATAGTCAGCTGTGTTACTAGAAAGGGATCTAAACATTTTTAGATCTTTTTCAAGAAGGAATCTAAAGATTTCTATTTTAGAAAGAACTTACTATATTTCTTCCTTACACTACCCTAAAACATTTCATAGATTTCAAGAATTGGTAAAATTCTATTATAATGAAAAAATGTACTATATAGAAAAATAATGTTTTAGGTAAACATAATTATAAAAAGGAGAACAACTTAATAATTAACCTTCTCAAATATTGTTATTGGAAATTCCCAGCAGAGTCCAGAATAATGAAAGTGAGTGAGAGATTGTTCTGGCTAAATCCAATAGGAGTGTGTGTGCGCGCGCACATGTGTACGCTCTTTATTTTTATGCATCTAATAATGCAATCAATATATAGTACATTGAGTGGCAATATTATTATTCGGAATTTTTAAAATATTTTATTTATTGATTTTAGAGACAGGGAGGAAGGGAGAGAGAAATATTGATTTGTTATTCCACTTATTTATGTATTCATTGGTTGATTCTTGTGTATGCCCTGACCAGGGATCAAACCTGCAATTTTGGCATATCGGGATGATGCTCTAACCAACTGACCTACCTGGCCAGGGCTCATTCAGAATTGAACGAGAGATAAAGAGTTTTCCAGACAAGCCAAAGCTAAAGGAATTCATCACCACTAAACTGGCATTACAAGAAATGTTAAAGGGAATTCTTTAAGTGGAAAAGGCCAAAATTAGAAATAAGAAAATATGTGAAAGAAAACAAATCTCACTAGTAAAGGCAAACAGAGTAAAGCTAGTATAAAAACAATTAAAATGGCAATAGGTACATGCCTATCACTTTAAATGTAAATGGACTAAGTGCTCCATTCAAAAGACATAAGGTGGTGGATTAACGGATTAAGATAACCCACAAAACTCTTAAATATGCTGCCTACAAGGGACTCAGTTCAGATTGAAAGACACACAGACTGAAAGTAAAGGGAGGGAAAAAGATATTTAATGAAAATGGAAGCAAACAAACAAGCTGGGGCAGCAATACTTACATCAAACAAAATAGCCTTTAAAACCAAAGCTATGCCCTGGCCGGTGTGCTTAGTGGTTAGTGTGTCAGCCCATGCAGTGCAGGGTTGCAGGTTCGTTCGTTCCCTGGCCCTGTAGGAGGCAGCCAATCGATGTCACTCTCATATCGATGTCTCTGTCTCTGTCTCTCTGTTTCTCTCTTCTCTTCCCCCTTTAACTCTCTCCCTCCCTCTTTTCCACTCTATAAAAAGCAGTGGAAAAATATCTTCCGGTGAGGATTTTTAAAACAAATAAACAAAGGCTATAACAAAGCACCCAGCAATTCCACTTCTGGGCATTTATCCAAAGAAAATGAAAACACTAAATCAAAAAGGTAAATGCATCCTATGGTGGTTGCAGCATTATTTATAATAGCCATGACATGTAAGCAACCTGGGTGTTTATCGGTAGATGAATGGAATATATATATACATATATAAAATTGAATATTACTCAGCCATAAAAAAAGAATGAAATCTTGCCATTTGCGACAACAGAGATGGAACTAGAGCAGCGTGGGCAAACTACGGCCCGCGGGCCGGATCCGGCCCGTTTGAAATGAATAAAACTAAAAAAAAAAAGAGACCGTACCCTTTTATGTAATGATGTTTACTTTGAATTTATATTAGTTCACACAAACACTCCATCCATGCTTTTGTTCCGGCCCTCCGGTCCAGTTTAAGAACCCATTGTGGCCCTCGAGTCAAAAAGTTTGCCCACCCCTGAACTAGAGGGTATTATGCTAAGTGAAATAAGTCAGAGAAAGACAAACACTGTATCATTTCACTTATATTTGAATCTAAAAAACTAAACAAACAAAACAAATAGATTCATAGATACAGAGAACAAACTGATAATTGCCAGAGGATTGGGTGGTGGTGGGCTTGTACCAAAAGGTCAAGGATTAACATAAGTAAGTCACAGGGATATTGAGCACAGCATAGGGAATACAGTCAATAATATCTCAAAAACTTTGCATGATGACAGATGGTTAGCAGACTTCTGTGGTGATCGCTTTTTAAGGTATATAAAAGTTGAATCACTATGTTGTACACCTGAAACTAACATAATATTGTATGTCAACTATACTTTAATTAAAAAGAGTTTTACATTCCAGAATGAGGAGGGGAAAAAAGAAATACACAGTAAATTGAGAAATAGAAACCCAAAATAGAGGTTAACCTTGTTCCTATCTTTAGACAGTAGATTGCTTTGGCCTCAGTTGTAACAGTTGTATACTATCATTGGTTTCTGATATTCTTAAAAGGTGCTGTAATAAATAATGTCTGTCTCCTTATTGCTAAACAGAGAGGATGATTTCACGCTGTTTCTGGGTGATTGTTTCCCATGGAAACACTAGTCCTAGCCCCAGAGTAGTTTTCTTGCAGTGCCTGACATGGTTTCTTCTGAGAAGAATGTATTAGGCAGCAGTATATAGTTATATACTGAAATGCATCTTCGACAAAGGAGTAAGAAATCATTATGTAAAATGTTTACTTTTCATTTATCTGCATGTCAAAGTAGACTTGTAATAAGTTCAACAAAAAATTTATGTACTTTCTGAACAGAATAAGATGGTTATAAAAGAAATATAGTAGGTTCAGGTAAGTGAACCTGATGAAATATTAGAGATCTCATCCATCAACTGAAGAAATTGGTTTAGATAAGCCCAACTTTGCTCAAGAAACTTATCTCTGCCTTGGAGAGCAGCCTTTAGTACAGGGAAGGTGGGAGGGGTATAGTCACTGAGTAGGATAATGCACTTAAAAGAAATTATGACACTGTATATTCATATGAAAGTCATTGTAATTCTAATTATCCAGTCCATTCAGGATGCTGGATAGCTTTTTATGATTATAACCACTCCAAGAAGGACAACTATGAGCTAATAAGCATACAAAGCTATTGGATACCCAGGGTGCATAGACTAGGTAAAATGAATGATATCAGAATACATCAGCTTGTCTTCAATTTTCTTTGTACACAATTGCAATAAAATTTGATGTACATTGCAGAGTGATGTACATAGGAGGTTTCTTAGTGGCTAGCGATTTGCATAATGATTTCCCTTTTATCAGAGAGTTAACACAGCTCTGGTTTTTGCATTTAGAATCATTTTGTTACAGCCTTCAGTCTGTTTAACTTAAATGTCTATCTGTATATATACCTTAATCACTTGAGATGTGTGTATTTTATTATCTCTGATGATGGTGTTTATATTACATAGATTGTGGGGATGTTCTGGCATTGAGGATAAATTTTCCTTCCCTTAATTTCATTCCTTTTTCTCTCCAATCCCCTGTTTCATTCCACATTAACAAATATAACCAAAAATTTCTTCATCCTTGGAATTCCCTTCAACATTATTTATAGAGACAGGTTCCTATTTAGTCAGCTCTTAGCCAAACTATATGCATTTAACTTCTGAAGTCTTTTTGCTGGAATCATTCTGTCAGAGCTTTACTTCACATGTGTTGCTCTCCCTAAATTTTATTTACTTTGTATTTCATCTTAGTGTTTTTAAATTCTTTATTCTTTACAGCAGGGGTCCTCAAACTTTTTAAACAGGGGCCAGTTCTGGATCTGATTGCCTAGAATATTGTTGAGGATTTTAGCATCTATGTTCATCAGAGATATTGGCCTGTAATTCTCTTTCTTTGTACTGTCTTTATCTGATTTTAGGATTAGGGTAATGCTGGCTTCATAGAAAGAGCTTGGAAGTGTTCCTTCCTCTTGAATTTGTTTGGAATAGTCTGAGGAGGATAGGTTTTAGTTCTTCTTTGAATGTTTGGTAAAACTCTACTGTGAAGCCGTCTGACCCAGGGCTTTTGTTTGCTGGAAGTTTTTTGGTTACTCCTTCAATTTCCTCCACAGTTATTAGCATATTCAGATTTTTGGATTCTTCATGATTGAGTTTTGGAAGGTCATATTTTTCTAGGAATATATCCATTTCTTCTAGGTTGACCAGTTTGTTGGAATAGAGTTGTTCATAGTATTTTTTTTTTTTTACAATCTTTTGTATTTCTGTGGGGTCTGTTGTTATTTCTCCTCTTTCATTTGATTTTGTTTATTTGGGTCCTATCTCTTTGTTTCTTAGCGAGCCTGGCTAGAGGTTTATCAATCTTGTTTATCTTTTCAAGTACCAGCTCTTGCTTTTATTGATCCTTTATATTATTTTTTTAGTCTCTATGTCATATATTTCCTCTCTAATATTTATTATTTCCTTCTTTCTCCTCACTCTGGGCTTTTCTTGTTGCTCTCTTTCTAATTCTTTAAGTTGTAGAGTTAGATAATTTATTATCAGGTTGTTTTTTTGTTTGTTTGTTTGTTTTGTGAGGTAGGCCTTGTAATGCTATGAACTTCCCTCTCAGGAAAATTCCATAGATTTTGGATTGTTGTGTTTTCATTGTCGTTTGTTTCCAGGATGTTTTTTATTTCTTCTTTGATCTCGTTGGTAACTCAGTTATTTTGTTAATAACATGCTATTTAGCCTTCCAGTATTTGAATTTTTTTAATTTTTATTGTAGTTTATTTCTATTATTATGCCATTGTGATCTGAGAAGATGCTTGATATGATTTAAATCTTCTTGAATTTGAAGAGACTTTGCTTGTGTCTCAATATGTGGTCTGTCTTTGAAAATGTCCCATGTGCACTTGAAAAGAATGTATATTCTGTAGCTTTGGGGTGAAATGTTCTGAAGATGTCAATTAAGTCCAGCTGATCTAGGGATTTGTTTAGGATTGCTGTTTCTCTGCTAATTTTTTTATCTAGAGGATTTATCCAGCAATGTCAATGGGGTATTAAAGTCCCCTACTATGATTGTGCTGCTGTTGATCTCTCCCTTGATATCTTTCAGAAGTTTTTTTATGTATTTGGGTGCTCCTGCATTGGGTGCATATATGTTTACCAGAGTTATATTCTCTTGTTGTATTGATCCCTTTAGTATTATGAAGTGGCCTTCCTTCTCTCTTGTTATGGCTTTCACTTTGAAGGTCTATTTTGTTAGACATAAGTATTGCTACCCCAGCTTTTTTTTTTTTTCATTTCCATTTGCCTGAAAAATATTTTTCTATCCCTTCACTTTCAATCTGTGTGAGTCCTTTTTTCTGAGGTGGGTATCTTGTAGACAACATATATATGGCTCATGTTTGCTTATCCATTTAGCTACTCTATGTCTTTTGATTGGAGCATTTACTCCACTTATATTTAAGGTTATTATTGATAGGTACTTGTTTGTAGCCATTTTTATTCTTTATGCCTATGTTCCTTCTTCTTTTTCTTTTTCTTCTTTTTACAACAGTTTTTTTTTTTTTAGCATTTCTTGCATTGCTGGCTTGGTAGTGATAAACTCCCTTAGCCTTTTTTTTGCCTGCGAAGCTCCTGATCTCCCCTTCAATTTTGAATGATAGCCTTGCTGGATAGAATATTCTTAGATTCAGTCCCTTGCTTTGCATCACTTTGTATACTTCATTCCATTCCCTTCTGGCCTGATGTGTTTTTATTGAGAAATCATTTGATAATATAATGGGAGATCCTTTGTAGGTAACTCTCTGTCTCTCTTGCAGCCTTTAAGATTCTCTTTTTATCATTAACGTTTGCCATTGTAATTACGACGTGTCTTGGTGTGGGTCTTTTCGGGTTCATCTTGTTTGGGACTCTCTGTGCTTTGTGACTTTTTTCTTTCCCAAGTCAGGGAAGTTTTCTGTCATTATTTCTTCAAATAGGTTTTCTAATCCTTGTTCTTCTTCTTGTCCTTCTGGCACCCCTATTATACGTATGTCACCTCGTTTCATGTTGTCCCAAAGCTCCCTTAGGCTCTCCTCCTCCTTTCTAATTTTTTCTTCAATTGCTGTTAAGATTGGGTGTGTTTGTCTGCCCTGTCTTCTAATTCACCTATTCGGTCCTCTGCTTCTTCTAGTCTACTGTTGAAACCTTCCATTGTGTTTTTTATTGTAGCTATATTACTCTTGATTTCCTCTTGATTCTTACATAAGTTGTTGATTTTCTCATCCAAATGGTTTAGGAACTGTATGACTCTTACTCTGAATTCTTTTTCTGACATATTGCATGCATCTGTTTCATTTAATTCCTTTTCTGGCAATCCCCTCCCCCTTTTGTTTCATTTGGGGGTTCTTTGTCTCCCCATTTTTGCTATCACAGAAGGGTTCAAGCCCTGAGTCGCTTAAGCCTGTGGCTGAAGCGGAGGGCTTGGTGGAAGGGTTGCACACCCCGACAGCCACTGGAAAGACCAAGCGCTGGGACACGCAGGTTCCCTGGCCAAAGAAGTGGGTTGGCAGGAGAATCGCACACCCTGAGTCACTGGAGTGCCTAGGACTGGGATGTCTGGGGCCCGTGGTCACAGTGGCAGGTCAGCTGGGGGCGGGGCGGGGGGGGGTCATACATTCCAGGACTCATAAGAGCTTGTGGGCAAGGAGGCTGAGCTCCAGTATCCATGGGTCTGCAGCTGAGGTAGCAGGTCTTTGGCCAGAGTGGCTGTAGTGTCCAGTATGGTTCTGAGGCCAGTGTGGGTGGTGCTGAGGCTGAGCTCCTAGTCACAGCAGCTCTCCCTTCAAGATGGCATGGTTTCTATGCCAGAGCCGGCCGTCCCAGGTGTGCTTGCAGCGGTATAGGGGCTCCCTATCTAGGAGAGCCCAGTCTTCTCACCCCCGAGACACACATACATACACACAAAACACACATCCACACACTCCCCTTTAGCTCCCTTACTCACTCACACTCTCTCCCTCACTGCCATCCTGCCGGCCGTCATCTTGACTCCTCTCCATCTTACTTTTTTTTTTAAGGAACTTTCCTTTGTGGCCTCCCATGCTCATTAAGCAGCAAAGGATAATATGGAGTTAGTTTTCTGCCCCTAAATCGTGGGTATGTTTTCTGGTTGTATTGAATGACAACTGCACAATTGCAGACTTGGGTTTATTCTCCTGTCGTAGTTACCCCTACACAGTTTTTCTGGTTGGCTCAAGGTTAATTGCTATGGGAGAATTTCAGCTAAGTCCAGATTCACATTTTTACTAATAAACTGATGTTTGAAGCATACTACTTTTATTTCCTGGAACTGCCTATTGTTTGTGTTTGTGTGTCTATCCTAACAACTCAAGCAAGATTGAATTTTTCAATTCTGACTTGCCCTTTCACACAGACCTTATCTTCTTGAAGAAATCTGTTCAATAATTCAAATGGTTAAATTCCTCTGAGCAAGAAAAGGTTTGATATTGTAGTCAGAGTTCAAATATCTGGTAACCCGTCATGCTGTGGTTAGCAGTGTTAGACAACAATCGGGAAGACAATGTTCCAAGCCTTAGCTCTCTGATTTCAGGTGCTTGCCGACTCCCATCCTCTCTAGTTACTGGTCATAGTGACTAGCTAAGAACTTGTCTAGAAAATTGTAAGCACTTTCAGGGCACAAACTTTCTAACCTACACTAAAACTTTTTTTTAAATATATTTTATTATTTTTTTACAAAGAGTAAGGGAGAGGGATAGAGAGTTAGAAACATCGATGAGAGAGAAACATCTATCAGCTGCCTCCTGCACACTCCCCACTGGGGATGTGCCTGCAACCAAGGTACATGCCCTTGACCAGAATCGAACCTGGGACCCTTGCCGATGCTCCATCCACTGAGCCAAACCGGTCAGGGCTACACTAAAACTTTTTAATGCCAACACCTGGCACAATATTATGCATCTTATGATTGCTCAGTAAATATTCGATGCTAATAAAAAGCAGGATAGGTAATTCAGCTCTGTTCAAATAAGCCTTTTTTCACAGTTCCTGTTGAACATGATTTTAACCAAATTTTTGTTTTATTATACTAGAGGCCTGGTGCACGAAATTTGTGCACTCATTTAAACCCTGTCTGCCAAACTCCATAGCTCACACTCTCCCCTATCCCACCATTCTCCAGGTGGCCATGCGTCTTATTCCCTTCTTTAGTAGAAATGCCGTTTAACATTCATGCAAACTTTATGGTTTTCAAAGAAGTTTCATACCATATTGCATTCGATATTCTCACTAAGTATGTGAATCAGGCAAGGGCAGGTAGTATTTTAGAAAAGGGTAATCTCAGACAAGATTATATAGAGAACTAGAAGCCCAGTACACGAAATTTGTGCACTTGGTGGGGGGGAGGGGGTGTTCCCTCAGCCTGGCCTGTGCCCTCTCACAGTCCAGAAGTCTTGCAATCGATCAATCACCCCAAAGAGGTAGGCCCTGCCCACCTGTCCGGGGTCCGTGATGGATCACCCTCACAGAAGGAGGCCCTGCCCACCGGTCGGTGGCCTGGGGCTCCCTCTTTGGGGCAATCGTGGAGCCCCGTGATTGATCTATCGCCCCACCGGCTGGTGGCCTGGGCCTCCCTCTGTAGGGCAATCATGGGGTGATGGCCAGCCCCCAACCAATCGCATTGCACCTGCCTTGGTTGGCCTGGCACCAGTGGGTGTCATAGCATGGTCATTCCGCTGTTCAGCTGTTTGGTTGATTTGCATATTACGCTTTTATTATTATAGACTAGAGGCCTGGTGCACAAAAATTTGTGCACTCGGG
>NW_005366109.1:1378863-1409280 GCF_000412655.1 Myotis brandtii | reverse complement strand
GCTCCGCTGCCCGCCGCCTGGTAGGGTCACAGATCCGGGTCCCAGACCGCAGACAGCCTTGCCTGCTGCCGCCTGCCTTCAGTATGCAAATTAGCCGCCATCTTGTTGCTTCAGGGTGGGGGTCCCCACTGGGGTGCCTGGCCAGTCTGGGTGAGGGGCTGAGGGCCGTTTCCAGGCTGGCAGGTGACTGAAGCTCCAAACCTCTCCTTTTTTTCTTTTTTTTTTTTTCTGGCATTTATTTACCTTCTATGGCTGTCACTGGAGCTGAGAGCCGGCTTTCTCTCTGAGGCTCGGCTGCTGAAAGCAGGTTTCTGGCCTTTGTTTTCTGTATTTGAAACAATGTTGCGACTCCAGCTCTGAGATCCCGGCTGACTGACAGGAGGTTTCTGGGGTTTTGTTTATCTTCTATAAATGTTACAATGTTTCCAACTGAAGCTCAGAGGCCGGCAAGGCAGGCGGGGGAACGTTGGAGTCCTCTGTCACTGAAGGAAGCAAGCCTCCCTGTTCGCATCAGCTGCCTGGCAGCCGGCCGCCATCTTGGCTGACAGTTAATTTGCATATCTCCCTGATTAGCCAATGGGAAGGGTAGCGGTTGTACGCTAATTACCATGTTTCTCTTTTATTAGTGTAGATAGATTGCTTGTGCTTGGCATTTTGAGAAAGAGCTTGGTGGACAACTCAACAACAGCATTTATTCCACTAACTTTCCTGCTACTCATCTAGTCCTGGCACCTTTCCCCTCCTGACTGCTCCTTCAGTGCTGGTTTTATCAAGGGACTTAGAATTCCACACTTCGAAGAATATTGAGGCGTTATTCAGTCCGTGGTCCTGCCTTAAAGACAAGAGCATAGAAACATCTTTCTATGTAAGCCCCTTTCCCCTCAAATCTCTAAAGTGATGCCATCACATCTCAGCTCTCTTAGAAACTGATGGTCTGGGTTTTTTATAACCTTGTTTTCCAAAGATCACTAAAAGGTTGCTGCTAACTCTAAGTCCCTTTCCTTGTCACTACCTTCAGGGGAAAAGTCAATGACACTTTTCTGAGACACAGTAGGTGTATCCATAGGTCTATCAGTGCTTTCAAAGCCACATAAAAGGTATTGATTTCATACTGATTTCTACGTAGGGTTCTCTCTGTAGGTCTCGTGTGTGTGTGTGTGTGTGTGTGTGTGTATTGAGGGTGTAGCTGCATGTACACATAACTTTTCAAATAATTTGTCTTTAAAACAAATTTTTTTAAAAACATTTCATTAATTAGTTCATTCTGGTAATTTTGCTAAAAATGAGAACTCTCAGGGAGACAGTTATTTTATTAGGATTCAATAAGTCAAGATAATTCATTAGATTTTTAAATAATAGCAATATTTATAATAATATAGACATTTCTAAGTATCAATAAATGTAGGTCTGAAGTTTATAGACTATATCTTTTCTATGCTATCCCCTCTTACCCTTATTCAGTTTGGCTGTTGATATCTAAAAAGCTTCCTTTTCAGAAAGCTGTGAGGCCTGGAAGCTGAGTTAAATGTCACTTACCTTGATATCTATATATTCTTATTCCACTTTTGATTTAAACCTGAATGTTAAACCAATATTAACAAGTTTGTATGTACCTCCCAACACTAAATATAGCAGAATGCTTTCCTAAAGTACATATTTTGTGATCTCATTAAAAAGAAAACTATCACAATGTTTCCTGCATCACAAAATGGTTTGTTGTTGTTTTTTTGATAATGGTGTGGGAAATATAAATACGACTTAATCATGATTCCTATATTCAGTGAACTTAAAACCTACTAAGCAAAGTCCAACGCTTAGTCAGAATTTGTTCTGAATTCTAGATTATTTTCAATGATGTCCAGGGAATCTCTGGAAACAGCAAAATGATACATTTCACTCTTTAATCTCTTGTGCATGTGTAGCCTTCTGAGGAAAGTAGCCAGTAAGGACCAACACTGTGGTCCTCGTCAAATGCTAGCTCCTAAATTAATGATGCTGGTTACCTCACAGCCAGTGGCCCTAAAGCTCATTAAAAAAAAAAAAAAAGCTCATAGAAGGATCTAATTCTACCCCTTCCTGAGAGATGAAGCAATACATACACACACACACACACACACACACACACACACACACACACATATATATATTCAGGGCTCACAGAAACCTAGAGGGGGTGTTGGAGAGCGACATGGAGAGACAAGTGGGTGAGGAAGTCCAGCTTAGGGTTTTCAAAGGATCTGATAGACCTTTGATGGACTTGTTTTATGCCAAGTGTGAGATGCTTTTGGTAGAGGGGAAGGCATTTGGATGCATCACAGGTACAAAGTGGGAGAAATCATGTCAGATTTGGGAAAATGGTTGGAAGGAAGACTGCAGATAGACTCATGTATCTGAGTGGAGGGTGGAGGGAAGGCAAGGGAGTCTAATTAGACTTATCTAACAGAGTGATCACATTGTAATATCTAATCACTATGTTGTACATCTGAAACTAATATAATATTGTATGCCAATATAATTTTATAAAGAAAATAAAAGCCAGGGAGTCAGAACAGCCCTTCTAGACTTCCCAGCACCAGATGGGTGGGCCACGGGCTCAATGTTGAGATGCCAAGAATGTATCTTCCAAAAAGGGAAGATAAACAGAAAATGATCAATTTGTTTTTTTCTGAAAATATGAATAAAAGGGGCTTTAACCTGTTCTGCCTCATACTTTAAAGTGTTCTATTTTTTTTTAAGGATCTGGAGATTGATGAAGTAGGATTTTCTTTTTGCTGCTATTGCACTGTGTGTGATTTTTTAGAAAATGGGTTATGTCAGTCCACACCAACCCACTAAACCCCAGCTCACCATTGCAGAAATCGCCTGAGAAAGTGACAAATTAGTGTAGCTCATCATACTGTAGTTAGGTTTAGAGTCTTTTAATAATGAGTCTGACCCCACGTGGGAAGAGAATAAACTGGCAGTTTTTACAAAGATAGAATTTCCCAGTGATTTTGGGTATATTTAAATTTTAATCACTTTATAGATTTTGGGTTGTGAGTGAGCTGAAGATATGGTTAAAATTTCATCACTCCAGGCCCAGAGACACTTGTCTCCTTGTTGACACACGTGACTGATGGCCCAGGAGATGGCGAACTGTGTGCATTGCATTTCCCATGACATTTTGGGGGTGGAGTAGAGTGGGGTGGACATCTAAGGGAACCTACTTCTTTTACATTGAATTGTCATGATTTGTTGTTGATAGTCTATGGATAAAATTGTCTTTTGTTTTCTTTGAACAAATTTTCCCTTCAGTTTATAAAAATTATAAATAAACATGAGGCTATAAAAGGTATAAGAATTTGAAATTTCTATTAATTTTTCCCATTGTAAGCACAGCTTAGATACTGTGTAACAGTTTGGAGACAGGAAAGGACATCAACTACATCATACTTACTGGATTTGCTGTGGATGCATGCCGCATTTTGTGAGCTAACCTTGTTTACATTATTTTCAGTGTGCTGGTGTGCAGATTACAGAAAGATTGGGAAGCTGAGAGATTTATTATTTACAGAAGGTGGACAGTAGAGTCTATTGCTTTAGGAAAACACACAGCTCAGAGCTGCAGCCTGTCCAACATTAATGAATCATGGCAATGGCCGTGACCTTGAGAAGTCATCCATCTCACTCCGTGCTTCTGCACAGGTCTGTGTTTCACAAGAACCTCTGGGCAGAGTGAGCCTGTCTGTCGTGCTGGGAGAGATCCTGGGAAGGAGGGCCCACAGTCTCCCCAGTCCTGGCAGTGCTCATCGGATAATCCTGAGTGGTGTTAGCATCCATCACAAGCAACTGGGCTGTTTTGTTCATTGCTGCCTGATTATTGGAACTCTTTCAGAGTTGAAATTTCTCTGTCTTTTGAAGAGAATACCGAAGTTAAACTCTAACAAAATAAAAGGTCTCATGGGCGCACAATACACGGAATGGTAAATTGTCCCAGGCGGACTGGATCGCCTTTCGGTGAACTAATACTGTTGAGAGCCATTAAAGCAGTGGGGGGGCTGCCAAGTACTCACATCCCAGACTCATCAGCTTGTATTTTTTTTTTTTTGGTTTGTTTGTTTTGCTGACCACTCAGTCAGTCAGTAAGAGCAATGCGATAAGTCCTGGATGATAAACACGATTCTGTTGCAGAGACAAAATGGATCACAGCAGAGAAGAAAAAATATTTCGGATGAGAAAATAAATGCCAGGAGCAAGGTCCTTTTAGATTTGAGCAAATCCTGTCAGATCCAGCACTCTCATTTCCCATATGGAAACTCAGGCAGGGAGGAGGGTATTTAAAAAATGTCCCATACTAGGTCCCTAACCTCAGATACCTGCAAGTCAGAACAGTGAGAGGGAAACCTTGACTCTGAGGCACAGTAAGGGCAGATTTCAGTACTTGCTTAATAGAGTACAGATATTTGTTGCAATGAAATGCAGATCTGCTGTTAGTGTGAATTTATTGTACTGCTATAGCATCTTTATTATTTCCTATAAAATACAATCTGATTTTAAAATAACTGGTTCTATGACACTTACAAGGTTGAATCTGATGGGATGTCCATTGCAGACGAATAACCCTGTAAATAATTTATGCCTTTTGTCCCTTGTGTGTGTATATTCTCTTAGACCTATAGTAATTAGTAGTAAGTTCTGCAGTAAACTAGGGAGTTAAAGTACCAGAAATTCATGTAGGTTAGTGGGTCCTATTGGTTCTATATAATAATGCTATAGTAGCGATATGGGAAAGAAGCCAGTGTTTTTCCAAGTCTGATTAATAGCTGATTTAATTCATAAGCCTTAAAGGCCAAAGCAAAGATTCATTTGTTTTCAATTCTGTTTTATGTTTTTTGGAGCATTGAAGCTTGGCTAGTTTATTTAAATCAGGTACATTTATGACTTTTAATATGATTGCCCTTCCATTTACACAGAAAGTAATATATTATATTCAAAGAGGCAGGATGAGTGAATGGTACTGGCTATGAAACAAACGAAGGCGATTGGATTCCATACTGGATGTCAGTTCTCTACTAATGCTGACATAATCAAGTCCCTTATATTGCAAGAAGAAGAAACCTGCTCAGACTGGCTGAAACTAACTGGGGTGTCACAATCAGGATACGAGGGTAGTTGGTGGAACTAAGGAAGGAATGTGGTTAGGCCTCACTGCAGACCAGAAAAGGAACCAGGGAGTGGTCATGAGCTAGGGTTATTTTGGTTGTCCTCCCAGAGATGGACAGTCTCCTGTCTCTCACCACTGCTCCTGCCTGCAGACTAACTTTCTCTTCTTTAGTGAGAAATATGTGGCCAGCCATGGCTGCCTTCATTTCAGATTTGTATTACTTTCCAATTCAAGAAATGCCAACCAACCAGCTAGAACCCTGTGTCCTAATTCCAAATTCCTGGAAATAGAATCTGATTGGCCCGGCATGCTCTGGGAGCCATAGAGCTGTGGCCAAAAGGACAGGGTTGTCCCCCACCAGAAGGGCATGAGGGCTAAAGACAATTCTTGTTATTTCTCCTCCCTTCCACGTCTCTCTTCTTCTGTGAAGTTTGAGAGCAATTACTTCACAAGGTACAGAGGGGAGAAAAGACACAGAAGATGTTTCAGGCAGAGGACCCAGCAGGAGCATGAAGCTGCACAATGTGCCAAGTGATCTGATAAGTTGACGCTAGTTGAGCATCCAGTGGGGCATGGGAATGGCGTGAGAATGAGACTTGAGGAGTAAGTGATTTGGAGACTCTGATTGAAATCTAGGGCCTTATCATGAAAGCCATTTGTCTTTCTCCCCCCACCCCAGCGGGAAAAGTTGGTCGTTGAAGAATTTTAACCCTTTGCGGTCCAATTTTATTTTTGGAATTCAAACAGTCTGGTCCAAATTAATTGACAGGATTGAATGTTGAACCGGTTTGCGGTGTCTCAGCCTCAACGTTGGATCTGCTCCTAGCGCCTGGTCTGTCGAGTCAGCCTCCACATTGGACCAAAAAGGATTAAGTAAAACCTGACAGATTTTGCATTCTCAGAAGCTTACTTGGGCAGCTGTTTGAAGAATGGATTGGATGGAGAAGGGCAAGAGTAGAGGCAGAGACTTTGTTTGAATGGACATCTCAGATGGGAGATAAGGACTGAGCTAGTGCAGGGAGTGAAAGGGAGGGATGCTTTGAGAAACATGAAAGAGGTACAGTGGGCAAGACTTGTGTATTGAATGCCTGTAAGGCCAGGAGAAAGGAATCAGAGGAATCCAAATGTCTACCCAGGAAGCTGGGAAGAAAGGGTGGCATGGATGAGTTGGAATCCAGAAGCAGGTTTGGGTGGACGATGATGAATTCAGAATTGGATAATTGAGTTTAAAGTATCTGTGGAACATCTAAGTGGATATTTCTAGCAGCCTAAGCATCTGAACCTGAAACTTCGAGGTCAGTGCTCAGGGTATGAATTGGGATTCAAGAATCCTCAGATGGTAGTTAGAGGAATCCTATCTAATAAAGAGGAAATATGCTAATTGACTCACGCCGTTGCAAAGATGGTGGTGCCCACAGCTAATAAGAAGAGAATATGCTAATTGACTGCCCCGCCCTCAAAGATAGCAGCGCCCATAGCCACAAGATGGCTGGCAGGGGAGGGCAGTTATGGGCGATCAGGCCAGCAGGGGAGGGCAGTTAGGAGCGACCAGGTCAGCAGGGGAGGGCAGTTGGGGGCGATCAGGCCGGCAGGGGAGGGGAGTTGGGGGCAACCGGGCTAGCAGGGGAGGGCAGTTGGGGGCAACCAGGCCGAGTGCTTAGGGGGTGATCAAGCTGGCAGGCAGAAGCGGTTAGGGGCAGTCAGGCAGGCAGGCAGGTGAGCGGTTGGGAGCCAGCAGTCCTTAATTGTGAGAGGGATGTCCAACTGCCGGTTTAGGCCTGTAAACCGGCAGTCAGACATCCCCCAAGGGGTCCCAGATTGGAGAGGGTGCAGGCTGGGCTGAGGGACACCCCCCCCCAGTGCACAAATTTCATGCACTGGGCCTCTAGTGAGAATATATTGCAGTCACCCCAGGAAAGCGTGCAGAGCAGGATGCTCAGCCTCGGGTCTGTGGATGGGCTCCAGAGGTTCCTATGAATGCCCTGATTGTGTATAAAATTATGTACATACTAGAGGCCAAGTGCATGAAAATTCATGCACTGGAGTGGGGGGTCCCTCAGCCCGGCCTGCCCCCTCTCACAATCCGGGAGCCCTCAGGGGCAGGAGGCAACCTGGCGATCAGGGGAAGGCGACGCCCCATCACACCTCTACTGCTGCCACTGCCGGCAGCACAAGCCTCAGCTGGCCCTGGTTACCTGTGCCTCGGGCTGGCCCTGGGGGCTGGGGGACTGAGGGTACTGGGGGTCTCCAGAGGCAGGCATGTGGAGTGGCCGGACCCGCCTGCTGCCCCAGCGGGGCTGAGGGGATGGGCTCCACCATCTTGTGGCTGTGGGCGCCGCCGTCTTTGAGGGCATGGCAGTCAATTAGCATATGCCCTCCTTATTGGCTGTGGGCACCGCCATCTTTGAGGGTGTGACAGTCAATTAGCATATTCCCTCCTTATTGGCTGTGGGTGCTGCCATCTTTGAGGGTGGGGCAGTCAATTAGCATATTCCCTCATTGGCTGTGGGCACCGCCATCTTTGTGACAGCATGAGGGTCAATTAGCATATTCCCTCTTTATTGGATAGGATGTACTGGTGGAGGAGGGTGGTTAGGAAAGGATTCATAGTTTTAATCAGATTCTCTAAGGCAGGGGTCCTCAAACTTTTTAAACAGGGGGCCAGTTCACTGTCCCTCAGACATTCCACACATGTGCACTGCGGGCCCGGGATGAGTCGGCTGCTAAGCAGGACAGGCAGCAGTGGCAAAAACACCCGGCGGGCCGGATAAATGTTTTTGGCGGGCCGCATGTGGCCCGCGGGCCGTAGTTTGAGGACCTCTGTTCTAAGGGGTTTATGAATCAAAAAATGTTTAAGGACTTTGGTGTAGAGCATGCATTCTGAAAGGGGGCAATATTTTTTTCATGTATAAAGTGCAGATATACATACTGTACATGAACAGATAAACTATATATCTGTGATATTAAAATTTCATGGGGGCAGTTAGAAAGAAAATGTCTTAGAAGGCTCCTTAGGGGAGTGATATGGAAAAAAGGATGTAAGACACTGGGTGGTGGAGTAAGAGGAGCAGTGGGTTCTCGTCTATTTTATTATTAGTGTTGAAAAGCTGAGGACACAATCTATGGTTTCTGCTGGCAGCAATAATGCTGGACCACACCTTTGCCTACTTCCTGCAATCACATCACCACCACCACACTTATCCAGTGTATACCTTCTGAAAAGTTCTATTACAGTGAACTAAGATTACTAAGGTACAGGGAATAAAAGGTAAAACTGCATTTTTCAGAAAGGGGTCTTTTTGCCATTTCTGGTGCAACATCGTTACATAGTCACTGTTAAGATTATAGAGAGTTAGGAGGACAGTTTAAAACCAGCTCTACATTAATGGATATGTCTACTTACCCTGTCTGCTGACTGAGAAAGAGCACCATTTGTGGTCTGGGGATGCTAGAAGCTTCCAAGAATTATTCTCCCTTGGGTCTTTTCTCCATCTCCTCTTCTATAGCTAATAATTTTCTCCACTGAGTGTCCTTTGAGCCCTCCTTTGTGCATGACACCAGATTTACATGTTGAGTAGCTTTACAGAATTCAGAGAGGACCTAGTACCCTCTTTCAGGAGCATCTCTCCCTGCCTCCCCACAAAGCAGCAGTTCATTTCATAGGCAAGTCATTGCTGCGGTGTAGTCATCAGAAATCATGCTCCGAGTCCCTTCTCAAGAAAACCTAACTCACTGAGTATCTAGAGGCTGCCACTTCATTGTGCAATATATTATGTATGTCTGATCTTAATCATTTTATACATTGCTTATGAAAAAAGATGTTCGAATTAACCAAATTTCCCTAATATTTCCATTCTTTTATTTTAATATAAATTATTGGCCACCCTTAGGGCCAGAGCTGAGAGCAGCAAGTTTTGGAAGGGGAAAGCAAGATCAGCAGGTTTCTGGCCACTGTGGTTCATTAAATCAGAAATAGTTTATCTGCAGTGACTTTTGTTCTGAAGTATTCCCATTTCTTAAACATATGTGGGTGTGGGTTTTCATAGGGTAACTGTATGCTTTGTGCACTTCAGGAAAAACAACTCTGCCTTTGAACCTCTATTCTTATTCTGAAAATGGAGCTATTCCCAGGCCTCCACAGTCAGGATACTGAGAGCATGCCACATGTGTGCTTACCTTACCTAACCAAGGACCACATGTGGCAACCTTGCGACAGCAGCAGTACGGAAATGCTGGAAGAAACTGAGCACATGTCATTAGAAGGAAGGATCATTCTTCTTTCCATTCCTAGTGAATGGTCATAAGGCTGAAAGCCTTTTTTTTCCATTCTTCCAAAAGACCCCATAAGATAGATCACCATTACATTTATCATTCTTTTCTACTTTCTTTCATGGAATCAATCACGATTTTGTGCTTATAACTATTTAGGAGCATTTCAATGTTCAGCAACTTCCAAGATATTTGATTTGCAATACATCTTTTGGTCTTAATTCATAAGCCAATAATTCTGTTTTGTGAAGAGAAGCCAGGCCTCTGTTTTGTATATACTCTGTGGTCTGCCCTGTAATGAAGGGTACAGTATAAACATGCTTTATATGACATGCTTTGGGGACAGCTTTCCTTTACAGACCCTGCTTTTTGTGTCAGCTGACTGGCACCCACAGTGCTGGGGAAATGGAGTGGTTCCTTGGTAACTCCAGATAGCTGTCAGAATTGATCTGTAGACAGGAAAAGATTTTCCTTGAAAGGAGCTGGAGGAGACTGCCAAGCAGCACCTACACATCATGCTAAGGACACACTATTGCCACGATGAAGGCAAGGAAGGGGGGACACTTATTTTGCAAATTAAAATTGTGAGCCTCTTTTCTTGGCAAGTGAAAATCAGCTTAGGTGAGTTTTTAAAAAATATTTAACTTGTAAATTCTTTACATCTGATGAATCAAGTCCATTCACTTATGAAGCAGGCCATATTCTCCTTTTAATTCTGAAGAAGTAAAGCTGGTATTGTTTCCACCTAACCACTGAAGAACCAGATGAGAGCCAAAACTCAATGTGTAATTTCTTCCTTTGGAGTGAGTGGTATCCAGTTAACATGGAAACAAAAATATCTGTTCTCTGTTGAACCTTGTTTCTGGAAACCAGCAGTTGTCTAATTTGTGAGCAGTCTTTCCTTTCATTTTAAAAGCAGAAATTATTTTTTAATAATTTATCTTCAAATTATTCACTAAGGAGCACATAAAAATGTTACTTGCAGTTGGACTTAGCCTTAGGGATTGTATTATCAGTTGTAGTAGCCTATTCCTCTTGCTAGTACATATAGCATGATTATAAGTGTGTCGGATATTTTACTTGTTTTAGTTCAGTTCTCAGAGATATGCAGATTAGCTCCCAGGTCCATGGGCAGGGCCTTAGGGACAAATGCAAGTTTAAGTTAAAAAACAACAGGAAACTATGACTCAACAGCCATTGCCATTCTATGCTGCCTGGCAAAGCACTCATAATGGATTGAAACATAGCCTTGATGTTAAGCCTGACTCAAAGCATAGCTCTTTACTTCTCAGCTTGTGAGCATGAGCAAGTTAGCTGAACACTATGAATGTGCCTCAGTTTACTCATCTCTAAAATGGGGATAGTGATAGTATTGACCTCATAAGTTATGAGGATTTGATGAGATAAAATGGGTAAAGAGCTTAGTATAGTGCCTGGCACAGACTCCGTGCTCAATAAATGTTAACTGAATTTTTTTCTTTGCCATAATTATAATGTTAGCATTATGAGGCATTCAACATTAGCCTTGATGTTATTAGTGTTACAGTTTAGCATAGTCCTGAAAATACCCGTGGAGGCTGGATTGCTCAGTCTCTCTCAGGTACTTCGGAATTTCTGTTGTCATAGGATTACATTTTCCTATGGCTTGATTTATTTACACAAAACTGGTACCTTACTGAATGATTTTGAGGAATCTCAGGCAGAAGTCTTAGAGCAGAGAGAATTCATCACCTCTCAAGATCCACAGGACCTTGTCTTATTCATCAACCTATATGGCTTAGTTTTTCTTCTGTCTATGATATTAGTATGTCAATGTTTTTATCTTATACTGTTAGAAGAACTGAAACAGAGTAAGGTTGAAGGATTTGCTCTAGGTTACCTAGATGTGGTAGGAGAATTGGGCACAAAACCATTCTAACTGCTATTTGTGGGTGTGGTTTATTCCATAAAGTCCTTCCACAGGGAAGGTAACATATGTACCCTATCACATTAGCTGCCAAGGTCAGCCAAGGAATATTGCAAAGTTTTTTTATCTCATGGACTGAATAGCTTCGATGTTAATTCTAAACATTTTATCATAAATATTTAAAGCAAATAACCAATTTCCACTTAATCATAAAGCACAACTCTTATTAGTCTGAAATCATTTGCATGGAAAATTGCACATCACTTTAATATATTTTCTGTCTGCTTTTGTGTCCATGTAAAAATAACAAACCACAGATGCATGATGACATCATCATCACTGAACCAAAGAAGGAAGAAAGGAAATCATTTTGTGAGCTGAAGATTTAAACTGTTCCCTGTCAGGTTGTCGATGCTTTTCTTAATATTTTTAGGAGGGAGTTCCTGTGTGCAGAGTCAAGGACAGTTAACACTCATTCCTGCAAAGTGAGTCCAAAATTTAAACACAGTGTCCTCCAAATGTCCCTTGGCACCAATGAATGTGACTTCTTTTTTTAATGCTACATTAGGTTCTCTAGTTCATCCTTCTCAGCTCCATTGCATTTTCTCTAATGTTGTGTCCAATTTTAAATGATTTGAGTGATGGGCCTTCCATCTTTTACCTGGCCAGTGTAACCCCAGAGTGCCAGGGCTCACGGCCGGTTCCCGGCGACAGCTGTGCTGCAAGCAGCAGCCCTGAGGAAGGAGTGGCAGCGCCCCTGAGGTTTTAATTGCTGCCTAATAGTTTATAGAAACCTGGTCATTTTACTAAGAGGGCATTAAAACTGGCATATTTTTTTCCCAGAAGATGCTTTCACACTGCTGTAGAAACCATGCTGAGAGAATGTCTGATATGCAACCTAATTTCACCATTTTCTTCCTTTCTTCCCATTACTCCTAGTAAAATACCTCTAAGGCCATTTTATATTCTTCTCTTTGTGCTTCTCTGATTACATAAATAATTTTATCTCCTCCTTTTCTGTTTTCCCACTTATATTTGCCCAGTGTATTAATGATAAGCATAATCCTGTCAATAGAATTGGAGAGTGTGTATTACACACAGATTTTTCAACATTAGAGTAACTTTTTAAAAAGTAGATGTTGATGAATCCCGTAAAAGTAGCAATAGCTACCTTCTCATAGCAATAGTCAGGATAGTTTTGATGTTTTTAATTTTACTTTCATTTTCTCCTCTTAAGTCATTCAGTCCTGTCATTTCTGGGCTGCTCTCTGCTATTCCTGACACTCCCGTGGTGAGTGAAGGATAGATCTCAATATCATCATCTTTCAGGACAGGAATTTTTATCTCTCCTCTGTGATGATATTTGAGCAACTCTGCCATCATACCTGGTTATTTAATTCTATCGTATTTGTAAGCAATTCTTAACTCTGCTGACAGTTGTCATTTAGAAATCTTACTGGTGGTTTTCCTTTCTCCTGCTGTACTCAAATCCTGCCTCCTCATTCCTGCAACTGTGCCTGTTTCACCAGTCTGTGACTGCCTTCTAAAAAGAAGTTTTGAAAACAGAAATGTTATCTCATTGGGACTTGTATACACATCAAGACATAGGCATCTAGTTTCATATTCTGTATAACACCATGGAAAGTTCTTTGGCCTTTGTTCTTTGGAAGTAATTTATACTTCTCTAGGAAGTAATTTTATATAAATATGACTTGCTTTGGTTAATTTTAACAATCTTAAAACTCTCAGTTTTTAACTGCAGTTATTATAATGATTACCTTTTGTTTATCCACTTTGATTCATTCATTTGGCAAACATCTGAGAGCATTTGGTGACTCTACTGGCCCTGTTCTGGAGGCGTTGAAAAAGGAAAATGAACAAGGAAAGGTCTTTGTTTTCAGAAGAGCAGAGTTCAGTAGGAGAAGCCCAGAAGTGCCCACTTAACTGTGATGCAGCGTGAGATACCCTATAGCAGAAGTGATGTGAGCACTGATGAGGGAGAAATTGCTGCTTCTGTGATAAATCAGTACTTGTGGACACTACATAAAGTGCATGCCATTGGAGCTGGGCTTTACAGGGGAGGTAAGGGCTCAGTAAGGGAGTAAGGAGAGAAGGGTGTGCCCAGGAGCAGACACGACCCGAGGAAGTCATAGACACCTGACGTACATAGAACAGTGACCTGTGATTCAAACATAGGGCATATGATATAAGTAACTAGTCATGGATCCTGAAAAATAAGTGGCAGTATACTGACAAAGAGGAGCAGCAGTCCAGTAATCCAGAGGAGCATTACCTCAGAGGAATTAATCTTTGCTTTTGAAATAGGTGTTTTTATTGATGCGTGACTATAGGTATTTATTATGATTTAGACTATTGGTTCACACCCATAGCTGTACATTAGAATCTCTGCCTCATTCCAATTAAATTAGAATCTCTAACGTTGGGATCCATATTTCTTAAGCTCCTCAGGTGATTCTGATGGCAGCCAGGGTTGAGAAACTGGTCCAGTCCCACTCAACACTTGAACAGGTGAATGGAGGCAACCAAGGAGACCCTGACTCATTATAACGGAAAAGGGAAACCTTAAGTCAGAGCCTACTCCACTCTTGCACTGATAGGAAATAGCAACATCTACCTCTATCACAGCTTTCCCCTGCAGCATTAAAACATGCTCAAATCCACTTACTAATGAATAAACCAGACCCCTCTCTTGTCTACAGTTTCCCTAGTCATCATCCTGTTCTTATCCTCATAGCCTTGCCCCGTGCTTCCAATTTTATTTTCCCTCAGCCCTTTCCCACTGCACTGCCCACATTTCCCCAGCCTTGGAGCGTGTCGCATTCCTAGACTTTGTACATGCTACTCTTCCATCTGGGTTTTCCCTGCACTCACACTTTTTGTCACCTGAGGACATTTATTCCATTGATTTTTAGAGAGAGTGGAAGGGAGGGAAGAAGATGAGGGAGGGGGGAAGGAGAGAAAGAGAGAGAGAGAGAGCGCTGTGAGAGAGACACATGGATTGGATGCCTCCTGCATGTGCCCTGTCTGGGGTGGGGATCTAACCTGCAACCCTTCAGCGCTCGGGCTGACACTGTAACCACTGCTCAGGCCAGGGCCCCACACTTTTTTTTCTGGCATATCCCCACACTCATCCTTCAGTACTCAGAGATCATATTGGGGAAGCCCTCTCTGCTCTTCCCAGTCTGGATTGGGTGCCATTCCTTTGTGTTACTGTGCTATTTTTTTGTAGAATTTGTATAACAACATTTATTGATATACTAGAGGCCTGGTGCATGACATTTGTGCCCTGGGTGGGGGGTGGTGTCCCTCAGCCTGGCCTGTGCCCTCTCACAGTTCTGGACCCCTCGGGGGATGTCCACCTGCCCAGGGAGTGGGCCTAAGCCGGCAGGCAGACATCCCCCGAGGGGTCCTTAGCACTGCCACGGAGGCTGGAGAGGCTCCCGCCACCACTGCTGCTCTCGACAGCCATGAGCCCAGCTTCTGGCTGAGCAGCGTTCCCCCTGTGGAAGCGCACTGACCACTAGGGGGCAGCTTCTGCATTGAGCGTCTGCCCCCGGGTGGTCAGTGCACGTCATGGCGACCTGTTGTTCCGCCATGCGGTGATTTGCATATTAGGGTTTTATTATATAGGATATTGTGGTTATCTGTCTGCATTAAAACAATGGACCTTTTAGGAATTGATTAACTCTATTTGTTTTCATACCTAGTACCTACCAGTACTCAGTATATAGTAATTACTCAATAAAAATCTGCCAAATTAATCATGTTAAATATATTGATTTAACATTTTTGAGTGCCAATTATATGTTAGCTACCAATTACTGAGCACTTACTATGTGCCTGGTCAAGTACTGACTGCTTAACCACGTGTATTATTTAACACCCCCCTTCCCCCAGTGAGGAAATTTGAGGCTTTGAGAAATTAAGTGAATAAACCAAAACTGACTTGCTCTTTCTGATATCTTTCTCAAATTGGTATATCACACTTAGTCTAAACTGGAGGGATGTCTGTAATTTTACTATAAAATTTCTAAAGCATAATATATTATCCGATTATATTTTTTTGAAAATTGCCAGCATTACCAATTGTCTCTGCTGTTTGTCAAAGGGCTGTTTTTAAAAGATGGGATCTTGTGTGGTTTTATTCTTTGTCTAACATTTATAGTTTGCTAGCTTGTCAATAAAAATAGAGGACCAGGAATTCGTTTTATTTGGGGATTAAGAGAGACCAAATGATTAAAATCAACAGGTAGTATTCTACAACCCCCAATTCCCAGTCCTTTCTCCCCGCTGAAGAACCTCTTGAGCCAATAGTTTGAACACCCTCCCTAGGAAATCTGCTCATAAATAGAAAAATTGGCTCATTCGACTTTCCCTTCCTTTCCTTCCTCCTCCTCCCTGCTAATGAGCAGTGAAAGGGCCTAAGGACTGGTGCCAGAGGGAGAAGAGAGCAGAGAAAAAAAGCCTGAGTAATCCATGCACAGAATTACCCGCCTCTGCATAATTGAGTTTTCTTTGGCTTTCTTCTTTTCAGGGTTCGGCATTTTAAAGTTATTGAGGGATGCACTGCTTCTCCAGGCACTGAGACGAGCCCTGTTTTCAGTTTCTGCCATGATCACTTTGACTCAACTGTGTGGGCTGGAAGGCTTGTGCTTCTGACAGGGACTCCAGAAAGGAAGCTAGGAGAACTCTGAATGACAGTTCGTTTCCCACTGAGTCAAGCCCAGAATGGCCTTTTTAATCCCCTTGTCTGTTAGACTGTGCATGATACAGGCTGAGGAGTGTGTGGCAGGAGCAGCCCTGGACAGTAGGAAGGTACTGAGCAGAATGTGAATGCAGCCCAGCTTCACTTGAGCCCCAGAAAGAGAAATAGCTGATGGTGGTGAAGGGTAAACATCTCTCCTGGTTTGCCCGAGACTGAACAGTTTCCTGGGCTGCCAGACTTTCATTAACACCTGCTCGTTCCCTGGCAAACCTGGATGGTTGGTCATCCTGTGTGCATAACTTTCCTTAGCTTAGCAAAAAGTTCACAATCAGTTGGAAATCATTTCCTATTGTCTTCAGATCCTGTCTGACTCACTGGAAGAAAACAAACAACTTGAGAGTTTCCTTTTTCTCCCTGAATAAGCAGTGAAATTGAATGGACCCTTTTTGAAAGTTTTCTCCCATTCCACCTGCATCTTGCTCTCCACTTGTCTGATTTAGAACCCTGGGTGCCCTGCTCCCCATATCTATGAAGTATTTCGACGCTCATCCTCCCTTCGTCCTTTACTGCTGCTGCAGTAGCTCCAAGGATTGCAGAGGATGTACAGTATGTACTTTCTCCTACTTTGGCACTTGCTTCCCAAGGCTCTGCTTAGAGACAGCTGGCTGAGCTAAGGCATTAAGAGGCCTCCAGGCGACTCCCAGCTGAATCTGTTAGGTCTCCTGCAACAGCTGTTATCTGAACCAACTGGGTCCTGCCAACAGCAGCAAAGGAAGGGTGCCGTGCAAATGTGCAGGAAGAACACCAGACAAGCCTGTCTCTGCTCCAGAGTCTAAATCACCGCATCTGCATGTGGAGCTACAGTGATTGTTCTGGAGAGAGTGGGAAGGGGAGGAGATGGTGTTTTTCTACAGTGATCAAGGTAAACAGAGTAGCCAGTTCTGTGTCTGCAGCTGTTTCAGTGTGAGGATGAGCTGAATTATTTCATTTCTACTCATTGGGAATTATCACACACACATACAGAGAGACATCCCTTTCTTTTAGAGAGAGGGAGACTATGGCTAACAAAATCACTCCATGATTTGAATCTTTCTGCAGAGTGGTGATAATTTATGAATGGTTTACTATCTGAACATATCCTTGTTTGGACATTTAGTGAAAAACCAGTTCAGAAGATTAAATAACTAATCTGGGACAACTGAAGACCTGGTAGAAGGGATGGGACAAGGAAGAGAATGAAGGAGCAGCAACACGATGAAAATGTTATTTCAAGGCAGGAAGGAATAAAGAGTTGTAGCCCTCAGGCTGAAGGCAGTGAAGGAAATGAGGAGGAATTGTTATTATCTCCTGTGTCATTGTCCTAAGGAGCAGACAATTTTAGAGGTTATACACTGTGGCCATAGCAGATTGGAAGACCTAAGGTCTCAGACTCCTGAGTTAGTCCAGAAAAGATCCTTGATTGAACCTTTATCCCTATAGGAATAACCACAGGCATGGACATACTCTTGTGAAAAATAGTTAAGCTTTCAGATAATGATGGCAGAGTGAATACACGAGTCTCAGGCCCTTCAGAACAAAACCCCACTAAAATGACAGTAAAGGGATTTGTTTTAGGTATTAACCTACAAGGATAAAGAAAATGGGAAGAGGAGGTAAAAACACAAGAGAGGAAGCTACAAAGCAGATAAACAAGTGATAATTGATTTAACAGGCTCAAGAAAACGGAATCCTAAGCCACTGAGTCTGCAAAGGCTTAGGAATTAGAGGTGCCAGGCACCTTAGAAGCTGCAGTGCATGAGGTGGTAGGAAAAGGCTGAAATGAGGAGGATTGGTAATTGTGTTTATGAAACATTGAAGAGCTCTATATTCTCTTCCCCACTTCACAGACCTTTGACTACTTCTCTGCCACTCTGATGGAAAACTGGAAATTTACTCTATTTTTCCACCAGCTTTATTGAGATATATTGACATATAATGTGTAAGTTTAACATGATGATGTGTGACATGATGCATCTCTATATTGTCAATTGAGTACGATAGTAGGATTATTAGTTAGCACTTCTATCATCTCACATAGTACCTTTTTTATGTATGTGTGGTGAGAACATTTAAGGTCTATTTTCTTAGTAAGTTTTAAGTATATAATACAGCTTTGT
The DNA here is from genome assembly GCF_000412655.1 of Myotis brandtii. Taxonomy (NCBI): domain Eukaryota; kingdom Metazoa; phylum Chordata; class Mammalia; order Chiroptera; family Vespertilionidae; genus Myotis; species Myotis brandtii. Next base: position 1,391,080 of record NW_005366109.1, on the reverse strand, counting down.
TAACTGAAGCCACCATGCTGTACATCAGATTTCCAGAACTTATTCATCTTATAACTTCCTTCTCTGTCTTCAAAAGTTTGTTCCTGTTAACCAACATCTCCTCTTTTCTCTGACCCCACCTCCCAGCTCCTGGCAATCACCATTCTGTTCTGTTTTGATGAGTTATGCTTTTTTTAGAAAACACATGTGGTGGTTTCTAAAGTATTTGTCTTTCTCTGTCTGACTTTGGAAGTTTATGCATTGATGAAGGTAAAACGAGGGTCTCTAAACCTGGAAAGATACCATGCACAGTTGAGAAAGGTTATACTATAGGAAGATTAAGTGGTCATGTGCTGAGACCCCCACCTCTCAGTAACACCTCGCTCCTCACCGCTCCTCATACACACACAGACAAATACCCCTGCCCTGTTTCACCACTTCACTTCTGAAACTCTGGTAGTCATGCCCGTATCTTCCATGCAGTGGATTAGAAACATCTTCCTAGGCAATCTGACCAGCCAAGAGCTAAAGAATCTGAAAGTGGGGGTTTTTTCTGACAGCTGACCCATTCAGGCAACTATATTTTCACAATTTCCTATGGTATATCTAGGTTCCTTCCTGGAAAACTTGACAACCAGACATCTACAGAAACTAATAAGAAACAAACAGGAAAAAAATAAACTACATGGGGAGATGAAATAATAATAATAACTATCTTCAGAGAGATTAGAGTAAATATGGCAATCTTAGACCAAGAAGAAGATGCCATAAAAAGGAACATTTGGAGAACAAGAAGGATAGTTGGAAATGTAAAAATATTAAAACAGAAATGAAAAACTTGGTAGCACAGATGATAAAGTGGAGTAACTCTCAGAAAGTAGAACAAAATGACAAAAAGGTGGAAAATTATAAAAGTGCAGATGAAGATAAGGAGAACCAATTCAAAACTAAGAGTTTCATAAGGAGAGATTAGAAAAATCCAGAGGAAGAAGTTCATAACAATAATTCAAGAAAATTTACCAAAACTGAAGGACATGGGTTTCCAGATTGCAAGGGTCTTCTGAGTGCCCAACCCACTGAGAAAATAAACCCACACAAGGGCACATCATCATGAAATTTCAGAATACCAGGGATGTTAAGAAAACGTATATGCTTTCAGAGCAGGACATGTTTTGTTTAAAAAAGAAGAGGAAGAAGAGGAAGAAGAGAGAAGCCAGGTCATGTATCATAATGACTTCTGGCAAAACTAGCAGCTTGACAGGCAATCAAATAAGACCTTAAAAGTTCTGAAGAAAAACTATTTATAACTTAAAATTCCATACCTAGCCAAACTACCAATCAAATATGGACGTAGACCAAAGATATGTTCAGACAAACAAAACCTTAAAATTTTTACCTTCCAAATTCCATTGGGAAAAGCTATTGGGAGATGCTCTCCAGAAAAATGAGGGAGTAGACCAAGAAAGGAGACAACGTGAGAAACAGGATAGGGGTAGTAGAGAATGGGAGAGAGATGAAAGGAATCCCTAGAATGATGGTGAAGGCAGATCCAGGTTGACAGTTTAAGATTTAGGGGGCAATCAGACTTGAATGAAAGTGGCCAAGAGGCCTGAGAAGACTTTTTCAAGAAGAAATTGTTAGAAATACCTGATGTGTAAGAATGTTTTGAGAGGATCTTTAGTTCAAGTAAGGGAGAGTTTAAAGAGAGGAGGAAAATTAGTGTTGAATACATACAAAGCTAAGCAAAACCAAAAATCAAGATAATTTTTTAACTCTAGTAGGGAAAATAATTGGGTAGGAAAGGAAAATACTCCATATATTAGTTATGATCATGTTTACAAAATCATGTCAACGCTGAATAGTGATTCAACCAATTACAATATAATCTAAATTGGGGGGATGGAAAGGGATGCATGTGAAAAGGGGAGACCTAAATACTTGTAGATAAAGCCTAAAACTGAAAAATCAAGAAGTAGCATTAAAAGCATAGTAGTTAGAGATGTTTGATAAATCCTAAAATAACTCAATAAAACAGGTAAAAATGGTTGCCTGAGGGGAGGGGAGGAAATGAATTGTGGAGGGGGGGTAGCTTTTATAATAAACCCTATAGGCTATTTGACTTTTTAAACTATGTATGTGTAAAACTGTATTTTTAAAATGTAAAAGAAGAAAAAGAAATAGTCAAGCCAGTTTTATTTATTTACTTTTTATTGTTGAAATAAAAAGTATTGATGTCCCCCTTTTCCCCCATTGACCCCTTCTAGCCTGCACCCACCCCCTGCCCCAGGCCTTCACCACACTATTGTCTGTGTCCATAGGTTATGCATATATGCATACAAGTTCTTTGGTTAATCTCTTCCCACTAACCCACCCATCCCTACCTTCCCTCTGAGATTCAACAGTCCTATGCTTCCATGTCTTTGGATCTATTTTGTGTATCAGTTTCTTTTGTTCTTTAGATTCCACATATGAGTGAGATCATATGATACTCATCTTTCTCTGACTGACTTACTTCACTTAGCATAATAATGTCCAGGTCCCTCCATGCTGTCTCAAAGGGTAAGAGATCCATCTTTTTTACAGCTGTGTAGTATTCCAGGGTATAAATGTACCACAGCTTTTCTATCCACTCATCTACTAATGGGCAGTTGGGTTGTTTTCAGATCTTAGCCATTGTAAATTGTGCTGCTATGAATATAGGGGTGCATATAGGGTAAAGGATCTAAATAGACACTTCTCCAAAGTGGACATACAGATGGCCAAGAGACATATGAAAAAATGCTCTAAGTCACTAATCATCAGAGAGATGCAAACTAAAACAACAATGAGGTATCACCTCACACCTGTCAGATTTGCTATCATCAATAAATCAACAAATGACAAGTGCCATTGAGGAAGTGGAGCAAAAGGAACCCTTGTGAACTGCTGGTGGGAATGCAGACTTATGCAGCCATTATGGAAAACAGTATGGAGTTTCCTCAAGCCAGTTATTTTTTTCTTTTTAAAATCTTTATTGTTGAAAATATTACATATGCCCCCCTTTTCCCCCCATTGACCGTTTCTAGCCTGTGGCCCGCTCCCCGCCCCAGGCCTTCACCATCCTATTGTCTGTATCCATGGGTTATGCATATATGCATACAAGGTTTTTGGTTTATCTCCTCCCCCCTCTTCCCTCTGAGGTTCCACAGTCTGTTTTATTTTAATGAGGAGTCCAAACACCACAGCAGTAGCAGTGACTATTAGCAATATCATAGAATCTTCTTGTTTATTAAAAAATAAATCCTCTCTTACAAAATCCACATTTTACTTTATGTGCATTCATCTCATATGTTTTTCTTTCCGTGAATTTCTGAAACAAGTGTAAGGATTGACATTTCCTTTCTGATCACTGGCTTAGCACTAATGCTGTACCAGTAAAGTCTAGGTCATGAATGGTTGAACTCTCAAGAAGCTTTGGGAAGGGAAAAAAATTCTTGCCAACTACTGTATCTCCCAACCTTATTGCTAATCCAGAAATATGGATCGGGAGAGGCTTCAAAATTAAACTTCAACAGTGCATAGGACTCCTAACACAGAAGGTGTGAATATGGGAGGTGTCTTGGGCAGACTGTGAGGTTTGAAACTGTCCCATGTCTGCTCAGTCCTTTTATAAGCTGCAGACTCTGCAGACGACCTAATAGTGCCACTTGGAGCATCTTGTGTTCTCTTTTCTGTTTTTCTTGTGTTAAAGTTCTAACACATTGACAGATTTTAGCAGCAAAATCTCTTATAGCACTAATGCTGAAATTAGTAATCCTTCATGCTATTGGAACCTGGAGGACAGACTTCTCCAGTGAGATTAGCCATGGGCTTCCAGCTTTCACAGTCCCTGAGATAGTACATTATGCATATCCAGTTTGGCACCCAAGACAAAAATACTCCTCTCAAGTTTTTGTAGTACTATTTCTATTTACTTTGACAACTCTGCCTCTGGTTGGTTGCTTTGTACATAGTTATACTGATGCTTGAATTATGTGCTAAGTAAATCTCTAGATTTTTTTTTTCTGATCCATTCTGTAGGTGAAGGTCCAGAATTTCCCAAAGGCAAAGAAGGGTCTCTGAATTTCTTTGTGAGCATTGAAGCAGTTTGGGGATAGTAGATGGCAAGTGTGGGACTTTTATGGGTTGGGCTTGTTTTCCCAAAATATATTTTAGTTATTTCTCTGAGGAGCTATTGTTGCCTGCACCACATAATGTGTTAAGAATACAGAAGCTTTTCAGGGATGGATGTTCTCTGGAGCTTTGAGATCAGTCTGTAGCCTGATTGCATGGGTGTGTGGGTAATGGGTTGCCATGAAAGGAAAGAATGCATGCCAAGGCCAGCACGTGGGATGTGTTCAGAAGATGATAGTGTTTATTTTAATTCCAGTGCTAGTTTCTCCGGGATCTGGAGTGAAGATTTGTGATTTCCTTACTCCCTCTTCTCTATTACTCTCTTGACTTTGGTGCTCAGTTTTCACTTCTATTATTCTGACTGTCTTGGGCAATTCCTGTCTTATTTCTCAGTGTGTCAAATGTTTGCATTCTTGGATTCTTAGATTTTTCTTTGAGAAGAGGCAAATTTTTTCTCCTTCTATTTGCCTTTCTTCTCTGTTTAATCTTTTACTCCAAGTTCTTAAATTTTTGTTACAATAAATTAATACCATATATCCACCCTAATCTTAGGTTAAAAAAAAGAAAGAGAGAGAGAAACTTTCCTTACCCATCATGTTCCTAAGGCAGGCTTGTTATAGGTCATATTCACCAAATGAGTTCTTACAGATTCAAAGGAAAACTAACTAATTTAATTTTCTTCTGCTTTTTCTCTGGTGCACAATTCCACTAGGCTTATTTGTCTACATTCGTGGAAATGCACAGCTTATTGGATAAACTGAAAAAGATAATGCAGCCATTTTAAAGATAAAACTAGTGAAATTTTTTCTCCCTCCCCTAGCATCTAAGGCTAGGGGAAAAGTTAATGAAAAAATGCAAATGTTGAACTTTTGGTAATTTAGTTCTATTTCTTAAAATATACTTTGTGTTGGTTTAAAATGTTTTATTGAGTAATAAAATTGGTTAACAGTATTCCCACATGGGGATTTGTTCACATTAGCACATAACAGAGATAGGGAAGGGATTGGGTTATTCATATCCATGCTCTTTCTCTCTCTCCCCCCCTCTCCCCTCCACCCCTACCTTTATCGCACCTCTTTTTCTGTCCTTCTCTCCATCCCTCTCTCTACTATTCATTTTTTATTTTATATCTTCCACTTACCATTTTGTCTCTCTATAATCCCTTGAAAATTACAATCTGAAAAAAAGCAAAGATAAAAAGAAAACTAAACCATTAAATAAATATTTCTTTCCATGAAATTCAAATGAGTTCCTCTTTCCAGATCCTAAGAAGCCTACTTAATTAGCTTTTTGCCTATATCCTGTTAAATATCTCTAATAGGTGCACTGTGTCTACACCTCAGACTCATTTACACTGTGTCCATGTTCTCAGGCAGCTAGTTGTGCACTCCCATTTGACCCTCTTTTATTCCTGCAGAGAGAAGTTTCATAACTGCTTATCTTTCCAATTTAGCAAGATGGTCTATAAAGTTCTGTGCTAAACAGATCACCTACCATCCACTGGGTAGTTATTTGCTTTTTAATTTGTTGTCATTTCTTGACCTGAAAGGTAAATATCATAGGGAAGATATTTTCTCTTTATTATTCATCCCATATCCTAACATCCAGCAACAGTAGCTGGCACACAGTAAGTGCTCGGTTAACATTTAATATTTGCTGGCTGAGTCGGTGATCATTAGTGTGTGGGGGTGGTATTTCTCTTTTAGCCACGTTTGTTTTGGTTTGGTTTTTGAAGCAAGAATAGTTTACAGGGAGGGCTTTTTTTATATTTTTTAAAATCTTTATTGTTGAAAGTATACAGATTTGCCCTCCCCCCTTTATTTCCCCCTTGCCTCCCAACACCCAGTTCCCACTGTACCCCAGGCCTTCACCACCCTATGTCTGTGTTCATGGGCAATGCAAGTATGCATATAAGTTCTTTGGCTAATCTTTCCCCGCACCCTCCTTCCTGTCCCCTTTCTGTCTGAGATTCATTAGTCTGTTCCATGTTTCCATGCCTCTGGTTCTATTTTATTCATCAGTTTATTGTGATCATTAGATTCCACATATAGATGAGATCATGTAGTATTTGTCTTTCTCTGACTGGCTTATTTCACGTAGCATAATCATCTCTAGGTCCCTCCATACAGGGAGGAATTTTAAAGTTCATGTTGCTAAATGCGGTGTTTTAAGGTTAGACTCCATGTGTGAATAGGTAAGAGCTCCTTTGTCTTTCTCATCACTATACCAAGGTATTTTAGTCTTCCCTTCTAAACTGCACTGTAAACTTCTCTAGATGTAGGTTTATGTCCTCTATCTTTTGGGTCCATTCCTCCCAGTGATTAACACAATTTCTTATACCTTATAGGTGTTTATTAAATCTTGATTAAAAGCAGACTTACCCAATATACCTACAAGGTTAAATATATAAGCAGAGAATTTGAATGAATTACATAAATTTTACATATTATATCATTTTCATATGATTTATGTAAATATTATAATTACATCCTTTTGTGATATTAACTCCAAATATAATTTCATAAGTTTAAGGCATATTTTTATGGCAGGTTTTAGGTTCTATGCACTTGGAGGTGGGAAAAAAGCCTACTACTGTTCAAAATTCATTTATTTTCTCCAAATAAAAAACAGCACTTAAATATTTATCTTTAAAGTTGAAATGACTATCTATTATGGAAACACTGGGTTCTGATGTGTTAGTAATTATTTGCCCATCTTACCCCTCTGCATACTTGATTCTGCATAGCATCGGTTTTCTCTGAAACACAAGATGACTTCTCATTTGATTTGCCCTTCAGGTTGAATAGCAGAGGTGGTGGAAGGTGATCGCTCCCTCTGCAGGGCTAGCGGTCCCACGGGCAGGACTGCTCCCTGAGACAGTAGCCTCTGCTTAGGCTCACTCGGGACGCAGTGTTTAGCCTTTCAATAATTCTTCCTCTCCCAAATAAGCAAGCGCTGCTGGGGCCTTTGCTGAAGTCAGTAGAGGAGAATCTATAGCTCCACAGATCAGCCAGAGGGAAGGTTCTCTAAGAGTAACAAATCTTTTCTGTTGCAACATGCTTTTTCTAGAAGCTTTTTGTCATTCTGGCAGTAAACTGTTTTCCACTCGCTGCCTTAGCAACAAGACCTGAATTCACTTCCCCTCCAGTGTGGTTTGATTATAAGAGCACTAACATTGTACCCAGAACTAGAAGAAAATTTCATACTGGGGAAACCCACAGATATTACCTGCTTTTGGGTTAGAGAATTATTTATGTACATTCTTAGTATGTCCTTGAGAAGAAAAGTCCAGTGGAAATTTTAGAAATGATGAATCCAAATCCCACATGGTCCCAAATCCCTAGTAAATGCTATAGCTCAAGTTTTAGTTCCGTCACTGCATCTGGCCACAGCTAAGAACAGTTTTTCTTCCTAGAGTTCTCTGTGGCCACCTCAGAGAGAGAGCCAAAATGTTAGGCATCCCTTCTCATGCACAAGTCTTAGGCTAACTCTAGTTTTCTCAAGAGTCTTTGTTTAACCCAAGAATATGAAGTTCACTTTGAGAATAAAACTTTGTTTACCAAAGAATAGAATTCTGATGGATTTTGGCTTTAGCTGATCCCATGAGAGCTCATTTAAATATTTCTTACGGAATTCAATTTGATCTTGTTGTAGAAACTGCTACACATAGGCTTGTGCTCCACCAGAATCAAAGACTAGAGAATAAATATCAAGGGTTTAAAGTAGGAATGTACAAGTTACTGTTTGTTTCTGTTTTCTTTAGGATGTTAAAGTTATAATGTTTATGACTTAGAAATTAAACCTGGTAGCATCCTGATAAGAAATGATGGAAAGATAGGTTAAGAATAGGAATTTGTACCTTTCCAGAGCAAGCAGAGAATGCAGTAAAAGCTCCAAAGCAAAATGCCTGTAGGCCACAGTATTATGATGTCCACTGTTAGGAAATCCTGTTTTCCTTAACCCTTTGAGTGCCAACCAATATCCTAGGAACTATGCTAAAATTGCCAAGGCATATTTGCTGATTTTACAGCAGTTTAGGAAAAAAATTATGAATCGCAAGTAAATAAAGTTACATATTCAAAAACTTAAGGAAACCTTTACTACATTTGTTTTCTGCGCTTAGGTGCCATCTGTCAATAAAGAGTGAACTACTAGCATCTAATAATGACACTGCAGGAGGAGCGCGATCGCGCTCCCTGGCATTCTAGGGCAGGGGTCCTCAAACTACGGCCCGCGGGCCACATGCAAATACAAATATTATATTTGTTCCCGTTTTGTTTTTTTACTTCAAAATAAGATATGTGCAGTGTGCATAGGAATTTGTTCATAGTTTTTTTTAAACTATAGTCCGGCCCTCCAACGGTCTGAGGGACAGTGAACTGGCCCCCTGTTTAAAAAGTTTGAGGACCCCTGCTCTAGGGGTTAAACTTCTAGGGTTCACACAAAAAGGAAACTCTTCTGTGGGTGTGGGTTGCTGGACCAAATATGGGCAGAGGATTCTTGCCTTGCCTCCTCATGCATAGCTGAGTCAGGTCAAGGGTATTGTAAATAGGCTTTTCTAAAGATTGGGGCCTTGAAGTGGGAAATACTGTAGAGCCAGGTCATCTTCTTACTGTGGCCCTCACTGCCTTCGCTGTTATGCCCTAGAGCAGTGGTCGGCAAACTGCGGCTCGGCAAACTGTGGCTCGCGAGCCACATGCGGCTCTCTGGCCCCTTGAGTGTGGCTCTTCCACAAAATATCGACTTCTGCGCATGGGCCACGAAGTTTCAATCGCACTGTATGTGCGTACCCGCACGTGGTATTTTGTGGTATTTTGTGGAAGAGCCACACTCAAGGGGCCAAAGAGCCGTATGTGGCTCTCGAGCTGCAGTTTGCCAACCACGGCCCTAGAGCAAGGACAAGGCCCTGCCTGTGTTCTTAAAGTCTGCTCCTGGGCCTGCCTCCTTACAGATGCACCATTTTAGCAGCCACAGTTAAGAATTCTTGCCCAGACAACCAGTTTTCTCAAAGTTCAAACAAAGACCTTCTGTACCCAATGATCTACTCTTTAAATTTCTATTTAAAGATATCCTACTCTGCCAAGCCCTGAATTAGACATGTTACATGCTTACCTCATTTAAATATCCTATAAGGTCTCTGTTACCGACCTTACTTTATAGAGAAACGAAAGCTTAAAAAGGTTTAAAGCATTTCCCCCAAAGTGACACAGCGAATTAAATGATGGGGCTGGGCCACAAACCTGGCTCTGTTAGACTCTAAAGCACATTCTTCAAAACTCCATAGTGCCTTTCAATTTTAGAGTGCCAACCTTGGAGGTTTTAGATTTCATTTGATTAAAAAAGACAGAGCCTGTTTTCACCCACACTATTACAGCTCCTAGAAACTTCTGCATTGAAACATCCTTTTCTGAACTATGTTCAGGACCCAGTCTTTGTCAGTAACTAGAAGACAACTAACATAGGGAAAGGAGGAGAATTTTGGAAACAGACTGTTACACCAGGGATCATGTGGACAGCATTCATCCTCACAAGAAATGGCCAATCTGTTGCATATCTGCCTTCCTGAGCACTGTTAAAGGTTTAATTATCTTTCAACTGTCTGATCTGCTGTTGAGGACCTGAAGAGAACAAAGGGAAGCTGTTAGATTTTTCAGCAGCGCTCTCTCTGAACACAGATGAAGTCACGAGCTGTCACTGCCCCGATTACCAGGTTAAATCAGAGTCTGACTGTGCATTGGAGAGATGGTGTTGAAAGGAAAAAAATTAATCTTTAACTTTGCCTCTTATTCAAAAATTTGTGACAGAAAAAATTATGGTAGTTACTTCTCTGGTTTAAGTGTTATGACCCAGAGCAAGTTTTGCTTTGTTTTTCAAGAAAAATAAAAAAGTGAGAGAGGACTCTTTCCCATCCCCATCCCTTGGCTTTTCAATATCTCAGGTAATAACTTCCCTTCTGCCTCGGGAGGCTCCATTGTGAGTCCCATTAAGAAAATCTGTGCCACCTCCCACCCCTGGAGACACTGTTCATGGATCAGGGCCCCCCTCCACTTGAGCTGCACAGGACCTCGAAGTTTGCAATGTAGAGCTGTAGGCCACCTTGCCGGTCGCGAAGTTGGGGGATGAGTTGAAGCCTATTTGCTAGCCTAGTCCAGATCTTCTTCAGTGAAGGACAGAGTCCTGTGCCAGCAGCTCCTTGCTGGAGAAAAGGAGCATGGTTTCTTGACTTTGTTACCATTTTTTAAAATGTGTATTTGAATAGGGACTTTATGCCGTTTTTGTAAATTATGCTGTAATTTTTTGGAGACTTACAAAGTATTGTAGAACTAGAATAATTAAACTTGTTATGAGCATTACATAGAACAGGCTAATCGAGAAGTATAATATACAGTGGTGAATTGCTAATTTGACCTCAGGATTATGCAGCAGAGATAACATTATCTTCATTTATATAGAACTTTTTATCTGGAGGCATCTCTCGTGCTTTTCCAGCCATATGTATTATCTTGTTTGTTATCTCAAACACTTTCATTAAGGCTGTGAAATTTATTCCAGTACAATTTTTATTTTCAGTTTCTTATAATTAGGGAACGAGGGAAAGGAAGGTTGCATATTTTCTCCAATTCCTGACATTTGCACAAGGGTAAATTTTGGAAAATGACTATTACCTACACTTGGAGAACTTAGTTCCATATCATGTTTTAAAAAGAGGGAGAGGGAGGGGGATCATTACCGCATCCCCTCGTCAGTGGGACTGTTAACCTTGAGAACTGCCAAGGGGAAAGGCCCTGTTAGTTGCTGCCAGGCTCCTCTGCCTTGCGCAGTATTAGGAGAGCTGTCTCTCCTCTGGTGGAGGCTCGACCTAGGGAGCAAGAGAGTGGTCTGATCAAATTGCACCAAACCACATCCCCTCCATCCCCTCCACGCTGCAGATAGCAGCACTCAGGCTGTCACGACCACGAGCAGCTGAAAATGCTATGCTGGTTGTGTTTCTGTGGTTTTAAGGAAATGGACAAAATTAGATTCAGGCCCAGGTGCCAGCCTTAACACACCCCTTCCCTTCCAGAAAGCCCAGTATCACCGCTAACAGTAAAGAACAATGCAATCTGTTCTACCCACACCATCTAGAATCTCTTTTAAAGGAACCCACCCAAACCCAGGGAATTCAGCACCTTCTGTCTGCCTTGAGGGCCAAAGAAAATAGATCAGGGCCAGCTTTTTGCTTCACCAGAGGGCTCTGGTGACGGACCAGTTGCCCTGGCGCTCCGCACGGGAAGCACAGTGTCTCCCGCAATGGCTGTGGGCATGCTGAACAGCCAGTCCAGGAGATGGCATTTCTATTGGTTATGAAGATGAGTGACCAGCTCGTGTCAAGGAACAGATGGCCAAATGAGGTGCACAGGGAACGCTGTGAGATTCAGGCTTGAAGAAACAGGAGGGAAAATAGCCCATGATATAAAACCCCCAAATCTAGTCTCCTTAATGAGAATTTTTAAAATCGGCATTTATGTTACACAGTTAACTTGGAGTGATGAGAAATATAAGGAAATTACCGAATTAGTGAACAGCGATTAACTCAGAAGTAAAATTGTATCATCTAACTTGAAGGTTGCTTTACACAGTGGAGAGAGGATATTGCTGAACCCTGGCCTGGTCTGTCATCTCCTAATTGAAATCTGTGCGTTTAATATGCCCTGTCCTACAGAGTGGATAGTTCATAATTTGGGAGAGTGTCATCAGTTAATCTAGTTATTTTTCCTGGTTCTTCCTTTGAATTCCAGTAAGAATGTGGTACATTCCCCCTGTGGCACTCAGAAGAATGAGTTTGTCTGTTCATTAACCTGTGAACTGTCAGGTCCCTTTGGAGAGTGAAAGGAGCAAGTCACTCCAAGGTTAATGCTTGTTTGTTGGAGGTGAAGCCTCCAGGGAGATACAGAGGGGGAACAGGCCAAGATGCTCAAGACCTGCCCTGTGAAACTCTGCACTGTGTGCAGATGCCAGATCCCTGTGGGCCGGAGGGAGGTGCAGAGCAGGCTGGGTCACCTCTGCGGATCACTTCCTCTGGTCAGGAGAAGGCTTCCCAGCAGTG
>NW_005366109.1:1374786-1378780 GCF_000412655.1 Myotis brandtii | reverse complement strand
TGGGAGCAGTACTAAAATACAAGAAACTGTGAGTGTTTTCCAGTGGTTCTGTGGATATTTCTTTTAAGCAAGAAAACAATATTGATTTCATGTATTTGTCTCCAATGGATGAAAACTTTCATTGAATTTGAAAGTGTTTGATTTTCTATGTGTTTGTGCACCTGTGTACCGGCACATTCCTAACCACAGACAGAGATAGAAGCAGTTTGTTATTCTCCAGCGTAAATGTCTCATGGATGTATAGTTGTACTGACGTTCAGGATTTGAGCTGAACAGTACATGGTTTGATTTTCTAGGTAAATCAAATCTTAAGTCCTGCTTAATTCTCTGGAAAGTGCTATCTTCCTAATTTTGTTGTAATTCTTCTAAGGCTCAGTTGGAGCTAGCCCTAAGGAGCAGGTACAGGGTCTCAAGTCAAGTTCAAAATCTCCTTTAGTCCAGGCCCTGGTACACTGTATGTTTATGTAATATGTCTTACTCTGTTATTTTTGGATTGGTTGTGACGGAAGCTCATTTTCTTCAACAAACTTTCTTTTCTTTTTACCCCCAGATATATTCGAATAGTTGGGACTCACAACACAGTGAACAAGATTTTTCACATTGTGGCTTTTGAATGCATGTTTACAAACCAAACCTTCACTCTCGAGAAGGGCCTGATAGGTAAGTATTACAGCTACATTTTGTACATCTGCTTAGATATTTTATTTTCAAGTATTTCTTTTATTCCCTTGCCTCATCTCTTAATCAGCTTTGACTAAGAAATTTGGTTGGTTTGAATGCCTTAAGGCTGAGTGACACAGGGGAGGGCTTATATTTTTAGAAGAAGTCAAGATAATACTAGTAAACTTAAAAGAATATCAATATTTTTCTAGTAGTTAAGAATTGAAAATGTTCTAGTGATTCGTTCAGATTTGCTATATGGGGAATGCTTATGATAGCCAGGCAAAGCCTTTCATACCGAAGGCTTTTCTGTACTTAATGGTAGTAAGATCAAGGAGGAGGTCTGTATAACAGTGATCCAGTGCTCATACTTTCCAAGGCTATGCATGTATTTTTGGCTTTGATTCAGTATGAATGTATGTTCTTTTCAGTCCGTATTTGCCCTGTTTAGCCAAGTTCACCTTAAGAAAGTGGTTTTAAATTTGTTATGGATTTGAATAAGACCAGAGTAACAGAATTGTCATTGTGAAAGACAGGTTACCTTGTGGGAAGTACTTCCTGATTGATCTTTCCAAAAGGTATATTTTAAACTTTGGTTATTTGTTTGGTTGCTTTCTGTTGTGTGTTGTATTTGTTTTAGGTGCTGTATGGTCCGGCATTGTGTACAGTCCCACCAGGTCTTGGCATTCTAGATGTCACGAGTAGCTTTTCCTTTTTGTTCCCTTTTCCCAGGCCCACAGGTTTTTACTCAGCTCTCACCAGGATCATGGTTTGACTAATTAGATTCTTAAATCTGTGCCTTTACCGTAGCCTCATGGAACATGCATGCTGGGGGTTCAGGAGGGGGATGAGATGTCCCTGCAAAGTAGAAGTTTTTTGCCTTCACAAAGGACTCACTTCTCCTCCCCTTCTCAAGTCCTGTCCATGCTGGGACACAGCATAGTGACAGAGATCCTAAAATCACGGCAGTGACTAGATGGGAAAGGCGAGTGTAACCTGCAAATGCTTTCTAGTTCTTTGGTCATCCGTCTACATTTTCCTAACACCTGCTGTGCCCTAAATGTAATCCTTTATCATGGAAATATAGGAGAGTAGTATTAATAAAACAGTAGGAGTAGAAATTATTCCAACACATAGAGAACTTTTAGAGCTCAACTAAAATAAATAATTTGGTTTTAAATTTGTTATGGATATGATTTTTAATATAAATATAAATATTAATAATTTTTGTAACTTTTAAGAAATTTGAAAACTAACAGTGCTGAAGCCTTACCTAATGTTATCAAGGTTTTTAATTTTGTGGGCTGTGTGGAATATTGGTGATGGGGCTGTAGGGAGGGTTTAGGTCCTCTCCAGGTTCTTTCATAGACTTCAGACCTCACTGTGTGTGGTTATGGCAGTGCTCCCTGGGAAGAATCTTAGAAACAAGACCACCTTCATAGTCTTAAGATGTGTAGCATTTGTCTACTCATTTCCACCCAGTGCACTGCAGTTTTGAACGTGCTGCATAGAAGGTGCCACCTATTTTAAAAAGGACCCCATTTTTATTGGAAAAAGAACAGGTTTGTGGACACTGTAATTATCGAAGAAACAGGCTAATCTGGCATGAGAGGCTGTTACAGGAATTAAACTCAGGATTTCTTGTAGTGAGGGGTGCTGTTCTTGGTCTGTGTTTTGTCTACATTGAAGTAGTCAGCATAGTCTGAAGCCATGATAGTCTCAGGTGTGTCAGGGGTGAGAGAAGACTACAGAGATGCAAGAAGTGTTTTTGGTATCTGGTCAAACACTTTGTCGAGCTCACAAGTCTCACCACCTTTCTGTGGTGCTCACAAGTCTGACTGCAAAGAACACTGCAGTCATCTGCCTGTCACCCCCCTCAGCCAGATGGAGCAGTGGTGCAGGTGGGCAGGGGTGTGGTGCACATATGGGCAGGTGGCCTGCAATGGGATCCCATCTGGTCCTCCTGCTGCTATCTTCATAGCTCACAGCTGCCCCGTGCTGGGCAGACAGGGAGGTGTGTGAGTCCTGAGGGTGTACCTGTCTGACATGTGGCTCTGCTTAGTTGAAAGGGGTGTTTGAAATAGTAATTACCAGCCTTCCATGTGATAACTTCAGGTAAATTTCGGCAGCACACAGGCCTCAGCAAGCCACTCTGCTGGGGGCTGGGAGAAAGGAGTGGCCCTTAAAGGGGACAAAGTGAATGTCAGAACCACCCAGAGTTACTTTTAAATTATAGCTGACAACCGCTTATTCCTTTCCACATCCTGTGAAATGTGCACTCCTCCCTCGAGAACCACTGATACAAACTCCAGGTTCTCATGAGGGAAAAAGAGCAAAACTATTTTTTATCCTCCCAACATTGGTAGCATACTATATGCTGTAGATACTTTCTTCACCTTGCTTTTTTGTACTTAACACTTACCCTAGCACTAGTTATATAGGAAGATATTATTGATTCCTTTTTATAGCTGCATGGTATTCATTAGTGTATATACACTGTAGTTTATTCAACCAGTTATATATTGATGAACCATTTGGGTTGTTTTCAGTTTTCTGTTACTAGAAATTGTGCTGTTGCCTTGGCATAAGTCTTCCTCTTTTTGCTAATATATTTTTGTGATCCTGAGAAGAAGATTACATGATGGAAGGGTAAATGCATGGATAATTTTGCTAGATATTTCCAAATTCACCTCCATAAGGATTGTACCATTTTAAAATTCTCATTGGCAGTGTATGTGGCACATATTGTCAAACCTCGGATTTTTTGCCAGTTTGATAGGTGAAAAATGGTATCTCCATGAAGTTTTTAACTGCATTTCTCTTATGAGAGAAATTGAGCATCTTTTCATATGTTTAAGGGCCATTTGCATTTCTTTTTTCCTTTTAAATAGCTCTTCTTATGAGTCTTGTAGATGAATAGAGAATATACAGTTAGTAAGACTTGGGGGAGCAGTAAGCACTTCACACTGATATTAGACTGTGCTATTTAGCATTACATGGGGCTCGTTTCCCTTCTTAGGTGTCCTAGTTCTTCTAGAAAACATAAGCTCTCGTAAGTCCCTCTCCATCCTTATCCGTGGCTCTACCTCTGCTTTAGAGATAGCAACTATAGAGCATGGAGCTCTAGGCTCAAAATTCAGGGCTGTTAAACCCTTTCATCAAATAAGAAGCAGCTTCCACTACCAGAGTTAGACCATTAGGTGTTAGCTCTGTGTCTGCCAGCATGCACCCATGAAGACCATTGGCTTTTATGTTCTAGGTTCTTGTTAGTAATTGAGTAGGGCAACAAAATAGGCAGCCTAAGCACAGGAACTCTGTGTTGCTGAAGCCCTGG
>NW_005366109.1:1352485-1374383 GCF_000412655.1 Myotis brandtii | reverse complement strand
CTCACACCAGTTTCTTCCATTGGCAGAACTTCACTAAAAACCAAGCTGGCAAGCTTGGGAACTTGTTTTCAGAGCTTTAGCCTCCAAGAGCAAGGGAGGGAATGGAGCTGGAAGCTGACAGACCGAGAACTGGTTGTGAAAGGGCTCCAGACATCAGGAAACAGGCCTTCTGATTCAAAGGAGCTGGAGAAGCACAGTGGCCAGGCATGGAAAGTATTTTAAAATTGTAACAGTGTGTTTAGAATTCTGTAAAGTTCCTGGGAAAGTAAACAGAGTTGGAAATCTGTGCTGTGAAGGGCTTTTGAAATCTGTTGAATTGGGGATATGACTTTTGTGCTTTGCAGCTGTGTTTAAAACTGTGCCCTCTGGAGCAGAAACAAGAGATTTGGGCCTGCGGGAGTTCACCAGAGGTTGAAGGGGTAGAATGTGGCAAAGAAGGGTGCTTGCTGGAGTAGCAGAGCGGCCCTGAAGGCCTCCATGCAGACAGTTTCTTAAAATGGCACTATTGAGGCTGGACTGGTCCAGACCAAGAGGCTGTACTTTCCAGCCTGTTTCTCTAACCAGATCTCAAGGCTGGTTCTAATTGTCAGTGAAGCTAAACTTCTTTATCTACTGTAAATTACTTGGCATTAAGCGGGGCTCGTTTCCCTTCTTAGGTGTCCTAGTTCTTCTAGAAAACATAAGCTCTCGTAAGTCCCTCTCCATCCTTATCCTTGGCTCTACCTCTGCTGAAGAGATAGCAACTATAGAGCATGAAGCTCTAGGCTCAAAATTCAGGGCTGTTTAACCCTTTCATCGAATAAGAAGCAGCTTCCACTACCAGAGTTAGACCATTAGGTGTTAGCTCTGTGTCTGCCAGCATGCACCCATGAAGACCATTGGCTTTTATGTTCTAGGTTCTTGTTAGTAATTGAGTAGGGCAACAAAATAGGCAGCCTAAGCACAGGAACTCTGTGTTGCTGAAGCCCTGGGAACAGTCACTGCTGCCACCATGGAACTGTGCTGTCTCAACAGAAACCAGAGCCCATATTCATCAGCCACACTGTGCTACCTACAGTGCACCAGAGCAGACAGAAATGTTTTCTTCCTCCTCCCATCTCCCAGTCTCACACCAGTTTCTTCCATTGGCAGAACTTCACTAAAAACCAAGCTGGCAAGCTTGGGAACTTGTTTTCAGAGCTTTAGCCTCCAAGAGCAAGGGAGGGAATGGAGCTGGAAGCTGACAGACCGAGAACTGGTTGTGAAAGGGCTCCAGACATCAGGAAACAGGCCTTCTGATTGAAAGGAGCTGGAGAAGCACAGTGGCCAGGCATGGAAATACGTGGAGCTGAGAACAGCCGGCATAGGCACAGGCTGAGTGCAGAGAAAGGCTAAATATTTAGTTGTCTTATATTTAATAAATACCCAACTTCGTGAAGAATGGTAATTTGAGCTGGGCCTTGAAGAATTCAGTAAACAATCCAGAGCATTACACAGTGCTAATTTACATAGCAACAAAATGGCACCACTGGGTCCCCTGGGAAAAGCTGGAGGCAGAAAACAAATAGGTGTTCTGTAGTTGCTACTGTCATCTAGAAAGGGCTCCAGACATCAGGAAACAGGCCTTCTGATTCAAAGGAGCTGGAGAAGCACAGTGGCCAGGCATGGAAAGTATTTTAAAATTGTAACAGTGTGTTTAGAATTCTGTAAAGTTCCTGGGAAGGTAAACAGAGTTGGAAATCTATGCTGTGAAGGGCTTTTGAAATCTGTTGAATTGGGGATATGACTTTCGTGCTTTGCAGCTGTGTTTAAAACTGTGTCCTCTGGAGCAGAAACAAGAGATTTGGGCCTGCGGGAGTTCACCAGAGGTTGAAGGGGTAGAATGTGGCAAAGAAGGGTGCTTGCTGGAGTAGCAGAGCGGCCCTGAAGGCCTCCATGCAGACAGTTTCTTAAAATGGCACTATTGAGGCTGGACTGGTCCAGACCAAGAGGCTGTACTTTCCAGCCTGTTTCTCTAACCAGATATCAAGGCTGGTTCTAATTGTCAGTGAAGCTTAACTTCTTTATCTACTGTAAATTACTTGGCATTAAGTAGACATTTATTAAGAGGCTGCCAAGTGTATTTTAGGTACTGGGGATAGAAAAATACACAGGTCTTTTCTGCCTTGGAGAATCATATGAGCTAATGGGAGAGAAAGACAAAACAGAAGGAGGCTGCCAAGTGTATTTTAGGTACTGGGGATAGAAAAATACACAGGTAGTTTCTGCCTTGGAGAATTGTATGAGCTAATGGGAGAGAAAGACATTTAAACAGAAGGTGACAACATAGCAAAATAAATCATCTACTTGGAGATTTCAGCACGGTGAAACCATAGGAACACTGGAACAGGGGCACCTGAGCTGAGTTGGGGATGTTATCATGATAGGGTTATGAATGGGCCAGTCCATAAGCAGAGGAAGAAAGTGAGGGTCAGGGGAGAATCATACAAAATGGTCAGCATGTGGAAAGACATACTTATCTCTGACTGTGCCCCTTCCAGTGGACCATCTTGCATCTGGTGGGGGGTTGAAGTAGGAATTACAGTTATTTGTAGTCTCTCACTCTTCCTCTGGAGAAAATTAAGCATTATTTTCTCACAAGATCTTAAGAGTGTTACAAAACTGTAGGTAAAGTAAGTACCCCACAATAATGCGTACAGAATATATTTGTTTGCCTGCTACTCTGAGGAACTCATGATCTCAAATGAAAATGGCTGCAGTTCCTACGTGAGGGAGAGGTGGCGGATGATTAGACAGTGATTTCCCCTAATCATTTAGAATTCTTGGTTTAATGTAGTCCTTTGTGTGTATTTAAGTTTCATTATCCTTCATACCTGTTTTTTGTTTTTATTTTTGTTTTTTATTTGTTTGAGAATAAAGACTGCCTAAAAGGCTTTATTGCTCTTATTTTTACAGAATTTACATATTTTATAGGATTAAATGTTTTGGACCCTACTTACATTTCCCCGTGTCTAGCAGGGATATAGCAGGGTGTGTGTGTCCAGATAAATGTAAATGTACACAGTTTTTTCAGTTACAGTTGCCATTCATTGTTATTTTATACTAGAGGCCCGATGCATGAAATTCGTGCAAGAGTAGGCCTTCCTTCCCCCAGCTGCCGGCACTGGCTTCCCTCTGGGACCTGGGACCTGGGCTTCCCTCTCAGCCCTGCCTTCGTTTGGAAGGACGGAAGAATGTCTGGTCTAATTAGCATATTATGCTTTTATTATTATAGATTAGTATCAGGTATACACCATAGTGGTTAGACATTTATATAATTTAAGAAGTCTAAACCCACCTGACACCAGATATAGTTATTACAATATTATTGACTGTATTCTCTATGCTGTACTCTACAATGCATGACTGTTTTGTAACTACCAATTTGTACTTCTGAATCCCTTCACCTTTTTCACCCAACCCCTCTCCCATCTGGCAACCATCAGTTGTTCTCTGTAGCTGAATCTGTTTCTGTTTTGTTTGTTAGTTTATTTTGTTTATAGATTCCACATATAAGTGAAATTATATGGTATTTGTCTTTGTCTGACATATTTCACTTAGTATAACACATTCTAGGTCCATCCAATGTTGTTGAAAATGGTAAGATTTCATTCTTTTTTATGGCCAAGTAATACTCCACTGTATATATGTACCACACCTTCCTTATTCACTAGTTTATTGATGATTATATTATGTGTTTATCACCCCATGTCAAGTCTCAGTTCATCACCATTTATCTCCCCTTACCCTTCTCCACTTCCCCCCACTTCCCTACCCCAGCAATCACCTTAGGTTACTTCCATATCTTGGCTATTGTAAATAACATAGAGGTGCAAATATCTTTTTTGAATTAGTGTCTTGGATTTCTTGGGATAAACAACCAGAAGTGGAAATAACACAGTTGTTTTTATATTTTTATTATTATTTTTAAATATTTGTATTGATTTCAGAGAGGAAAGGAGAGGGAGAGAGAGATATAAACATCAGTGATGAGAAAGAATCATTGATTGGCTGCCTCCTACACACCCCACACCAAGGGATCGTGCCCGCAATCCAGGCATATGCCCTGACCGGGAATCGAACTGTGACCTCCTGGTTCATAGGTCGACACTCAACCACTGAGCAACACCAGCCGGGCAACAAAGTTGTTTTTAAATGTGGTATTTTGGAGTATATATCCAACATTATGCAACAATATCACTTTCTTACCAATTATGCTTCTTCAAATTCACATTCTGCATAACCAGGTTATTAATGGACCAAGTATTTCTCTGGTACTGACTATGAAAAATGATCTAATGGCCAAGGAAGTGTAAAATCTAACTTTGTGGGCCTAGTCCCTAATTTACTACCTCAATCCTCCACCCCAAAATCTGGTAGGTAATTTTTTAATTTAAATTTTTAAGTATTACAAATATATATTCTTATTTCCCCTTTTTTATTAAAATATATAGCATAGCCCTAGCCAGTTTGGCTCACTGGATAGAGTGTCAGCCCTCGGATTGAAGGGTCCCAGATTCAATTCCTGTCAAGAGCACGTACCTCGGTTGCAGGCTTGATCCCCTGCCCTGGTCTGGGGGTGTGGGAGAGGCAACCAATCGATGTGTCTCTCTCACATCGATATTTCTCTCTGTGTGTCTCTGCCCCTTCCTTCCATTTTCTCTAAAAATCAGTGGAAAAATAGCCTCAGGCGAGTATTAACAACAACAAAAATATATACAGGATATATTCACATATATCTTTTTCACTCAACAGTGTTTTTACTGATATATACGGAGCGTTCTCATACCTTTTTACATTTGTGCAGTAGTCCATTGACTGGCGGTGCTATAGTTTACTTAATCAGCCCCCTTTGACTGGCATGTAGGTGTTTCCAGTCTTCTACAATAACAAGTCTGTGATGACCCTTTTGTAAAGAGTGAGGTTTAACCAGAGATGGTTCCAATAAAGCCTAAAACAAACAAAAATACCCATTGTAAGTCCCAGGAACAGCTATATAATTTACAAAGCACAGTGCAAAATGAAAATGTGGGACCTCCTTGTTCAAGAACAGGGGAACAGTGCAGTTAAAAGTAAAGCTCTGACCGGTGTGGGCAGTTGGTTGGACAATCGTCCCATTCACCAGAAGGTGGTATATTCGATCCCCAGTTGGGGCATGTGCAGATGTTTCTCTCCCTCCCTCTCTCCTGCCCTCCCTTCTTTCCTCTCTCTAAAATTAGGTGTGTTTTTTTTTAAGTACTTAAAAAAAGCTTTTTTCTTGATTTTGCAGTCTTTTCAATTTGGCATTGTGTTTTTACTTGTTTAATTTTCTTCTAAGTAAAGAGAAAAAAGAAACATTTAAATTATTAGCAACAATTTTATCATTCATCTTTATATTGTGCAGTGGAAGTTTTAAATGCAAATATGGAGCATTTATCTTATATGCAGAATCACCAAATTACAAAATTCACATTTGGTAGCTCATATGTGTGTGTATTTAGTTCTTACCAAAACAATGGAAATTCTGCACAAAACTAAATTGTTGGGTGTGGGGGTTTTTTGGTATTTATTTATTTATTTATTTATTTTTATTGAATTTTGTTGGGGTGACACTGATTAACAGTATTGTATAGGTTTCAGGTGTACAATTCTATGACACATCATCTGTATACTATATTATGTGTTTATCACCCCATGTCAAGTCTCAGTTCATCACCATTTATCTCCCCTTACCCTTCTCCACTTCCCCCCACTTCCCTACCCCAGCAATCACCACACTATTGTCCATCTCCATGAGTTTGGTTTTTTTTTGCTCAATCCCTCCATGACCCTTCCCCAGTACACCCGTCCCCCCAGCTGTCAGCCTACTCTCTATGAGTCTCTCTCTAAAACTAATTATTTTGCCCTGCCTGGTATGGCTCATTTGGTTGGAGTGACAACCTGTATACCAAGAGGTCATGAGTTCGATTCCCGGTTAAGGCACATACCTAAGTTGTGGGTTCAGTCCCTGATCAGGGCATATACAAGAATCAACCAGTGAATGCATAAATAAGTGGAACAACAAATCAATGTTTCTATACCCCCTGGCCTCTCCCCCCCACAAAAAAAATGAATAAATACATAAAAGAATTTTAAGACAGACATTAAGTGTGGTGTCTTCTGCACGTAAGGCCTGTCTGAAAGCACAGGCTGTGTGCCATTGAAGCTGGTCCTGATTACCACTTCTATTTAACACTGGTCTGGAAGCCCTGACTAGGGAAGCGGGAGGAGGAGGGAAGGAAGAAACAAGGATGGGAAAAGGGAGGAACAAGAAATAAGTATGATACATATTGGGGAAAAGGGATAAAATATCATTATTTGCAGATGAATGCACTGAAGAATTATGATTACTAGTAAGAACTCTAAGGACTATAGCCAGATAACAATCATATATCCAAAAATCAATGGTTTTCTCAAATACCCACAATAACCAGTTAGAAAGTATAATGGGGAGTGGGATGGATTCATTCATCATAGCAATAAAAACTGTAAAATATCTAGTAACTATCCATGAACTGTACTTCTCCTTCATACCTAGACCATCCCTGTCCATATTATCAAAGGTCATCCATCCCTGAACCACCTTATGCCATGAGAGTTGGGATAAGTGTCAGAAGTGGGAGGCAGAAGAATGATGTGAGCTCATCAATTGTGTAGATATGAAGCTAGCATGCCAGGGAGGTCAGCTAGAATTTTCTTAACCACCCTCCTCCCTCCCCACAAACAATAATATCTACCTGGGAATAAAGTTAATAAATCCACAGGTTCTAATGTAAAGAAACCATAAATCTTTAAGAAGCAATGAGTAATGGAAAGATATTCCTGGATGAGAAAATTTAATATAGAAAATGTGTTGGTTCTTCCCATCTTAATCTACCAATTTAATGTAGGACTTACTCAGACACCAAGTTGTGCTTTAAAAAAATAAAACAACTTTGACTAAGTTATTTAAGAAATTTTCCAAGAGAATACGTAAATGGAAATCCAACTCCCACCAAAATAGTAAGCAAAATTAATGAAATGAGAGGTCTACTACCACCATGTATTAAAGTTAGTACTACATACTAAAGTGTATGGCATTAATGCAGGAATAAACTGGAAGATAAAATAAGCAGTCATCCAAACTCTGAAATATATCCCAGGATATGTAAGGATATAGCACAGGATAAAGATGACATTTCACATCAGCTACTAACTGAAGGGTAATATTGCAAATGGTGCTAATATATCGAAAACACTTAACATAAAGTTCTTTCCTTATACTAAAAACCAAAATAGTTTCCTGTTAAGAGTTAGATTTTACAATGTTATTTCAAAAGAACTGTAGAGAATTATTAATAAGTATTCATCTAATGTCAAGGTGAGGAACTACTTCCTCAGCATAAAGGCAAAGACAGAAACCATAAACAGAATTCAAAGGTGTTTGACAAACTGGGAAAAAATAATTACAACATACACGACAAAGAATTATTTACTTTAATATATGTGAAGTACTATCAAATACTTAAGAAAAAATATGAATTCCCAGTTAGGAGATATGTGTACAAAAAGCAATTTCTTTAAAAAGAAAGAAAAAGGAACAGAATAGTCAATGAACTTGAAAGAGTTTGGCCTCACTAATAGTCAAAGAAATGCAAATTGAAACAAGATACTGTTTTTTGGCTTATCTTATTGGTAAATATTTTTAATTAAAATTATTTTATTTACATAATAATCATTTCTCACAAAGAAAACAATACAGAAATACATACACTAAAATAAAATATTTCGGTTTCAACTTGCACTAGCCTAGTTATTACTAAAATTGAGTATCTATTATGTTTCTTGACCATTTTTACTTTTTTATGAAGTACGACTTCTTAATTTTGGTCAACTTTTTTTTCTTGCTTGTATTTTTATTATTAATTTGTAGATTATAGATATTCATTCTTTGCTTTTGTATATATTGCAAATATATTCTCCCAGACTGTTAGTTACTTTTTAACTTTGTTTATGTTTGGTTGTGTAGAAGCTTTTTATTTTGACTTAGTTACATCTGTCAGTCATTCCTTGCTTCTGGATTTTATGACTTGTTTAAAACTCCCTCCCCCAGCCCTAACTGGTTTGGCTCAGTGGACAGAGCGTCGGCCTGCGGACTGAAGGGTCCCAGGTTCCATTCCGGTCAAGGGCATGTACCTTGGTTGCGGGCACATCCCCAGTAGTGGGTGTGCAGGAGGCAGCTGATCGATGTTTCTCTCTCATCGATGTTTCTAACTCTCTATCCCTCTCCCTTCCTCTCTGTAAAAAATCAATAAAATATATTTTTTTAGAAAAAAAGTTTTAAAACTCCCTCCCTAGACCAAAATATAAAAATAGGTTCTCTGTAGTAGTTGTCAGTGATAATTATTATTTTGTTATTGTTGTGTATGTGTTTTTAGTAATTAGCTCTTTAATCCATTTAAATTTTATTTGGTGTTTGGTATGAAGTAGGAGTTGGCCTTTTATTTTTAAAAAATGTGACCAATTGTTTTTTAATTCTTTATTGATATTTTATGTTTCCCTCATTGATTTAAAATCATATATATCATGGATCTGTATATCTATTCTAGATTGTGTCACATCATTTAAATAACTACAGCTTTGTAATCTATTTTGCTGTGTAGTACTGCAAATCCATACTTATAGTTATTTTTTTTCTAAAATTTTTAGGCTATTCTTTCAAATTTTCTTTTCCAGTGAACTTGAAAATCAGCTGTCAAGTTTCATTTTAAAATCCTGTTGGCAAAGATGTTTTAAATGAAAATGCTTAGTATGGGTGAGGCACTGAAAGGCAGTGTCATTTACTGCTGAAATATGTGTGGTGTAAGTTTTCTGGAAGGTGATTTGGCAATATGTATTAAGAGTCGTAAAAATATTCCTTGATCTACTACATCTGCCTTAATAATTTATCTTAAAAAATATTCATGGAGAGCATTTCTTCTAATGAATGTTCAGCACAGTGTTATTTATGATAACCAACAAAGGAGAAGGACTACAAATGTCCAACAATACGGACATAATGAAATGAATGATGGCACATTCACACATCACATTTCTGTATAGTCATTTATAACATAGGGAAATGCCCATAATATAATATAAACAGAAGTAGGATACCATCTATACAGCCAGATTGATGCCAATATTTTAAAATTAAAGATAATATATATTTTTTAATAGGTGCAGGTATTAATTTGCTAGGGCTGCCATAAAAAAAAAAGAAAAAAAAATAACCCCCCTACACACACACACACACACACACACACACACACACAGACTGGGAGGCGTAAACATCAGACATTTATTTTCTCCCAGTTCTAGGGGTTGAAAGTTCAAGATCAGGGTGTCAGCAGGTTTGGTTTCTCCTGAGGCTTCTCTTTGGCATGCAAATGGCCACATTCTCCCTGTCCTCACAGGGCTTTTTCTCCATGGGCTGCCATCCCTGAAGTCTCTTCCTCTTAGAAGGACACCAGTCATATTGGATTAGGGCCCCTTCCTTATGACCTTATTTAATCTGAATGACCTCTTTAAAGGTCCCATCTCCAAATATAGTCACATCCTAAGGTACTGGGAACTACTGCTTGAACATAGGAACTTGGTGGGGACAGATTTCAGGCCATAACAGTACATAAAAAAGATCATAAGGAAGGACATCAGAATCTTCACAGAGGTTTTCTGGTTGGGTAAGATTATAGGTAATATTAATTCTATTATTGTATTTTCTGCATTTACATATTTTTTCACTTAATATGAATTACTTTTCTAATCAGAAAAAAGTGTTTCTTTTTCAAATAAAGATGTCGCCACATTGCCTCTCTTAAGTGAAGGACAAGGCAGAGTAGGCAAGGCCAGCACTAGTGCCCTCCATGCACCTCAGCTCCCCACATGCTCCCACATGTAGCCCCTAAATTAAGAAACATCCTGTTTCTGGGTTAGGTAGGGGAATTTCTTTATAAAGTGTACTGTTTTACCTGATGATTCTATTGAGTAAGCCAAGAGTTCTTGAGAATATATTTGAAAGAGGCCAGACAAAAGAGAGTATATACTGTATGTTCCATTTATAAATAACTAGAGGCCCTTGGCCTGGCCTGTGGGGATCGGGCCGAAACCAGCTCCCCGACATCCCCCGAAGGATCCCAGATTGCGAGAGGGTGGTTCTTGGGTATCGCACCCCGGAATCGGGCTCCCTCCTCTCTGGTTCCAGGTGTACCACCCAAGAACCACAGCTGCCAAGTCTCCACAGCTTGGTAGCTCCTGCATTGAGCATCTGCCCCCTGGTGGTCATTACGCATCATAGCTACCAGCCAGTTGGTCGGTCACTTAGGCTTTTATATATATAGATTCTGGATCATGCAATCCAATAGTGACAGGAAGCAGACCCATAGTTCTCTGGGGCTGTAGGAAGCATACAAAGGGTCTTGAGAACACATTTGAGGGCAGAGGAGAGGTTTATCTTGATGTGCTAATAGTTTCATGGATGTGGGCATATGTCTAATTCATGGGATTGTACATTTTAAATACATGCTATTTATTGTGTCAATTTAACTCAAGAAATATGTTTTAAAATGGCAAAAGAGAACCGAAAGGAAAGATCTCAGTAGCCTTTTGAGCATTACAGTATTACTTACTGTATCTTTCCATGCATAAGATGCTATATTTTTCTAAAATCGTTAGACTGAAAATCGAGATGCATCTTATACACGGAAGTCAGCTGAGGAGGGAGCCACGTGGGTGTGTGGCTGCTTATACCTTATCAAACCGGCTTTCTCCTTATTGTTACTGACATCAGCTGATGCTGTAATTGGAGGTGGAGGTGGAGAGTGTGCAGATGCAACAGGAATCAGAGCTTTCTGAGCCCATAAAGATGTCAAAAAATAAAAAGATAAATACCGGTAAGCAGTTGTCTTACTCTGCAAAATTCAAACTGAATGTAATCAGCTATGCAAAAGAGCATGGAAATAGAGCTGCAGAGAGACAATTTGGACCTCCTCCTACTGAGTGTAAGATCAGACAGTGGAGAAAACAGGAAGAACAACTCCTTAAGATGCCAAAAAAGAAGAAGTCCTTAAGAGAAAAATCAGCAAAACTTGGAGCAGAGGCTTAAGACTTGGATTATGGGGCAGCACCAGAGTGGCTTATGTGTGTCAACCAAGCTTATTCAATGTCAGGCAAGAATGTTTTCAAGTGAAATGAACATTGTTGATTTTACAGGAAAGGCAAAATGGTGCTTGTTTCATGAGAAGAGAGGGTTGGCCATGAGAACACAAAGTTAGCTCAGAAAATGCCACCAGTTTATGAGGATAAAATCCAACAGTTTCACTCCTATATAACACAGCTTCGGAAAAAATATGATTTTGGCCCTAACTGGTTTGGCTCAGTGGATAGAGCATCGGTCTGTGGACTGAAAGGTCCCAGGTTCGATTCTGGTCAAGGGCATGTACCTTGGTTGCAGTGAGCCAAACCGGCTAGGGCGAAACAAGTTAGTTTTAAAAAATTAATGGCTTTTACTTAAAATTAAACTTCATGGTTGAATAAGCTTTGCATGTGACAGGTTTTTCTTTTAGACTCTACATTGGCATTTCATATTTTGTTGATTTTTTCCCTTAAAGACTGTGGTCAATGATTACAAGTATTTTGTTTGTTTTGAATAATATATAGTTACATCTACAACAATTAATAACCCTCAACAGTGAGGAAAGACAAGTTTCAGATATAATAAAATTTAGGTGACATTTAGACATTGTTTGAGAACTTTGTAGGTAGTTAAAAAATGTAAGGAGGAAAAAAACCCAGGTGGTGTGAGCTGGAAAGATTTTATAATTTATTATCCTGATATTGAATTCATGGAGGTATATAAAGAAAAACATTGTAAAGTATTATTTAATGTGACAAGAAGGAAGGGTGTCAGAAAGAAAATAGGAGCAGGAGTTAGGAAACAAATCTGAATAATGCAAGGTCTGGAAAATCAAAGCGAGAAAAGTAGAGTGGTTAATAGTATCAAATGCCAGAAAGCTCTATAATAATGACAAAGAATTACACCACAAAATGGTTATTGGTAATCTTTGAGATATTAGTTCTGCATGGGGTTAAAAAAGAAGTTTGTAGGAAACCAAAAAGGAATTTGTCTGCCGTCCCCCCCCCCCCCCCCCCCCCACCAGGTGTATGAATTTCTAGTTTAACAGAAAAGACAAAAAGGTTTGCATCAGATTTGGAAACAAACCTAGCAGTTACTCCTGGTGGACTTACAGGTCAGCTACAGCCACTAGATGTTTCAATTAACAAGCTATTTAAAGCCCTGATGAGAGAAGAATGGAGTAGATGGATGCAAAAAGCAGGTGATAACTTGACACTGACAGGAAGAGTAAAAAAAAACCAAAAAAAAAAAACCATTACTGAGGTCTGCAGTTGGGTCCTAAACTCATGGTATGGCGTCAAACAAGAGGTGATTGTGAAGTCCTTCAAGAAATGTGGAATCAGCAATGCCATGGACATGGATGGAACTGAGGATGATCTCACTTATATAGACAGTGACTCAGAAGACAGCAGTGATACAATAAAAATTGAAGAAATTGATATGTCTGGAACTAATAGTGATAAAGAAGGGAGCAGTGATGCAACAGAGGCTGAATAAAGTGACATGCTGCATAATACCATAGTACTGGTACGTAAACATTACCTACAGTAATTACTAAATCAAAATGTGTTCTGTTTTATTTTAAAATATTGATTTCTTTATTTTGGGTTAGAAAAGTGGGGGGCGTCTTATACATGGGGGCATCTTATACACAGAAAAATATGGTATTTGTTAAAATAGTGATGTGAGAGCTGTGCATCTGTGAATGAAATGAAACCTTAGCATTTAGAGATGGCTGGAGCAGACTGCTGCATAAGGTATTTGGGGAGGGGCCTCTGAACCTGACAGCCCTTTTCTGCCTCACTATTCAGTGTAACAGGGCTTGGGTGTGTCACAGATTTGAGTAAAATTAAGTGATCATATGATAGTGGGTGCCTGGTAGGTGAACAAGTCTGGGAAGCAGCAATCTTTTTGAATTTATTGGCTCGTTAATATTATGACGATGGGTATGTTTCTTTTATAGCTGCATTCAATACTTATCTTTTTAAAGACAGGAATCAGTACAGTGCTGTGCAAGAGAGAAATGTACTTAAAAATCACAGCATTACCTGTGGTAAAATTATCATAAAAACTACCTAGTATTCAAGCAGGGGATTACTTCAATTCTGCCCACATAATGACAGGAAATGGTCGTTGGTGAAGTTGTTTTCCATGAAGCTGTGATGAAATCAACTAAAATGGTAATAAAGTGGAATGTAAAAGTGAGGGACTCAAGTGAGATGTAAAAGTGCAGAAGGTGTTAGAATGTTTGAATTAGAATCTGCAGGAAATGATTCTGTAAAATATTAAATATGAATTGCCTGAATTCTTAGTTCAGAACTGTCAGCTGTGCAGGCAGGTCTCATGGCTGTGGGAGATGGAACCCCACGTCCGACTGGGCAGCTCCCATTTTGCTAATGGCCAGAGAAGCTAGTCAACAGAGAAATGGTCTTTGTTGGCAAATGGTAATGTAAGAAAGGGCTTAGAGCCCTATTTCCTTCCTTCTTGCTCAAAACCAAGGACCCAGCCACCCAGGAGCATGATCATGCTTTTTTCCAATGATCCTTTGATGAAATAATGTTCAGTAGACATCTGTTATAAAAAATTGGAAGCACACCTCAGTAAAACCTCAGTGAGCTGTGGAAGCACACTAAAGTATGTATCATGAGATATTTTTATATTATAGAAATAACTTTTACACTGATACCATATTCCAAATGTCAGATCTATTTTCCTCATGCCACCACTGCTGCTACCACCTGCACTGTTGTCATGGCTGTCTACTCAGCAGTGTCCCTGCATCCTCTTCTGTCCTTCTTGTTGTTCTGCACACTCCTATCGGAACACTCCTTTGCTCAGAATCACGCAGAGCCTTTTTGTTGCTCTGAGAATAAAGGTCAAAATCTTCACCATGACATTCAAGACTCTGCATAATCTGGCCAGCATACTTGCTTCATTTTATGCCAATCCCCATCTAACTTCCTACATTCAGTCCTCAAGCCTCTTCCCATTGTCAGAATGCTCATGTGCTCTCTGACCAGGGGGCCTTTGCACTGCCATTCTGTCTGGAATGCTCCTTACTCTGTCCTCATTCTTATCCTCACCTCATCACACCCACCTCTCTTTATCTAGGTAACCTTCTATTAATCTTCTATATTTTAGCTTAAATGTCACTTCTTAAGAAAAGTTTGCTAACCCTTACCCCAAATTTGGTTAAAGTTTCTTCGTATGATGCTAATAGCTCTGGGGATTTTCCTTCAACGCACTTAGTTTCTTTTTTAAAAATATTTATTGTTGAAATTATTATATGTCTCCTGTTCTTTCCCCATTGACCCCTTCCCCAGACCTTCACAACACTATTGTCTGTGTCCATGGGTTATGCATATATGCATACAAGATCTTCAGTTAATCTCTTCCCTCTCACCCACTCACCCACTCACCCCGCCTTCCCTCTGAGATTCGACAGTCTGTTCCATGCTTCTATGTCTCTGGATCTACTGTTTTGTTCATCGGATTCCACATATGAGCGAAGCACTTAGTTTTATTTGTAACCGACTTATACATTAATTCACACGGTTTGATAATAGAAGAGACTGTGTCTGCTTTGTTTACTGCTGTATTCCAAGTACATGTAATCCTATAGTCAGTAAAAGTTTACTGGATGGATGGATGGGTGGGTGGGTGGATGGATGGAATGATGTGTTGCATTCTGAGGACCAGAAGGTAAACTCAGATTCTCATTCCCACTCTACTGCTGATTTGCTGTGTAATACATAAGATACAATCTCTCTGAGCCTCAGATTTCTCAACTATGAAATGAAAAACCTAACGTAATGATCTGAGGTATTTTGTTTGCTTTTAAACAAGTATCCCTTGGGTGTAGATAACTGTGTTAATCATATACCCCAGGTCATAATACATCATCCTCAATGGCCCAAGCAAGACCTTTTTATTTGTATTTTCCCTTCTCTGAACCCCGCTCCTATTGCCCTTGCCTTATGACACCATCTCTGGTATATTTAATTATATCCTTAATATGCACATATATTTGTAAAATCTACAATATTGGGTGTTTGCATATGTGTTTTAATTTTCAAATGTTGTTATGCTATAAATCTTATTCCTTTTCATACTTTTCTCATCCAATATTATGCTTTTTAAGACCTATACATCATTGCTTCTCAGTGTTGCTTAGTATTCCATCACATAATTACAAATTTATTATTTGCAAAGTTAATATAGTTCTTACTATTTGACAGTGTTCTATATGTTTTACATAAAATCTTTTAACCCTCCCAACAGTCTTGTAAAGTAAATACTGTTATTGTTCTGATCTGTCTTATTCATTTCATTCCCTGGTGACGGATACTTCGGTTGCCTCCAGTCTTCTGCTCTCAAAAACAATACTACAGTGAGTTTTCTGGTATCTGTCTCCTTGCCACCTGTGTGAGAATTTCTCTGGGACCTGTATTCAAAAGTGTGATCCCTGAGTCCTGGAGTGCACACAACTTGAATTTTGCTCCACACTTCCGGATTGCCTTCCTGCATGGCTGTGCGGGTGCACACTCCCACCACCGGAGTGCACGGGAGCCCTTGCCCACACCTCTGCTCTTTCATCTTGGCCATAAAGTAGTATCTCAGTGTGTTCATTTGCATTTCTCTGATGCATAGTGAGTTTCTCCACTGCTGCTGCTGCCACCCTAGTGCAGGCCACCACCATCTCCTCACTGCTGCCATAGCCTGTCTCCGCATGGGTGTCCCTGCATCCACTCTGGTCCTTCTCATTGTTCTCCACACTCCAGCCAGAGCAATCGCATGGAAACACTCCTTTATTCAGAATCACCCAGAGGCTTTTTTCCCTTTAATCCACTGAAATGATACATGTTCTGATGGTAACACATACTAGCATT
This sequence comes from Myotis brandtii, assembly GCF_000412655.1. Taxonomy (NCBI): domain Eukaryota; kingdom Metazoa; phylum Chordata; class Mammalia; order Chiroptera; family Vespertilionidae; genus Myotis; species Myotis brandtii. The sequence continues at coordinate 1,358,306 of NW_005366109.1, read as the reverse complement.
CCCAGGACAACTCCTATTGGACATTATGTATTTTCTAAATAATTATAGTTTGATTGGCTGATATTTGTTTTATAATTTTTATACCTGTTTTCTTAAAGAAAATGGGCCATAAGTTTCTTTTCTTGACCCATCTCTGAGTCATTTTACAACCAAAGTTACATTAAAATGACTTGAACAGCTTTCCCTCTTCTTCTGTTTCCTGGATCACTGTAATAAGATATAAATTATCTATTCCTTCAACTAAGTGTTTCTCAAGGTTTCTTTCTAAGTGAATTTGATGACTTCATGAGCTACTGTGAGTTTCTTACCTTTGCTTCACTGGCTGTGTGGTTTAGCCAAGCCGATTCACATGCATCCAGGGCCTGATGCTGTCAGAGGGAGTCACCAACTACAGGCGCAAGAGTATTTTCCAGTCTGAGCCCATTGAGCACTGTAGACAGGAGTCCCATGGTCAGCTGGTATCTATTTCCATCCATTCATTTGTTTTACTAAATTTTAGCCACATAAATTTTGGTATATAAATTGTGCCTAATAGATTGTAAAGGGGCTATCTGGCCTCACTCCCACCGAGCTGATTTCCTGGACTCTCCTTCCCCATAGTAATACACTTCTTGTTTTTACTCCTACTTGCTCCCTTCTTCCCACTGCACTCTTCTCCTTCCTGCCTGTTGCTTTTCATGACTCTAGAAGAGAATTGGGTTCATTGAGCCTAAAGACAGAGAGTGCCCAAAGAGGTGGTTTGGGCAAGATTGGAGTAGTGGGTAACAGAGGGAGAGGATTTGCCAGGGTCACCCAGAGGCTTTTACAAAAGAAATTATGCTGGTGTTTAGTTTCCTGATGGAGAGATTCTGGGTTAGACACAGGGTGTTGGGCAACGCACACTCAGTCTTGTCAGTTTAATAAACTGCTTTGATGATTCTCGAATCTCACTGTCAGAGCTAAAATGAACTCAGAACATGTGACATTGCTATTCAGACATCTCCCATTCTTCTTAGTACATATTAGTTTCAACATAATAGTCATTTTCATATCATGTTGTTTTTATTTCTCATTTGGCTGAGGACAGAGAGCACACAGAGAAGATAGTTTGTCAGCCAATGATTACCTGGCACACACAGTCCATGTAATGGCAGTTAAGCTGCGATCCAGAGACTGACAAACAAGCTATAAAATTCAAAAGCTAGGATTTCTTGTGGTAGATTGGTTATAATAATTTTATGTCTCAGTATTTTACATATGTGACATTTTGTATGATAAACAATTAACCGCCTGCTTTTGACATTTGAAAGTTAATGTGAGGAGAGTTATAAAGCAGATATTGTAAGCATCACCTCCCATAGTGAGGTGGTAAATGGCTGTCGGCCCTGGAAGGGTAAGACCTAATTATTCCTCACTGTACACTCTGTACCTTTTTACTACCAGTTTGGGTTTCATTGTCTTTGATAAACAAGATAATTGATATAAATGATTGCTATCCTGTAAAATGGTTCCCCAATTGCAGATTTTCATGCTGGAGTATAATTTTCCCTATGGCACATTACTGTTCATCTTTAAATGGGTAGGGTGGTTAATCTGCCTTCCACAGAAGACATTAGGTGAGTTGCTCCTTATCAGAGCTGACAAAAACATAGGGTGTAACCAGGACACAGGAAGAAATGACTAATGGCCACATTAATGAGCAACAGCATGTGGATTTTTAAGGGAGGTTTAGAGTTGGGAATACAAGAATACTGCCTCGGAAATAACAGGAGATGCAGTCCTCCGGAAGAGGACAAAGGAGTGCATGCTGAGAGGGACATCTGGCTGCTCTCAGCTCTCCACCCTCCATCCCAGCCCCAGCTCTTACCACCTAGAATGCTGATATTGCTGCACTCACTGACTTACAGGCTGACGATCTTAAACAAGGAAGCCCTGTTGTGCTTTATTTCCTTTTCTTGGTGGAAAAGGACTAAAGCTTTGCAAAACTACCATTTTGTTCCATAAATGAACACTTAGTGTTCTGGATCCTCTGTTGGAAGGCTCTCTTTGGGAAATGTCAAGGGCCAGGCAAGCACAAGAGGCAGGTGAGTTTGTACCCGTTGGGAAGCCGGGATAAGATCATTGGCCGTCCGCTTTGAAGAACCCATTTCTCTTCATGCATAAAGTATAAAGTACAACAAGGAAGAAGGAATGAAAAAGAAAGTGGATGAGGCTTAGAAAAGACCATAACAGGGCATATCCATAGCTTCTCTTGGGGGAATGTTGTGCAACTAATCGCTAAGAGTCATGGTGGTTTAGAAAAGTAATAATTAATAATCATTTCTTTGTCTAGGGCTTGCTAATATTTAGTTTTAAAAACTAATTTAAACTCATGGCAAGGAAAACCATGGTAAATGAGGTTTTTCCCAGGACAGTTCTCTTTGGCAGTGTTATTGCACAGCCTTTCAAAGATGCAGCCTGCGAAGGGCTGTGTGCTGTCCAGTCTAATGTCATCTCCTCACCAGAGGGACGGCTGCCTCCCTCCCCCGCTCCCTCTCTTGAAAGGTTAGCCTTTCTTCAGAATAGTACAGGTTTTTCCAGCAACATCTGTCAAGTTGGCAACAAGCATACCCTCAGGAAATTATGGGCATTTGAAGACCATCTAAATATTGTAAGGAGCCCTTTTTCCCCTCTCTCCCTGCTCCCCCTCCTGCCTTCCCCTAAGAAGAGTGGGGCAGCCACATGGCATTTACCACTCTCACTCTCCCTGATAAATTATAAGCCCATTTGTGTCTCTGATTTTTTTTTAATGTATTTTGATTTCTCACTCATGATGGCTTATGAAACCTCAAAGCAGTGACTGTCCTGGAAGGCAGCTATGGACAGACAGACCTCTTTGTTTAATGAAAGGAGACCTGTAGTCACATACTGTTAGCACAGAGAGGCTTCTTCGGTCTAATGACTCGGATCATCTTGGTCTGATCAGTAGGTCAAGAATTGCTGTCCCCAGCAAATATCGACCCGGAGGAACTGCTTTCTTGGTGATTCTGAAGCTGCCAGCTGCATATTACACTAGCAGGTGCTAATAGTTTTTTTGCAGGTCAGGAGAATTGTTATTGGTTCTTCTTTCCCTTGCCCCCTATCCTTTCACAACTACAAGGTGGCTCATGGGAATAGACGTCTCCCCACTTGTATAATGCCCAGGTTCCTGAAACACTCATCCCACCTGCCCATTCCACAAGGGGAAAAACCTGGCTCTTCTGGGCTGGGAAGTACCAAGTCTGCGTCTTGCCTTTGAAAATCTCAAGATGCTTTTAAAACGTCATCTAATTTATTCTGTCAATGTTTGTAGGAATATATAGAGAAGAGGGGGTTATTCTCTTTAGAGGTAAAGAAACTGAGTCACAGGGTGTTTAAACATCCCCCTCGGGACTGCCTAGAAATCCGTTTACAGAGCTAAGGTTCATTCTTTGGGTGTCTGCCTCCCAATCTGTTGCTTGTCCAGTGGATGTTAGAGCTGAAGGCAGGCAGGAGAGCAGCCATTTCCCCTCTCAGAGTTAAAGTATGTAGACATGCTGCAGAGGGCGCTAGACCTCAGAGTAAGATGCTTCTTAACAGGCAGGTTTGAAATATTTGTAATAAAGCCCCATTTAAAAATACCCATTTTTCATTTCCCAAAGCACTGTGTTAAGCCATTAGAAGAATAATTAATTGAAAATAGTAGCAAAAGACTTTTTAAAAATTAACTTTTATTGTATGTGCCCTGACTGGGAATCGAACAAATCAAACCAGCGACCTCTTGGTGCAAGGGACAATGTCCTATCAACTGAGAGGGCTAGACAGGACTTTCTTTGTCACATACTATAAATCTACTAGAAAACAGATGATTCTATTTCCTCCATCTAGGTTAACTGGCCTCCAGAAGGTAGTGTAAATTGGTTCTGCTGAGGTTTTGTTTTTTTCTGTTAACTGCTGTACTTAGAAGTAAGAATAGAGTTGTTCCAGGTCACTTGGAAGACCCTGACTGTCAATCTTTGAAGCTGGGGAGCCAGATTTCCCCAGGGACCCCACTTCTCCCTGTAGAAAGGTATTATCACCTCGGTGTCACCTAGGGGACTGCTCAGCCTCTCCACAGCCCTGGGCTGGTCCCTCAGGCTAACCCTGGAAGAGAGCCCGGGAGGCAAGCATTTCCCTCCAGCATCCTGTGTGGTTTGATTACGGAGTGTCAGTTCTGCGAGCCCAGTATTCAGATGTTGAGACTCACCCATATGTTTCTGCTAAATTCTATCTAGTCTTGCTCCCTTAAGAGTCTCAGAGATTCTTTCCTTCTCACACACCTCAATCCTGGATGCTTTGTGGGGGCTGAGACATGTGAGAATCTGGTGTCATCTCTAGCCTTTTTCTCGTTGCCTCCAAAAGCTGTGGCAGGAAGGCTCTGCCAACGAGGAATGGTAGGAGCACGCCTGTCACAGATCCGATGGGGGCCTTTTCTGTGCAGTGCACAGGGCTCCGCTTAATGTTTGAGCACCTCACTTCCGATGCTACTTTTAGTAAAAATCCAAACTTTACAGTTACTGATGCATTTTAAAGCAATACCATTTAAGGTCTTAAGACTGAAGAGTCACCCATTATCCCAGAATCATTCTGACTTCAAATTTTCTGAACTATATCCATCCTTCTGCTGAAAGGAAAAGAGAAGAGAAAATAAAAAAGAAAAGCTACTACTTTATGAAAGGGATAGTTTAAAAACAAACAAACTTCCTTAAAAAAAAGTATTACGCAAACCAACACTTCCTTTGTGAGGCTTTTCAATCCTTTGGCTCATCTTTTTTCTATGCTCAACTGGAATGAGAAATATTCCCCCAGGCTGTGGTAACATCTCTGATCTTGAGTCACAGAATTGTTGTGGCCTGGCAAGACCTCTCACCCAGTAGCAGAACAAAAATAACTGTTGATTTCAACATCTTTTAGCAGATAAGAAAAAATAAATCCACATAAAACTCTTATGATACAGAAAATGATGCCCTTTATACTGTAACTTTTCAAATTTTTTGAGATAGAGTTTTCAAAACCTGCAAACCAATTTCAACAACTTTTTGTATGTTGGGTATTAACCCCAACCCCGTTGACTTGAGTAACTTGTCCCTCTGTGGGGGCAGATGTAGGCTCTTTCTCACAGTTTATATCTGGAAAAAAGAAAAACCCACCCCAGTGAGATATTGCCTATTCACTCAAACAGAGTTGGATGTTTCAGATATCTTTTTTTTTGCACCTGGAATGCCTTTGTCCTAAATTTAAAGGCTTTACCAACTGAGTGAATCCCTCTTTGATTAACTGCAGTGATTACTGCTATTAAAAGTCTAATGCTTGATTCTTCAAGGCAGCAATTTCCAACCTTTTTTGTCTCAGGGCACACATAAACCAATTACTGAAATTCTGTGGCACACCAAAAAATATATATATACTAGTGGCCCAGTGCACAAAATTCGTGCACGGGGGGAGGAGGGTGTCCCTCAGCCCGGCCTGCACCCTCTCCAATCTGGGACCCCTCGAAGGATGTCCTGCTGCCAGTTTACAGGGATTGGGCCTAAACCAGCAGTCGGACATCCCTCTCACAATCTGGGACTGCTGGCTCCTAACCACTCACCTGCCTGCCTGCCTGATTGCCCCTAACCCAGGGGTGGGCAAACTTTTTGACTCGAGGGCCACAAAGGGTTCTTAAACTGGACCGGAGGGCCGGAACAAAAGCATGGATGGAGTGTTTGTGTGAACTAATATAAATTCAAAGTAAACATCATTACATAAAAGGGTACGGTCTTTTTTTTTTTAGTTTTATTCATTTCAAACAGGCCGGATCCGGCCC
>NW_005366109.1:1348469-1352378 GCF_000412655.1 Myotis brandtii | reverse complement strand
CTTCCCTCCCCACTGGCCTGCTTGCCCCCAACTGCCCCCCTGCTGACCTGCTCACTCCAAATTGGCCCCCCCTGCTGTCCTGATCACCTCCAACTGACCCCCACTGATGGCCTGCTCGCCCCCAACTGGCCCCCCTGCTGGTCTGCTTACCCCCAACGACCCCGCCCCAATCAGCCTGATCAGCCACAACTGCCCTCCCCTCTTGGCCTCTAACCGCCTCTACCTCTGCCCTGCCACCATGGCTTTGTCCAGAAGAACCTTTGGAAGGTCTCCCAGTCTAATTAGCATATTACCCTTTTATTAATATAGATAGAGGCCTGGTGCACAGGTGGGGGTTGACTGGTTTGCCCTGAAGGGTGTCCTGGATCAGGGTGGGGGTCCCCCTGGGGTGCCTGGCCAGCCTGGGTGAGGGGCTGAGGGCCGTTTTCAGGCTGGCCACACCCCCTTTAGGCTGGGGGTCCCCACTGGGGTGCCTGGCCAGCCTGGGTGAAGGGCTGATGGCGGTTTGCAGGCTGGCCAAGGCCCTCAGTGGGGATCCTCACCCCATGGGGGTGTGGCCAGCCTGGGTGAGGGGCTGATGGCTGTTTTCAGGCTGGCCACGCCCCCCGGTGACCCAAGCTCCCAGCCTATCCTTTTTTTCTTTTTTTTTTTCAGCACCTCCTTGAGCGGAGGCCAGGGAGGACTGGAAGCAGGTATCTGGGATTTATTTATCTTCTATAATTGAAACTTTGTAGCCTTGAGCAGAGCCCATGGCCAGCCAGGGCAGGCGGGAAGCTTGGCTTCCTCCATTGCCGGGGGCAACCCAAGCCTCCTGTTCGCTCCAGCTCTGTGGCTGCCACCATCTTAGTTGGGTTAATTTGCATACTCGCTCCTGATTGGCTGGTGGGTGTAGCAGAGTGGCGGAGTGATGGTTAATGTGCATGTTTCTCTTTTATTAGTGTAGATTTTTGCTGATCTGATAAAAGAAATAGATATAATTTTGATTCCTTCACATCATATGGTTATTGTTGTGTTAGCTGTTGTTATTATTATTTTTTTTTATTTGACAAACTAAGGGGAAAGAGGTCATTGCCCCTGACTAAATAGTCAGGTATTGCATGTTTTAAAAATTCTTGCAGTACACCAGTTGAAAATCACTGCTTTAAGATCTTTTTGGGTTTTATTATCTGTCTGTTCATTTTTTTAATCTTTATTGTTGAAAGTATTACATATGTCCCCTTTATTCTTCCATTGATTCCTTATAGCCCACCTCCACCCCAGTAAGATCTTTTTGAATTGAAGATTCTCACAGCTAAAACCTCCAGCATTCAAACTACACAGAAGAGAGTTGACCTCTAAAGAGTTAGTTCTGGCTCTGGATGGGTAACTCAGTTATTTGAAGTGTTATCCTGTACACCAAAAGGATGCAGGTTCAATTCCCAGTCAGGGCACATACCTAGGTTGCGGGTCCAATCCCTGGTTGGGGTGAATGCCGTAAGCAACTGATCTCTCTCTCTTTCTCTCTCTCTCTCTCTCTCTCTCTCTCTCTCTCTCTCTCTCGTCTCTCAAGTCATTAAAAAAAATTCCTTGGGGGAAGTTTAAAAAAAAAAAGAGTTAGTTCTGAGCTGCGCTTTCCTTCAAAGGCCCCAGTATGTGAGAGAGAATTCATTGGTCCAGGTGAATTTGTACATTTGAGATCTCCCAGCCCCACTCCACCTCACCTTTGCCCCTGGGAATAACCACCTCTGATTTCTCACCTTCATCTTCTAGGAAAAGGCCATTTCTTCTGAAATGTTTGGAGCTATCTATACATATAAAAGCCTAATATGCAAAGTGTCCCCTTGGGAGTTCGGCTGACTAGGAGTTCGATCGTTCGCTATGACTTGTGCTGACCACCAGGGGGCAGCATGGAACGAAGGAAGGCCCCGGCCGGCAGCTACTAGGGATCCTACCCATGCAAGAATTTCGTGCACTGGGTCTCTCGTAGCTTTAGCATATATAATAAAAGCCTAATATGCTGTGTCCGGTCAGCCATTCAACAAATCAACGTGTAATATGCTAATGGTATGCTAAGGTCACTCAACTGCTTGCTATGACATGCACTGACCACCAGGGCGAAACTCCAACTGCTGGTAGGTTAGCTTGCTGCTGGGGTCTGGCCGATCAGGACTGAGGGAGACAGGCCAGACACGCCCTGGAGCCCTCCCATGGTCCCTCCCCGGCTGGCCAACCTCCTGCGTCCCTCCCTGGCCCCGATCATGCACCAGTGGTGTCCCTCGGCCTGGCCTATGCCCTCTTGCAATCCAGGACCCCTCGGGGAATGTTGGAGAGCCGGTTTTGGCCTGATCCTGCAGGCCAGGCCAAGAGACCTCACTAGTGCACAAATATATGCACTGGGCCTCTAATAAAGTTATAAAGTTTATTTGGCATGGAGGGAGGACCACATGTGAAGTTTGTAAAAGTGTTACCTCTTCCTATCCCTGGCTAAATAGAGCCCAACATGGTTGTCCAAGCCCTTATAATTAATATCAAGATATGCTGTGATTTGGGCAACCTTGGTGATGTCAGAATTGGACGCTAAGATGAATACTAGTTGAAATTGTAAAAGGGAAAAGCAAACAAGAAGAAGAGGCTTCCTTTGAACAGGGCTCCAGCACTCAAAGGCATAGCCTGTTTTCTCCCCACATTCCCCTGCCAATAGAGAGAGGAGTCATGATGGAATCCTGGGAACTGTGTTAGGAAGCAGCCTTCTCACAGAGCTGGGAACCGGGAAAATTTGAGGAAAGAAAAGTTTAAAATGTTTTTCTTCAGCAATGTGATGTAATAAATTACTGAAAAGTTTTTTTTTTAATCTGATAGATAAAACTAAGAATTAATGTAACTTAGTGCCAGTGTTGTGGAATACATTTCTGTAGCTTTTGATAGTTTCCAAGAAAGATGAGTGTGTTCTAATTCGCTGTTGTTCTTTTAGCGAAGGTAGTTTTTCCTTTGAACTAAAGACAGAGGGTGGATTGCAGTTGGGTTGGAAGCTTGCCTGTCAGCAACAAGTACCTGTATATGCCTGGTGATAGGCCCCTAGAGTGAGTCCCCCTTAAAAACAAAAAGTGTAGCTGTGCGGCTGAATACATGGGTGTGACCTTCAGCTAAGAGCCTTAGTTGCCTTTTTGAAAGACATACTTTGTATCTATGAAAGTCTTGGCAGTAGAGAAGAGTCTGTGCTGAGGCTATTAAGCACGTATTTGTGGCATGAACCACTGTGCTGTTAGAAACATTTTGTACTGAAATCAGGCGGGGAAACAGTGACTGAAGCCCTCCATGAGCACAGTTTTGTAGATGATGGTCCTCTGTTAAGTGCTAAGTGCTTTCATTTTTTAAAATTTGCGTCCAATGGGTTTCTTTTCCCTTCCTCTCAAAGGTGATCGCTGGAGACAGTTAAGTAACATGTCAGTGTTATCTTTAAACTAGATGCCCGGTGCATGAAATTCATGCACTGGGGGCCGGTGGGCCCTCAGCCCGGCCTGTGTCCTCTCACAGTCCAGGAACCTCATGATTGATTGCCCCACAGAGGGAGGCCCTGCCCACCCAGCCGGGGGTCCGCAATGGGTCGCCCCACAGAGGGAGGCCTCGCCCACCTGCCGCAGCACTGCTGTGGGGTAGCCTGGGCCTCCCTCTTTGGGGCGATCATGGAGCCCCCCGATTGATCGATCGCCCTGCCAGCTGGTGGCCTGGGCCTCTCTCTGCAGGGTGATCATGGGGCAATGGCCAGGCCCCCGGCCAATCACATTGCACCGGCCTTGGCTGGCCTGGCGCCAGGGGTGTCATAGCGTGGTGGTCCGTAAGGTCGTCCAGACGGTCATTCTGCTGTTTAGTCGTTCGGTCGATTTGCATATTACACTTTTATTATTATAGACTAGAGGCCCGGTGCACAAA
>NW_005366109.1:1339102-1346970 GCF_000412655.1 Myotis brandtii | reverse complement strand
TTGCAGCTGAGAGGCTGGCAAGTGAGGCGGCGAACATTGGAGTCTGCAGCAAGCAAGCCTCCCTGCTCGCTTCAGTGCCTGGCTGCCGGCCACCATCTTGGCTGAGAGTTAATTTGCATATACTCACTGATTAGCCAATGAAAAGGGTAGCGGTCGTACGCCAATTACCATGTTTCTCTTTTATTAGTGTAGATATATCTGGTACAGGTGGCCCTCAGGTTATATCCTAGTGAAGTAATACTACCTTTTAAAAAATTTATTACTCCTGGTTTAAATTTACTGGCAAGCTCTTGGCTACCCCAGTGCTCCGTAAGAAGGAAGAACGGTGAAATTGTTTTCAGGTCACTTTTTCTGCAGTGCCCCACTGTCTGAGTCATCCCAATACCCATAGACCTGCAAAACATATGCACTTTTGTTGACATGTAACTTTTGCATTCAGAAGCAGCAAATTAAATTTATCTGAGCAGAATTGCTATGTGCACAGAGGTGGGTAAGTAATTTCTGCCCAGGCAGTTTCCCTTTGCCTTTTGCTCAGAGCACAGGCTATTGTAATAGGTGTGTAACTGAAGGATGGCAGAGAGAGGCAAGCCAGAGAGACAGACACAAGATGCTGGATTTGGGCAGTATGGTTTTGTAAACAAAGTGACACAAATTAGGGCAAAAATTTCAGTGGGACAAGGGAGGAAACAAGAAGACTGGAAATGCTGTATAAAGCTGAGTCCATCCAGATGGTGTTTTTAATAAATTTATCAGACACATATGAAGTACGGTAATGAACATTCAAATGGGGAGTGGCCCGGCCCCTATGGGAGGAAAATCAGTATGACACCTTCTGTGCCTTGCAGTCAGTTAGAATCACTCTCTAATTTTTCTCAGTAAAGGAGTCACAGAACTTATTCAGACCATTGAGTAATTATTAGGCAGTCCAACTAGGCAGGCTGAGGTTTGTGTTTCCAGAAAGAAAAATTAATAACAGAATTATTTACTGCTGAAATGGAGGGAGTGGCCTATGTATGCCAGTAAACCCAGCAGTGACATTTATCTTCTGTGAGAACTCCCTTAGTGTGACTAAAGGAGATAGCTCTCCTTCAGGCATAAGAGAGCTTTTTAAGTTCATTAAAAACCATATTGTTGCATACATTCCTTCGCTCCTTCTTGAAATCCCCAAAATGATTTCTTCCTCAGAAAATAGTTTAGTCTACCATGAGTGTCCACACTTTCTGTCTGTGGGCTAAACTGTTAGGGGAAAAGTGGAGAGAGCGGGTGGGTATGTAATGCTTAGATAGCAGCTCTTCTGCAGTGGGCATATTTGTTTTCGTTCTAATGTTTAGGTCAAGACCCAAAGATTGATTATACTTTACTTTTCTAAGAAAACTTTCACTGAGAAAGCAATTTTTTTCTGCTTTATTCAGTAGCTCTTTGATTTTTTTATCTTTTGGTAAGGAACTATGTTAAGTAAGGTTAAGTGCCATAACCTACATAGTCATCTCGTTTTCCAGCTCTGGTTAATTCATTCAGCAAATATTTAATACTTACTCTATGGTAGGCACTATTTTTTGGCAGTTAGGAGCACAGCAGTGAAAAAAAGAAATAAAAGTTTCTGCCTTTATGAAACTCACATTCTAAATCTCTGATTGTCAGGTTAGTGTTAGATACTGATTTGGTTATTAAGAATTGGTTGGTACAGCACTAGACTGATAGTTTCATCCTGATTATTTACAGAAGGTCCCTATCCATTTGGGTTTGTGCACAAGTCCCTGCCCTTCTCTCCCTTCCACTTGTTGGCATCATTGGTCATTTTACTGTTAATTTGACTCATTATCTAAAAATAGGCATGAAAATAAGAAAAGTGGTAATCTTTTTATTTTGTATTTTATGAAGTAGATGTAGTTGCTTATCAGGTTGTTAGCAGAGTTCTAGCAAAAGCTGTTTCTTGAAAGGAAATTTTGGTTTTAGGGTAGATTTCACTGATAAAGTCCACCTCTACATGTATATGTTGAGGTGTGTATGTGTTGGCCACCCTTTGTAGATCCAGATTTTGATTAATAAACATTAATGAATAATTATGTCAGAATCATAGTAGAGACCATGGTATGTTATTCTCCAGCGTATACATATAGGATTCCTTGTTAAGAAGGCAAAATTGTTTAATTTAGCATATATGTTAGACCACCTCAAGATTCCAGAGGGTCAGAGGGTGATATTAGTACATTATTTTTGCTTAAAGAAAATGTTAGAGATGAAAAGAATCTTCTTTAATAAACCCATTTATAAATGTGTCTATATAAAAGGAGTTCCCAGTGCTTACCCTAGACTTGTTTCCTAAAGACTTAGAAACTGTTATTAGGAATGACTTTGTGATAGTCCCTGATGCTGCTGTACTAATTGACCACTAGTTGAAATCAGATTATCTAAGAATAAAATTGTGGAGCAGTAACTAGGGTAGATGGAAATTAACAAATTCAGGAAGCGTCCACAAAGACAACTGGTAAGACCCAGGGGTGCTAAAGAGCGTATCAGCGTTCACAGTCCTCATAAAAGGTTTTATCCTTTCAGAGGCTCGCCAGCTTTCTAGTTTTCATGAAGACAGTGTTAAAATGTGTGAAACTGTTAAAAAATATTCCGTATGTGGAACAGAACATAGGAACGTATGTGTAAAGTTTGGAGACACGGAACACTCTCATGCCCACCACCCAGCTTTAGAAATGAAACACTGATAAACCTTTAAAGCTTTGGTGTGTCCCTCCCCTATTCGCTTCCCCACTGTCTTATCCAGAGGGTAACTATTCCTCTGCATTTCCTAGCTTTTCTTTCTAAGGTCACCATATAGGTTTATATTACTAAACAGTAGAAATGGAAACAAACTCTCTGTGTTTTTCTGACTTGCTGTTCTTAAACCAGCTTTCTATGTGAGATTGAGCTTTGTTGATACACGTAGCTCTAGTTCATTTATTTTTAGTGCCGCGCAGTTTTTGTTTAGTAGTGAGCTTTAATAATTCAGTGGACAGGTTAGGCACACCTAAAGAGAATTATTGAACACAAATAATAATTTTAAGAAATTATCCAGAATGCTTCAAAAAAGAGGAAAAATTGAAAGGAAGATTAAAAAGCATGGAGGATGGAATGAAAAGTTCCAACAGAGGTCTAATGGGAATGCCAGAAGAAGAAGAAAACAGAAAATAAGGAGGAATCAATACCCAAATAATGGCCAAAATTTCCCAAAGTCAATAAAGCCATAAATGTTCATATTCATTCCTGAGCAGGATAAATTTAATTTACATCTAGGTGCAACATAGTAAAATCGCAAAACACCAAAATCAAAGAGAAAGCCTTAATATTAACTGTAGAGAAAAAAACAAGTATAACAGAGGGATAGCACACTTGGGCGGACATAACAGTAGAAGCCAGAAAAATGGAATAATATCTTCAAAGGGCTGAGAAAAAACAGCTTTTAACATAGAGTTTTATACCCAATTAACCTATTTTTCAAGAGTGGTGGCAAAATGCACTTTTGAACAAAGACTGCTGAATACTAATGACTGTGTCTTAGAAGGAAATTGAGCCAAGAAGAAAGGACTAGATAAAAAAGTAACGGCAAACATATTGGTGAATGTGAATAAGTAAGTTTTGACTGTGCGAAACGATAATAATGACTACTGATGTTCAGAATACAAAGCAAGGTGGAACTAAAATGTTACATAACACCGACAAATAAGCCATAAGGCAAGTGGTGTGTATTAAAACTAAGGGAAAGGGCATATGTGATTTTTCATTTTAGGCATTGTTAAGTGTGGTGTGCATATCTAAAATTTAGTAAAGAGTAGAAATATATAACGTTCAAATCAATAGATAGCGGTGAGGGAAGTAAGGAAAACTGTCAATCCATTAGTAAACAGCAACAGAGTGGACAGAGAGGTTAGGGAAACAGCAAAGAAAAAACTTACAATTAGAAAGTAAAGTCAATCCAAAGATATGAGTAATAACAATTAATGTAAGTCATATAAATCTGCCAGTTATAAAAATACTGACTTTAGAAAATTCTAGTTATATGTTATTTATAAGAGGCCAGAAAAAAATATAAAGTAGAGTAATATTAAGGAAATAGTAGCCAAATAAAGATGCTGTAGCACAAATCATAAAGGAAAATATTAAGTATTTCAATTCAGTGCATTAACCAACAAAGAAATAGCATTCTGCAAATCAGTTAGAAAGACAATAGACAAATAGACAAAAAGATAAAGATAATTTACAGAAGAGAGGTGGAGAATGATTCCAGAGGGGAAAGAAAGAGAACAGTGTTTTTCTAACAAAAACTAAAACCACATTGAGATGTCCTGTCACACTTATCTATCTAACATTACCAAGAGACGGTGAGGAGGAGCATGAGTTGAGAGTATAAATTCTTACAACCACTTACGTGAGTAATTTGGCAGGTGGAAGGTCAACTCATAGCCTTGAGTGTAATTCCACTTCTGAGAGTATGTATATCTTATGGATTCCTTGAAGAAACACCCATGAACGGAAGAAAACACTTTTGTTTGTAATCACAAAGACAAGAATGGTCATCTAAATGCCTCTCAGCAAGAGACTAAATATATAAATGCTTGTATCTTTACACATTGAAATGTTTTATATACTTTACAGGAATGAACTAGATTTATCTATCTATTGAATGTTCCTTCATCCTAGTTCAGTGTTTGTGGTTAATGTTAATATTGTTAACAAACATTCCCTTTCTTCTACGGGGCACACAGCAGGGTTGCACTTTCCCACCTCCTTGAACTTAGGTAAGGCCCTGTGACTTGCCAAGTCAACCAAATGTGAGCCAAGTGATGTGTTACTTTGGGGGAAGAGTTTTAAGAGCCAGTACCCAGCTCTCTCTCTTCTCACTGCTACTGTGATGGAGGAAGCACATATTAAAACAAAGCCTCTGTCACCGGGTCCCTGAATGATACAGTGAGCACAGCCACTGGGCTGATTGTCACTGAATACATAGGGTGAGCAAAGAATAAACGTGTGCTATGTGAACCGCTATGAGAGTTGGGGCTGTTACTGCCCCCAGAGTATTAGGTTATGTCTCAGCTCAATTTACTGTGCATCTTGTGTCCCTTCCTTAAGTTCTGTCTTCCAAATCACAGAATACTTCCTCTTTTCCATGAGACACGGTACCAGAACATCACCTCTAAATATAGCGCTTCATCTGTCTTTTTTCAAAGTCAGGGGAGCTTCTCTCTAAGCCCCTTCTCTGTCAGAAAACTGTCCTTGCAGGTTATTTCACCAGTGTTTTTGCTTTGGAGTTAAGCTTCATAGCAAGAGATTCATCACCAGAAAATCCATTCTCTCTCCCTTCGCCTCCCCTCCCTTCCTTCTTTATCTGTGGATGGCTGTCCTCATCTGCCAAGAGCAGAGTCATTAGGGAAGGTTTGTGAGATGAGGGCTCAAGTACAGGCATGCCCAACTTTGGGAAATAAGTACATTCCATAAAGATACATGTAACACTGTTTACTTGGCATCATTGTAAAGTTAGAAATGTTTTGGCACAGTGGTAGTACTGCTCACCCTCTTTTCAGAGTATAATATTATACCGAAAAGTACAGTATATATCTGATGAGAAATTATCTTTTTTTCCAATCTATTTTCAAATTATGTAAAGTAAGTTACAAATCTTGAATGTACGTAGCTAAGGTTAATTGTAGATTTGGATTAAATAACTTAAATGGCTGAAGGGGGGGGAACCCTCTCCTTTTATCATTCTCTTCTTAGTGTTTAGAAAATCTACATTGATTTTGAACAGCTATTATTTTGTGGAAGCCCTTAATTTTTATAAATGAACAGGTTGATATGGCTTGGAAGTATAGAGGGAAACTCAGAATTAAAACAGAGCTAGTGTTTCAAAATACAGCAGTTTGTGAACAAAGAGAAAAGCATGTGTATTAAAATGCATGGAATAGTAAACAAACAAAAGAGGGAAATAAATCTTGGCTGAGGGCAATGTATATTCTGAACAAGGATTGGTGCCATGTCCTGGACATTTTTCTTATTTATGAATTTTAAAATGGTAATATAGGTATATATACATACATATATAATCTTTCTTCAAATAAATTTCTTAAATGTAATAAATAAGTGCAGTTTAGAGAATACAAGTCCCATGTGCCTACCACCTAGCTAAAGAATAGAACAAGACCAGTACTTTTGGAACCCCTCCAAAATTTCATTCTGGAAATGAAGTCAATTAATGTTTGGACCCCATTGGTGGGGGTCCCTCCAAGATTTCATCTCTCTTTTCCTGGACAAATTATCCTCAAATTTGTATAATAATTCCCTGGACTTCATTTTTAGTTTTACATGTATGTATATATCCCTAAACAAAGTATATTTTTAGTTTTGCCTTTTTTAAAACTTTGTATAAATGAACTCATACTCTGTGTTTTTCTGTCTTGCTTTTTTTAACTTAACATTGTATTTTTTATTCATCTACTTGCATATAGCTATGGTTCATTAATCTCAATTACTGTGTAGCTTCCCACTGTAGTATTATTTTGCAATGTGTTAGTTCATTTTATATTTTATCGGGTATTATGTTTCTTTTCCATAAAATTATGTAAGGTTAATTGTTATATGTAGTTTGGTTTGTTCCAACCTTAGGTACAACTGTGGGTTTTTTTAAGCTATTTGACATGGAAAGTGTGTTCATATCCTGAGATAATCAAGATGTTCTAATTTACCTTTAGTCAATGATTTGAGTTAGATATTAATTTTTTTCACAACACACTATCGAGATGTATTTGGCTTCTCTTGTCTTGATGCTGAATCTTGTGTTGGCTTCACAGTTCCCAGGGAGAACGTCGCAACGATTGCTGATTGTGCCAGTGTGATTGAAGGAGTCAGTCGGAGCCGAAACGCCTTGCTGAATGGGGACACCAAGAATTATGATTGGGATTCTGGCTACACATGCCATCAGCTAGGAAGTGGGGCCATTGTGGTTCAGCTGGCACAGCCATACATGATTGGGTCAATACGGTAAGAAGACTACTTCTCACTCATTACTTTTCAAATGGAAGACACGTACAAATTATAGTTTAGTACAATGATGTGCCAGCAACTTCAGTGAAGACACTCTTCTGTTCTTTGCTGTAGATAGGGAGGGAGGGGCAGAAAGGGGCACAGAGATACAGTGCTTGTTGGATTCTCGGGGGAAGGGGAGATGCAACAAGAGTTAGACTTCTGGGGAAACCAGAGCAGAGGCTTCTCCCTGGTTCGTATTGGTTAGCGACTTGCAGGATAATGTCAACACAAGTTACACAGAATCAAAAATCATTTGAAGCTTTAATAAATGACTTTGCATAGGGAGCAGACAGAACTGTATATAAGACCTGCTTCTAAAAGTCTTTGTAATGATCTTTGTGTCTGGATTTTAGTTGTTGTTTTCATTTTGCTTTAAGAAAGGAACTTTAACCCAATATTGTTTGATTTATAGGATCATATAATTTTGTTGTTGTTGTTAATCCATTGAATTTTAGAGAGAGGGGAAGGGAGGGGAAGAGACAGAGAGAGAGAAACATTGATGTAAGAGAGACACATCAATTGGTTGCCTCCCGCATGCACTCTGACCAGGGCTGGGGATCAAGCCTGCAACCGAGGTACGTGCTCTTCACCAGACTCGAACCCGAGACCTTTCAGTCCACAGGCTGACATTTAACCACTGAGCAAAACTGGCTAGGGATTGGTGACATCCCCTAGACTCTAGGGCCTAGAGAATATACTTTTAGTTCAAGAGAATCATCTGGGTCTTAAATAGGCTACCTATTTCTTTTTAATGTTTTAAGATTGACTCTCAAAGAATAATGGTAAATTATATATATATA
>NW_005366109.1:1338382-1338788 GCF_000412655.1 Myotis brandtii | reverse complement strand
AAAACTGGAGCAGAGAGAAGTTAAGTAATTGGCTTTGTCACACAGTTATAAGTGTCAGAATCAGGGCTGACCACAAAGTGTGCCAGCCAGAGTCCATGCATGTCATCACTGCATCATCCTGTTTCTTCAGTGTTAGAGCAGCCTTGCCAGGTTTTAATTTTTAAATCTAAGAGACTGTTCCCAATATATAGGGTAGAGTCCCTAGACCTGGCCGGCGATCAGGGCCATCTGTGGAGTGACCAGCGGGTGGGGTGATGGGGGGGTCACTGGCACTCACCTTGGCTGGCAGCCTGGTGCCACCTGATGGCCGGACCTCCCCCCCCTCCCCCATCACCACTGTCAGCCCTGCCCCGGGATCTCTGCTACTGGTCACCTACCTCTGTGGGGGCGGGGGGGGGGGCGCAAT
>NW_005366109.1:1328570-1338269 GCF_000412655.1 Myotis brandtii | reverse complement strand
TATATATCTGTATGTATTTGTATTTATATTTAGCATTAGATGAGCTATTTTACATTGTATCTTAGCCTGCAGGGGTAGAGATGTTGGCAGGACATGGCCGCTTTCCCCCATCACACTTCTCAATTTAAAGTCAGTATGTATAAAGAGAGAAATAGCACAAATTAAGGTAGTAGGAGTCTAATAGGCAAAAGTTAATTGATGTTTAGACTAGTAACCACAGAGGTAATTGCTGCTTGCCTCAATGATTTGAGGTAGATATTAATTTTTTTCACAACAGTTTCTGGGTACCCTGATGAGTGATGGTAGATTTCTTGGAGAATTAAGACTGTGGATTTCTTCATTTAAATTGTCAACCCCTTTTCATAAAGGGCAATGTGCAGCCTGAGTACCGTAGACAACAAATCCATTGAATTTTAGAGAGAGGGGAAGGGATGGGAAGAGACAGAGAGAGAGAAACATTGAGAGAGAGAAGCCTGGGGTTTATACTGCAGGCAGACAGCTCACATTGTGCTTAGGAAGGGGAAGAGACAAGCCACAGGCAGTCTGAACAAACTACTAGTGCAAATAACCTCCGTCACAGAGCAAACAGCACCCTCCTTCCTCTTCCTCACCTGCATGCATTAACTAAAGTATTCATAAGCCATCTATTTCATAAGCCATTCGTGAATTTTTGTCATAGGTGGTGTGAAACTTATCTGAATATTTCTCATTACAACCTATCCCTCTTCACTTTAAAAATCTAGGAAACAGTTGTCCTTCTCTTGTCACTGGCTTTCTTTATAGTCTCCACAATTTCTTGAAGATTACCAATCGTGTCTCTGAGATTACATCTGCAATTTCTTTCAGCAGGCGTGTGGTGTAACTCATCTGAGCCAGGAGACTTGAAATCATTTAAATTGACTAGATACCCTCTTTCTTTCATTTCACCTATTTGGGGCTTCAGTTTTCTCTTTATTATGTTTGTTCTGCCATTTCTAATTTGAAGACCAACCGTTTTGCCAATGAACAGGTAAGCAAACTGGAAGCTTAGTAGCTCTTTCCACTCTCTTTTAATGTTCCCTGTATTCTGTCTACTTACCTGGTACCTTCCCCCACCACACACACACACCCCTAACAATGTCCCATGTGCATCTCAAACCAATGTCAAAAATGGATGCTATTATCTTTTCCTTCCCCTGTTCAAGTTGCCTCACACCTTGATGCCCCATTTCATTCCATGGCACCACCCCTCTGTCCATCGACTGAGCCAAAAACATGGGAATCTTTCTAAATTTCTTCCTCTCCTTCCCGCCTCCCCTCAGCCAGTCGGCTGTGGAGTTCTGTCAATACCAGCTCCTACACGGTCTCACAAATCCTTCCTCTTCTTCTTCCACTGTCACCACAGTTGCACCTTTGTAGTTCCTCCTCTCCACCTGGCCTTCCAGACTTTCATCTAGCCCTTCCTTCCCCACCAGCAACCATCTCCCACCTGTTACCACAAATCTGATGTAGCCAGGCCCCTTCCTAAGAGAATTCATGGCTACTGTTTGCCTTCAGAAGAAAGTTCCGAGAGAGGCACTAAGAGTGATCTGACTTGGCTTCTGTCTGTACAGCCTGTCTCTTGCTTCTCCACCCACCCTGCACCTACTCTGTCACAGCCTCTCCTGCTCCTTGCAGTTTTACACTTGTCACCCTCTTCCCCCCACGTCTTCAACTCTTTGAACACGCTGTCCTCATGGCTTGTGTCTCTCACTGCCTTCTCATCACCCCCTGTATGCCTGGCTATTATTCCCGCTTCAAGTCTCCACTCCTTTGGGCACGCTTCTTTAACCTCACCATCTCCTGGGCTAATTTAAACATTCCTCCTCAGTGATCTCCGTGATCAAATTGCTACCGGAGCATTTGTCGTATTTGTAGAATTGTGTCCTTGCTGCTTCCTCCGAGCCTCAGCTGATATATAAAGCCTGTGGCAACTCAGAATGAGCATCCCTCGACAGTTTGTGCAGATGAGGTAGTCTGACAAGTTAGAGGGGAAATTGCGGTGGGCACAGTAAGAGAGCTAGAATCTTAGATCCAACGGGGGCCTCATGAGGTGTTTGCCGAAGTGACAGCTTAGAGACAATTAAGCTCTTCATGTGACAAGGCCACCTTGACCTCTAGCTCAGATCAAAGCATCAGAGAGGTTGAATCTGACTCCAGAGAAAGGTGTGATTGGGACTTAAGGCAAGAGAGAACAGTGTCCATTTATTTCTCTTTGAATGTGGAATAAAATGGTTCCCCCAGTTTTCCTTTTCCGGACTCAGAGGAGGGATGATGTGCATGAGCACAACCAAAGGCAGAGTTGTGCATCTCAGCACAGTGTGATGCCTCCGACTTCCTCCAGCCCAGATATTGTTTCTGCGGAGAGAAAATCCATGCCGCTGACGCCTGTATAACTGGCTGAATGCTCAGAGAGACACGTCTCTGTGAAACTCACATTATGTTGTCAGGGGCTGCATTTGCCTCTTCTGTGACATTGTTAAGAGGAGAGGGAGAGGGATTTGTTAACCACCAATGCCCGTGGACGATGCCGGGTGTCCTGGCAGGCCGTGGTTAGCAGCAGCTCATGTGCCCAGACAGATGTTTATTGGTGGGAAAGTAGATCAGGGGCACGCACCTCTTCATGGGGATGGGTAATTGGCCAATGACAGTTGATTAGTCAGTGACATTTTACCTGCAGTTTCTACAGTTGCTTGTGATGACTGACTTGCTTTCCTAGTCACTGTATCCGCAGAAGGCCAGTGATTCTGAATCAGCTCCTGAGGACGCACGTTACAGGGCTGAGGGACTTACACTTTCCCATCTGAAAGCAGGGCTGGCAGTCCGAAACTCGGTACCCTGGCTTCAAATTCAGATTTCTTTGTAGGTGATGACTCTAAGGCCAAAGTCTCAAACACAATGATCTCCATCACTGCATTCTTTATTCCTGCGAGGGGACATAGTTGTTTGTGGATAAAAACCATTTGTTTTCATCTCTATTTGTCTGATTTTATCCACAGAATCCATTTCTTCCTTCCACAAGTTTCCCCTGTGGCTGGGTAGGCAAGCAGAGCCTTGTTTCTTTTCTTTTCTTTTTTTTAACCCTCACCTGAGGATAGTTTTTCTATTGATTTCTAGAGAGGGTGGAAAGGAGGCAGGAGGGGGAGAGGGAGACAGCAATGTGAGAGAGACATATTGATTGGTTGCCTCCCGAATGCGCCCTTTACCAGGGCTGGGGGACCTGCATCTGAGATACGTGCCCTTGACTGGGAATTGAACCCAAGACCCTCAATCTGAGGGCCGATGCTCTAAGCACTGAGCAAAAGTGGCCAGGGCAAGCCTTGTTTCTTGATTGCTAATGCTTACACCTAACCTCAGTTAGCAGGACCGTAATCCTACTAATTAATGTGTCTGGGCTGACCTTGAAATATGATCTCTGACCATCTCCACCTCCCCGTTTTCTTTTATCCATTCAGCAAGCATGTGTTGAGTCTTCTACTGTGTGTCAGGCATTGTTCTAACCACTGGGGTACAGCACTGAATAAAGAAAACAGTCATCAAACATTGGTGCTCTCATGGAACTGACATCCTGTGGGAGAGATAAATAGTAAACATTTTGTGTAAGGTGTCAGATATTCCCAAGTGCCCAGAGGCAATTAGGGAGGACTAGGGGATGGAGACAGTGCAGTTTTAGATTTAGAAGGCCAAGCCCGTCGGGGACCTGCAGGTAGCATGTCTGGCTGGCTGCAGGAGCCCCAAGGGGGCCACTGTGGTTGGAGCAGATGGAGGGAGTTAACTGGAGAGGTAGCAGCCCCGAGTTGCTTTGCTGCTGTTTCTATTTTCAGTCACCAGCTCCCTGACCATCCCACCTGCCACCAACCTGGTCCCAGGGTTTCAGCAGCACAGTTAGAGGGGAGGTTTCTTGCTAAAGAGAGGCAGGGCTGGGGCCATCATGCCTTTAGAAGCACCTTCCTTGCTTCTGGAAAAGGAACAGCAGGAGGCGTCCTAGTCCTTGCAGTGTAACCGGAAACTTTCTCCCCATCCTTGTGTTTCTCTTTCCAAGAGCCAGAGCTGGCAGTGCACCTGGGAAATAAAGGAGTGTGTCTTTGTTGTTGCTAGGTTCACAGGCACAGCAGAAGTTATGCATTTTATTTGAGAGAAAACGGGAGAAATTGCCTGGAATGGGCCTTAAAAGTGGCAACCGAGTGGTAATTATATCATTTTCATGCCATTTAAAAAACATTAAAATTTAAATAACAGGAAATCCTCAGAGGCCTGGCCACATGAAAAGACCAGAGTAGAGTCATAATAACTAACCAGTTATACTTAATGTCTTAGTTCCTCTGTCGCCTTAATTTAAGATTTATCTTTCACTTGCTAATCTTGATATTTTTTAAAGTATTTCCAGGCTAGTATGAGAAATCACAAACAATGTTTGCATTAGCTTGAAAATGATGGTTTTGTAATTGATATGAGCAATACCATAAATAAAATACCTACAATGCTTTAACTAACTAACCTAATTGTAAGTAGACTGCCCAAAGACAAAGCAGTACAGTCAGGTGCCACTAAATAAACCTGGAGTCTTGGGTGGCAGAGGATTAAGGAGTTAGTGACACAAAAAGATTTTGAGTCCCTCCATTGGAAAATGTTAGGACAGAATGGGTCTACCCCGAAGTATGTTATTGATGGGTATTCCTAATCTCGTTTGTCTATGGAGGTGAAGCCCTTTTTATTTTACAGTTGGAAAAGCCAATTCTATTTATAAAAGTTAATCTGGCACTGAATGTCTGAACCACAAATCAGTTTATGTCTTGTAGTTATTTAACATAAAATAAAGCAATAGCAAGTTGATCATTTAAAAAAAGTTAGATATGCCGCTGTGGTCCTTGCCCAGCCCAGCATATTTTTCTTTCTCTGTGAGCTGTCAGGCTCGTGCAGATTCAGCTGCCCTTTCACTGTGGTGTGGCTACAACCAGCTCAGGATGAGCTATTACTCAGTGTGCAAATTCCTGAGACCCCTATTTGACGGCTGTTTTTCCTTCTTCCCACCGCTTACCTCCCTGCCAAACTGCTCATCCACTTCTTGCCCAAAGGCTAAGCTCAGAAAAGAAAAAGGAAAGGAGTCACACACCTTTCCCTTTTGTTTCCTATTTAATTGCTCCATGAAGGCTTAGTCAGTAAGGGTGGGGAGAGGAACCAAAGCTAATGATGTTTTGTGATTATTTGAGTATCTTTCACTGTACTGCCCTCAGTCTCTCATAGGACCACAGATAATCTCTAGTTGAAGATAGTGATTTTATAGGATTGAGATGAACTTGGGTCTTTGTCACAATTTCCAAGTATCTAGTACAGTTCTCTGTGCTGTGAGTACTCAATAAATACTCATTGACTGAACTGACAACATAGTATGTTCGTGCAGTAAAGGGAGTTCTATCTATCAACTAAATTGGACATCATATTTGCTCGTGTCTGATCTAAGTGTATGTGAGGAAACTGCTAAAGATCTGGCATCTCCAGCGAATGACTGAGATGAAGCTCTGGAGTTAGGCACCGACATTGGCACAGGTGAGGAAGCTTCCCTCACGTTCCGTGCCACTTCCACTTCCTTCTGGCTGAGTGCTGCACGGGCAAGCAGTACATCTGTTTACATTTGCACAGCCTCCTTTGCAACCTTGAGAGCTAGACATTTCCTTTTTATAGTCTAACGAATACAACAAACATCAAAATATATGACTCCTCTGGCTTGGATTAAGATTGCCTATAATTCTCATCAAAATTGGAAAGATATTTTATAAAATTTGCTTCATATCAGTCATGCTGAGCATCGTCTGTCACAGCCCTGAAACAAGGAATTCCTCCTTGTCTTGCTGATCTGTGATTTATTTAACAAGTAAGTGTTGTTTCTCTCTCAGCCTGTCTGCATTGCACTTCTGGTAGAAGTCTTCTGTTACCACCCTCAGACCTCGGAATTCTGGTTCCCCCCCAGAATTGTTGAATAAAAAATAGTATCTGTGGCCCTGGCCGGTGTGGCTCAGTGGTGGAGCATCGGCCGCAGCACCAAAGGGTCTCAGGTGCGATTCCCAGCCAAGAGCACATACCTGGATTGCAGATTCATTCCCCAGCCCTGGTGGGGGCAAGTGCAGGAGCAACCAATAAATATGTCTCTCTCACATCCATGTTTCTCTCTCTCTCTCTCTCTCTCTCTCTCTCTCTCTCTCTCTCTCTCTCTCTTCCCTCCCGCCTCCACACTCTCTATAAAACAATGGGGAAAAAATATCTTCGGGTGAGGATTAACAAAAAAACAAAATAAAACGAATGATATCTGTGGTTCCCAGTAGACACTTAGGTCTGAACTGTGGGACTGTTTAGGGGACCAGAAACTCTGGAGCCTAAAGGAGATAGGTTGAGAGCATGGTAAATATGCCTCCACCAGTTTCATCCTAGAAGTATTTCAAGACCAGAAAGTATTGCTATGGCAACTAAATTGCATGTTAAAAATACAGGAGGGGCACTAGAATTCAGATGTTCTTTGGAAAAGCAGGAAAGGTTAAATGCCAAAGAAAAAAGTGTGTGTGTGTGTGTGTGTGTGTGTGTGTTTGATTTACCTCACATGTCAACCATTTATCTCTCTTGAGTGATTAGAGAACTTGACAACTAGTCATCGTAAAATATAGCTGGGTACATGACAAGAAAAATCCTTTTACTTTGAAAGATAAACCCATCAAGAAGACATTTTTACAGAGTCTGTCAGCCCCCTTTAACCCACTATTTAATGCACAAATGTATGTTTAGTAATTATGCAGAATTGTTATTTAAGATCCTCCCTAAACAAATACTTCACCAGTAGTGCTCTTAACAGTCATTTAAAAAACTGGAATGATTCACCTTGGAAGATCAAATGAATGGAAAGCATCAGCCTGCTCCCTCTGTGCTTGTACTGTGGCAGGTGTTTCACACCCGGCTGCCCTGAGATGGGCATACAGGGTCACAGAAAGGTGCCTCTTCTCAGGAGGGCTAAAGGTAGCATAGGTCTCTCAGCAAACCGAATGGAATTCCTACAAATTGAATACATCACCTCGCTTGAAAATATCTTTTGAATGTTAAGTAAAGCTAATCTGAAAACAGATGAAGGGTCACAGTCATTTAAGGTAATCTACCTTTGAAAACCTTCAATTCCTTGGGTATCCTTAAATCAGAGAGATTTTTCCCCAAGGGCCCAATTTTGTCGCCTTGTTAAGATGCTTTTGGTGCATCTTGGTAGCACCTGCTGTCAGCATATCTCACCTTGTTTTAAAGCTTAGCCCTTTGTAAACTGGTAACCACAGGGGCACTTGACCAAAACATCCTCATATCTCTAGTTAAGAACAAGGAGAAGCACCGAGATCAAGGAAGACTCTTCACCTCCATCTATCTCCATTCCACATCCTACTCCTGGGAAAAGTGATTGTGACAGGCAGGTTGGTGCCCTCAAAGACTCCTTTCAGCAACTTTCCTGGACACTCGGGCCTAGCTCCAGCTGAGGAATCATTTTTTCCTGCTGTGTTGCCTCTTTCAACAGTGTATCAGATTCAGTATAAGGGGTGTTGGTTACTGGATAACTGCAGTCTATGCATTTCCTTCTCCCTGGATTGTCTTTCGTTTCTCCCCTAAGTCCTAACGGTAAGGATCCTCTTCCTTCCTCTTACCTTTTGATGTCTGAAATCATGTCCCTCAGTGACTCTGACATTACCAGCCTTGCCACATTGTCATTTTACTGTAACTGAAAACCAGTCAAAATTGTTTAGATGTTCTGTACAGTCTAATGTTTTGAAATGGCTAATGGTCCTTTCAGTTGCCATGTCTTAGAGTAGCTCTGGAGCTTTAGTGGCTTCACTGTCTCCATGTGAGATGATGAAACCAAAGTACAATTGAATTCCTTCTCTTTCTCTCCACCATGAACATGGCCAGGCATCTGGTGCTAAAACTCTATCTTGAAGATTCTAATTTGTTGCAAGTTCCTACAAAATGTCCCATGGCCTTAAAAAGAAAATTAGAGAAGGCTTCTGGTGGAAGTTACAGAAACTTTCATTAAGTGTTGTGGCTAAAACATGACAACTTGTATTTTTTTAAAAATATATTTTATTGATATTTAACAGAGAGGAAGGGAGAGGAATAGAGAGTTAGAAACATCGATGAGAGAGAAACATCGATCAGCTGCCTCCTGCACACTTCCCACTGAGGATGTGCCCGCAACCAAGGTACATGCCCTTTACTGGAATTGAACCTGGGACCTTTCAGTCCGCAGGCCGACGCTCTATCCACTGAGCCAAACTGGTTAGGGCAACAACTTGTATTTTTATTACTGTCACTCATTTTTAAAAAGAAAATTAGAGAAGGCTTCTGGTGGAAGTTACAGAAACTTTCATTAAGTGTTGTGGCTAAAACATGACAACTTGTATTTTTATTACTGTCACTCATTTGCTCAAAAGGATCTTGCATTTGGGTTCCATTTGACTGCAAATAAAGAACCCAATTAAGAAAGACTTTTAAAGTGTTGGGTTTTTAAATTTATTTTGTTTTGATTTTGTTTGTTTCCTTTGGTCTCACAGAGCAAAAAGGCTGCAGGTAGGGGATGGCTGCTGGTATTGGCTCTGCATTTCAGTGAGCTCTTCGATTTTCTCCATCTTTTCCTCATGTATTATGGCCTCAGAGAAACAAGGCAGCTGCTACAGCTTTAACTACCGTGTCTGCATTTAGGCAGGAGAAGGGCAAGGGGGGTGAAAGGGTGAAGGACCCTGCCAGCCAAATCTGTTCCTTCTATTAAGCAAAGCCAGAGCTGTATTTGAAACCACATCTTGCCAACTTCCACCTCGTTATTAGGTAGAACTGTATTATGCAGTCTTCTCCATCTAGATTGGAGAGGAAGCTGAGGGCATGGTTGGTCATCCAGTCAACAACTCTGCCACAAAACCCTACATCCTGCTTGACACTTCACATCTACTTTGGAATTTTACAAATCTCCATATTTCATGCATTCCACTTATTTTTTAAAACAGCTTTATTGAGTACAGCAGGTGTGGCTTGATGGTTGAGTGTTGACCTGTGAACCAGGAGATCACTGTTCAATTCCTGGTCAGGGCACATGCCCGAGTTGTGGACTTGATCCCTAGTCGGGGGCATGCAGGAGGCAACCGATCAATGATTCTCTCTCATCATTGGTGTTTCTGTCTCTCTCTCCCTCTTCCTTCCTCTTTGAAATCAATAAAAATTTACTTTAAAAACAACAACACAGCTTTATTGAGATGTAATGCATACACCATGCAATTTACCCATTTAAAGTATAAAATTCAATGGGGAGAGGGGTGTTTCCATTTTTATTTATTTATTTATTTATTTATTTTTAAATCATTATTGTTGAGAATATTACAGATGTCTCTCCTTTTCCCCCTCTATTGCTCCCCTCCATCCAGTTCCCGCCCTTCCCCAGGCTTTCACCACTCTATTGTCTATGTTTATAGGTAATGCATATATGCATGTAAGATCTTCGGTTAATCTCTTCCCCCACTTTCCTCTTCCCTTTAAGATTCAGACTGTTCCATGTTTCCATGCTTCTGGTTTTATTTTATTCATCAGCTTATTTTGATCATTAGATTCCTTGTTTGTTTATTTTGATTTTTAGATTCAGTTGTTGATAGATATGTATTTATTGCCATTTTATTG
>NW_005366109.1:1311103-1327864 GCF_000412655.1 Myotis brandtii | reverse complement strand
TAAATTATTCTTTATTTCAATTAGTGTATGCTTCATTTCTGACTGGTTCTTTTTCATGTCTTTCATATTCTCACTAATATCCTTGAAATTCTCACTAAGTTCCTGAAGCTCATTAAGATCCTTGAACAACCTTATAACCATTGTTTTGAACTCTGTATCCAGTAGTTTGCTTGCTTCCATTTCATTTTATTCTTTTTCTGGGGATTCCTTCTGTTCTTTCATTTGTGACATGATTCTTTATGTCTGCATTTTGGCTGCTTCCCTGTGTTTCTATATATTAGGTAGAGCTGCTATGTTTCCTGGAATTGGTAGGGTAGCATTGTGTAGTAGGTGTCCTAAAGGGCCCAGTGGCTTAGCCTCCCCAGTCACCTGAGCTGAGCACCGAAGGTACATCCCAGTGTAGGCTGTTTGCACTGTCCTATAGTAGTTGAACCTTGATTGCTATTGGCATGTCACTGGGAGGGATTGACTCCCCCAGACTGTGACTACAGAAGAGGAACTGCTGTGCAGGAGTTGAACCTATGGACCATGACTTGCTTCAGTGGGGCTTTGGGGGGGGGGGTGCCCACCGAGTCTGCCTCTTGAATGTGTCACATAGAGGTTGTAGGATTGTAATCTAGCATGACCTGAAGCTGTCCACCAGGTGTGCTGGCTCTGGGACCTCCCGTGTAGTGCAAGGTCAGCCACTGCCTATGCCTTACCTGGGACCATCCAGCATGGGATACAGAGTGATTTGCAGATGGATGCTACTTGTGCTGGACTTGCTGTGGTCCAGGAGAGGCCAAGCTACAAACCAAAGCCGCTGCCATTAGTGCCAGACCTGAGGCCACTTAATAAGAGGTACAGGGTATGTAGAAGCCAGCTGCTTCTTTGAGAGATTTAGTAAAGTCCAAAGCATTAGGCAAGAGAAGCCATTTTTATGAAAAGGCCACTGGAAATAGCTTGGGTGGGCCTACAAGTTGAGTAGGGCAGGGTCTCAGGGAATCACCAGAGCAGGGTGAACAGTCTTAGCCAGGTTAATGGAGACTCGGATATGACACTCACCTGCTGCCTTCCAGCTGTGTGTCTGTGTGTTTAGTGGGGAGGTTCTCAGAAAAGGAACAGTGGCCTCTGCCAGCACTTTTATCTGGCAGAAAACTGTTCTCTTCCCTCCCCGCCACCCCCATGCTCACTCTGATGCCAGACAAAACAGTTCCTTTCTGTATGTCTCTGATTCCTTTCAAGCTGCTAACCCAGTGCTGGAGCCCAAAGAGTGTGAGTCCAAGTAAGTTCATGCACAGGCCCTTTAAGAGGAACTGCCTGGGACTCCAGCGGCCCTCCATCCTCCCTCAGGCTCAACCACCACTGTTTTTTACAGCCAGTAGTTATGTGGACTTCTTTTCCTGGCTCTACCTTGGGCTGTGAAGGCCTGGTTTGGGGCTAGGAACCCTTGCTCCTCAGGGGGCACCTCTGCAGCTGAGATAGCCCTACTGATTTTTATCCATCACACATGGGTGTGGGACCAGCCCCTTCTGTGTCTCCTCCCCTCCTACCAGTCCAGATGTGGCTTCTTCTTTATATTTCTAGTTGTCCATTCAGTTAGATTACAGGTGGTTCTGAATGATGGTTTTTCTGTAGTTTAATTGTAATTTTGATATGGTTGTGGGAGGAGGCAAGTACCACATTATCTATGTGCCATCTTGTCTATTTATTTTGTTAAGCCCACAACTTCTGGATGTATCAGAAACAGTAAAAATAATAATTTTATTTTATATTATTCTCAGTTTTAAAAATGTGCTGTCAATAAAAAACCTATATCTGCCTACTGGGTAATTTTGATTCCAAATGAGAAGCATTATTTATTACATATATTTGATTTCTTATTCATGAAATTTACCTCTTGTAAAGAAACTGTTTGTTACAAAATGTTACCTAGCATTTAATTTACTGATTTTTTGTAACTGGTCTTTTTGCTTTACCTGCACAGTGATAGTGGATATACCTAATGAAATCTGGGAAGCAGGGCAAGCAAGATCCCAAGAACCTTCCGGTTGATCAAAAGGAGAATAAGTTTTATTTGGTGTGGTTTTACTCTAGTTAGATGTATTTTAACATATCTGAATTCTTGTTAAAATTGGCAATCAGTCTTAAAGATTTGGAGTTAAAGCAACCATTCCCTTCCACCCTAAAATAAAAAGATACATTAAAAAGCTTTGACTTTCAAAGGGATAAAAACCATCATACCATCTTCAGTCTTTTCCTCCTTAAGTTCTTAGAATGTGGTGTTTTGTTTTGTAGGATTACAGTGAGTGTTTCTGGTTTTTGGAACATTCAACAAGAAATACAATCCCAGGATTTTAAATCTTGGGAGAAGAAATTTAAATACCCTCTGCTTTTCCTCCCACCATTTCTTTACTCCTTACCCTACCCCCTTTTTCACCCCTTCCTGAAATGGTGGTCATGGTCAAGGTATTTAGTTCCTTTCCCAGGGAAGTGCTGATCAGATTGGTAAATTTGCAGGACAGAGAGTAGTAGGCCACAGTTCTATGGAACCACTTCTGTTTGTGTCTCCCACAGGGCCTGCATGGCATAGGCCAGGACTAGTGCTGCTACTAAGAGGCCATACATTCCAGTCTTTGTTCCTGCCTCTCTCCCAGCTCTCCTCTCTTCTGTTCTCACACACACACAAAAGCAGACCCATCCTTTTCTCTCCTGGGGCATTCTTACTTCCTCTTTTATCTTTTAGGGCAGCGGAGGTTACTGCCTTAGCCCCGGGATAGCTCAGTGCTGGGCAGCAAAGGACAATGGCCTCTCCCTTAACTGTTTGGTGCTACTAGAATGTGTATTGGGTTAATCCTTCCTTAACTTTTAGTGGTAAAAACCAAGAATGAGTTTTCGATGTTGAAGAAGGTCTCCTAGCTTGCTTTGGTTGAAACCGTTCAGGAATAACCAACTTGTCAACAGGGAGTGCTCCATGTTCTATGCCTTTTGCAATAGTTTTCAAAAATTCTAGCAATAAAGTGTCCCTTTGCTTATCCCTTGTGATTTTCCTTAGCATACACTTATCTCAAAAGTGGGGAGGGATACTTGTGGTCTAGGACATTGATCTTGATCCTATGTCCCTTTGTCACCAACCATTTAATTATCCCCTGACGACTAATGCAAACCCTTGTCGATTCTTTTCTTAATATCTAACCTTCTGTATTCATTTCTTTCCTGAGGTTAAAAAAATAATAAAGTATCTGAAGTGTCTTTATTAGGAAGTTCACAGGAGCTCCATTAGAGAGAGCTGAAGCATTGTCTATAGAGAACTGTTTTGAGAATTATGGTAACCAAATAAATAACTCATTGATAATAACCTTCTTGGTAGACTAGTAAATGACTTTGGGAAGTTCACAGGAGCCCCATTAGAGAGAGCTGAAGCATTGTCTATAGAGAACTGTTTTGAGAATTATGGTAACCAAATAAATAATAACTCATTGATAATAACCTTCTTGGTAGACTAGTAAATGACTTTGCCATGATTGTGTTCACTATAGTGAAATATTAGCTGTATGTGTTAGACTCAAAGAAAAAGTAGAGAATTCATGGAAATTAGTTGGAACTATTTGGGAAAACATGCTAGAGTCATCCACTTAAAATTGGTTTCATTAAAGATTCCATATGACTAGTTCTGGTAAAACACCAAGCACTATAAGGTTTTTATTGTTCTGTGGTCAGACTGCCCTGGTCAGCTATCTTGTAAGCTGCCTTTTATAATCACACTAGACAGAGCTGAAGAGATAGCAAGAGGATAGATCCATACAAATCCATTTTCTCCTGGTGACCAATAAACAACTCAGCACTGTCTACCTAATTGGTATGGTTTAGTCTTATGGTATCATTTTCCTCTATAACTGAGACAGCAGTGTTTTATAGCTGTCATATTAACTGCCTTGTCAATGACTGTATAACTTCTGTTTGTGGATTGTTTATTGACTTTAAATGTCTCTATAACTTCTTCACCCTAACCTACTACTTTTATGTGGTTTATAGGGGTCTGGAGGTGGTGCTCAGTGACTGTCCTGTTTGCATCTCTTAAATTTGAGACTGTAGCTCCTGGGCACTTAATCAGTTCAGGGAATAGGGAGTGTTTGATAATGGTTTCCAGGTTTTCATTTTTATTTGGAACCTTTGGGTGGGGGAGGGGATCCCATTTATTTTTTTATTCTCTTAGGAGAATATCAGAAATTTGGAATTGTCAGTAGTGTTGTCACAGTAACAAAAATAGGACTAGTACTATATCAGAATTTTAAAATTTCATGTGGAATTTGCTGCATGAAAATCTATTGAAACACTTTCAACAGAAGAAAGAGACTTTAGACATTTTTAGGCTAAGCCCAACCTTAAATTGTTCTTTTATTTCCTGCCTTGGTACCATGATTCTTTACTGCTCAATGATAACAGCTTTAGTTTTCTGTCTGTTCCTGGCATTGGCAAACTTTTCCCATAAAAGGCCAAGTAGACTGTATGCTATAGTCTCTGTCACTACTGTTCAACTCTGCCAAGTGGGCATGGCTATGTTCCAATTAAATTACTTACAAAAGAGGCAGCCATGAGCTATCACTGCAATGCTTAATCTGTTAGCTCCTTTCCTCAATAAAGCTCTGGTCCATATAGGTAAAAGTGAAGAATTAGGGACCAGTCTTTTGTGGTTTCAAAAAATCCGAGTGATGCTTAATAGGCCTGTGATTGAAAGATATGACTATTAATGTCAGCATTAAGTTTGGGAGGACAAGATAAACACTGACCCAGTAGTTTTTCCTTTTGTATTTTGTGGGGGGTGAGCCTAGCCCTAGGGGCTGCCACGATGAAGAACTAAGAGGAAGTCTGGCAGCTATAATTTGATCTGTTATGAATATTGAGATTCTTCTAAGTGATGTTTGTGAAAGGGGGTCTGCTACTAAAGAATGTTTTTAGTACTGGTTTAGTTTTTTGCAATAATTATAATACCTTTTTATGATAGATACTTTATAAGGAATACCAAAGGATTTTTCATGTATTAGAGTCATCCCTTGGTATTCATAGAGGATGTTTCAAGTACCCCTCATGGATACCAAAAGCCACGGATGCTCAAGTCCCCCATATAAAATGGTGTAGAACAGTGCATACAGTTGGCCCTCTTCATATGCAGATTCCCAGCCACAGACCAAAAGTATGTACTGTTCTGATCTGTGGTTGGGTGAACCCGTGGATGTGAAACCCACAGTCTAGAGGGCAGACTCTAGACTTTGTAATTAAAAGGGGGAAAAGATTTTTTTAAAAGGAAATCACAAATCATCTAAATTGAAATCTATCTCCTTCTCTTCTCCTACCCCCACACCCCATTATAAATCTGAGAAGATAAGATTGCAGGACAGAGGCAGACTTGGAACTCTGGTCTCCCTGATGCCACTGCTACTAGTTATACCACATTGCCTGGGAACATCTGTGTCCACCAGAGGCTGGAGGAGGCAGTAGAGCCCGTCATGATTCAAATAGGTTGAGAAGATAACTTGATCCATGTCATTGAAGCCATTTTCTTCCTCCTGCCTCAGGATCTTTCTTCCTCTCAACAACTTGGATCCCCCAAGCTCCTGAAAGCCCCAAGCTATTAGGGTACGAACTGTGCTTACAGCTCCAACAGTCTCAGGACCTACTCCTTGGAGGTTACCCCATGATGTCTCCCATTGCCCAACACCTGAACATTAATTTGATTGTCTGGAGAATGTTAGTTACAGTCGTCTCATGTGTGATGCAGGCAAGCTGCCTTAGCCAGGTCCCCTTTTCCCCTCAGCATGAATTTTGATTTTGACTCTTGGGGATTCAGTGCCAGAGGGGGAGGATCCCTAGCAATGTGATCTCATTGCCTTGGGCATGATTCCTTCCCTGGCTTGTGAGTAGTCTTCATCTGTTCTGTCTATGCCTTCCCGAATGTGAGTCAGGGCAGTGATGTAGGGTGTGTGTGTGTGTGTGTGTGTGTGTGTCTGCATGGTACCAGGACTGTGTTCTCAGTATGTCTCTGTGGGTCCTATCAGCCAAAAGAAGAAAATAAAAATAGGTCTAACAGACAGGGTTAGTTATGGGACACAGGGAAGATAAATGCTTGTTCTTCATGGTGAGGAAGAATTAGCCAGATAAACAAAAGAAACAGTTTAATTCAGAGTGCAATATTCTAATGAAGCCTCTTGCTGTGCTTGAGTCAGAGTGGCAAGGGCCAGCTGCAGCAGGGCCTCCGACAGATCTGGGGATTGATTCATCTCTGCCTCCTTCACTCTGGTTTTCTCCTTTCAGCCATCCAGTGCCCATCACCAGAGAGCCCAGTTTCTGTTCAGGAGTTTACCCTGGTAGCTTGCCTGGAATACATTTTGAAGGATTAGTGTACATGGCATAGAGACTGGCCCTTGTGCCCAGTACACTCTGGTGAATATTCATGCCGGCACCGGGGAAGGTTATTTCTAAAAAGGCAGCTTGCACAGAATACATTCTAAAGAGAGTGTTTTTCTCTTTCTGCCTTCAACCAAACAAATGTAGGAGGGAGGGGAGCTACTCTGCAATTCTGGCGATTGTTTATGAGACAGAAACTACATCCTCATCCTCTGAGCAGCAGGGAGAACCACAGCCCCTCCCCACTCGGAGCCTTCGCCTGGGCCTCCCACTCTGGCAAAGTAGTACAGGCGATTCCAGCAAAAAGATGACAACTGCCCATTTAGCCTTTGGTCCTGTAACCCACACCAGTTTTATTTAATTACAACTGTTTAGCAGTTAGAAAAGTTAGAGTTATTAATGTTCAGCTGAAAATGTTTGAATTAAAACTTTTGATCCCAGCTTTGAAGACCTGGATCAAGAAAACTGTACTGAGTGGCCAGTGATCAAAAGAATTCCATTGAAAAACATAATTAGCCATTTTTCCCTCTAGCTGTTACCAAAAATTACATAAAATTGTGCTTTTTTTCTTCTTACCATTCTTCAAAAGATTTATCACACAGTTACATATTAAATTGATTAATTCTCTTTTGTTTATATTTTTCATAGTTAGGATTCTTACTTTGATATATTAGTAGAGAAGATCTTACCATTATTCTGAACAGTCTTGCCTTTATTGTAATGGTAAGTCCCGTACCAGATGGAGGGTTATGATTGGCTGGACACCTCCGACTTCAAATAGAATAATCTGTTTACCCTGTGTGTTTAATTGTATAGATTTATTTTTGTTTTAGAGAGTAGTTGTTTTCATGTGAAAATCTTCACAGGAAAATTCTGTGAAGGAAGTTCATGAGAGAAGGGACTTAAAGGGAAGAATTTAGACAAGGAAAATATGAGGGGAGAGTGTGTGCAGGCGAGCATGTCAGCATACATGGCCTAAGAGAGTAAATTCGAGGTTTAGAAATGTGACAGGAGTCAGGCAGTAACTTCATAGAGAGAGCATTAGAGGAGAAATGAGCAACAACTAGTCCAGGTGGTACAGCCGAAGGGGGATGAGGGCCTGAATTGGATGTGCAAGTACTTTAAAATCATTTTCAGCAAGAGCTCAGGACTTTGTAGATTGTGTCCTGTGGAGAAAAGAATATGATTCAAAGCTGGAGCAAAGGTTGAAACCCAGATCTGATTTGGGTGGAAAGGTCAGACTGATAAGAAAGACAGAGACGTAGGAAATAGCACTGACTATGTTAAGAGAGAGCAGAGAAGAGATTTGGTGAGAACAAAAATAGAGAGATGACATGACTGAAGAGGAAGAGTTTTGCCTTGTAGTCTATCCTGCTGGAATGTCCTCTCACCTGTAATATTCAGAGCTGAGCCTTCCCACCTTGTTTTGCCCTTCCATTCTCTCCCTTTATCACTAGGTTGAAAGAATAAAAAGATCTGCCTATAGCTAAATCGTGACTTTTCCCACAGACACAGATTCCTGTGAAAACTTGACCCAAGGGAATAGAAAGGAGCTGTGGAGCTCATTAAATTTCTCTTTGGCTCTGTTTCTCGGTGCTTTGTAGGCTCTGTGCATGTGGGCACATATTAGCATGTGGTCATAGGAGGGGCACAAAAATAAGCTTAAGAGAAAAATAGCAGTCAGAGTTGATATAATACATACTTTATCTCTCAAAGTGGTGTACGAGTAGAGGACTGGCTGGGGGTGGGTGGATTGAAACGTAATTAAAAGATGCTGTACAGGATGAGCTACCTAGGTTTTGTCCTGCTTCCCATGTCTCTTTCAGTTCACCTCAGTAGGGCTTGTGATGTGCTGGGGACCATGAGGAATACCAAGACCATAGTCATGCGTACTCTGTGCACTTGACTGGACTTGGGAAGGGACATTGAATGGTTTTATTCAGGGAACCTGGAGTCAGGTGATATTCTACTCCCCTACCTGTTGGATGAAGGCCGTTTTACTCCATAGTAGTCATAAATATAAGTAAAGATCCAAGGAGAAAAATTCCTAACACTCAGCTAGTAGATGAGTGAGCTCTGAGCTCTTTAACATGCCTGTCCCTTCTTCTCACCAGCCTAATAATTTCACAGATGTGGGGACGGGAAACAGAAAAACAGAAATGCATATTGCCTGCAGCTGTTAACAGAAGAAACTGGCCTTTTAAAATGACAACAGTCCCTAATAGCCTGACCAGCAAATGAAGCTGAAAGTGAGCTGGACTTGATACCTAGGGAGCTAAGCCCTGTGGTCTGGGCAGGCTCTCTGCACTTCTACCACTTGCAAATCCTTTGCCAAGCTTGCTGGTGAGCCAAATTGGGCCAATTTCACTGATTGTGTATCACGTCATGATGAGATCAAGGAGGATGGCCTTGCTGCAGAGAGGGAAATTGACAATGCCAAATTTAAACACAGGGAAAGAGCTGTAACAGCTCCA
Source organism: Myotis brandtii (assembly GCF_000412655.1). NCBI lineage: Eukaryota > Metazoa > Chordata > Mammalia > Chiroptera > Vespertilionidae > Myotis > Myotis brandtii. The sequence goes on along the minus strand of NW_005366109.1, from coordinate 1,319,006 downwards.
TACCTGCTTAGTGTGTCACTGCCGGAAAGGTCTGTAACATAATGAGACTTCACCTTTTAAAATATAACAAGACCATTTGAAATAGTTTCCAATATTTTTGATACCAACATCTTGCTTAAAAAGTGGCTGCATTGGAAAGAGTCACCTTGAAAAATAGAAGAAAATGGCTTTTTTTCTCAAAGCTGTTTGGCCTGGACAGAATTTCTTCATATATCCACAATGAAAGCATAAAATGAAAGAATTTTCATTAAATTGGACTGTGTAATATGAAATCTAGATTATAATCCTAGGCCAAACCCTATTTATTAATAAAGGGTTTGGCAAGTGATTGAATAATCGGTAAAAGATTGCTTGGGCAGTGTTTAGTCCCTGTAAGAAAATTAACGAAGCAACTTAGAAAATAGATTTGCATTGAAAGCAGGAAATGTGCTGATTATAAATTGGTTTTTTTTTCCAAGTGTGATAATGTATGCGAAAACATTTTGAGACCGGTGAGGTGTGTGTGAATGTGAGGTGGGATCATGATTAGTCATTCACGATTTAGTCCACTCGCAGTGTTTATTGAATGTTGCAGCTGCAGCCATACTATTTAGTACTATGGTGTTACCTTTTATGTTATCACCTAAAACTTGAAATTAAAACCTTAACCCCTCCAAGGCGTGAAATGATGGTCTCAGCTGTTACAAGTTGTTGTATTGTCCCAGCCATATAGCCGTATTCTGTAGGCATATTCTCTATCAACCACATTTCTCTACTTTCATATAATTTACCTGGATCCTACTTTATTGAATGTAAGAGTTGATGGAGAAAAAGCCCTGCCTTTCATTCCCCCTTTGTCACAAGCCAGTTTATACAGTGGAGCCCAAGTGTGTACTTTGCCATCTCCTCACTTTGTCACCCTGGGGTTTCAGTGACTACACACAGAAACTACACATGCCGGACACCCAGAGCTTGCACTTGTCTTTTCTCTATCCAGTTGCAAAAGACTGTTGTTCACCAGGGCCATTATTTCTTTCTCTCTTAGAGAAATCACCTTCTGTGTCCAAGATATGAGTGAGTAAATGATATCAGACAGGATGTACACTCTCTGATGTCCTTGGACTAACCTATTTCCCAAGATCCCATTCCATCTGGCATGCAGCCTGTATTTAGTTCCCCCCCTCCTGCTATTGGAAGGAGACTAGTATTCACTTTGCCCTGAAAGGTGGTGGCCCACATAGAGACAGGGGCCCATGGTGGTGGCTCCTCGGGAGTTCTCATGTCTGGAATCTGCAGGGCGGCCATCTCATCCGCTTCGCACACTTTTGATAAAGCATTGTTACTTGGTCCCAGGCTCCTGCTGAGAATCTCATTTTGGACTTGCAGACCTCCAGCAGCTAGTCTCAGCTTGACCGTGTTCCCTACCAGAGGAGGAAGCTGCGTAATCGAACCCTGTCACAGCCAACAATGAAAAACCTCTCATCTTGGGCAAATCCCAGTTTCAGGTCGTTCCTCAGTTCCTCCCAGCAGCTGTTCCAGGGTCCCTCCTGCCTCTCAAGGGCAGAGATTAGAACAGAGCCCTTAACATGATTGTCCTTCTGCTCCTTATTCAGAAGAGTCCAGTTCACACTCTTCTGAATGACGTGAAGCATTGACATTGCCCTCTGTGGCCACAAGTTCTTACCTTTCTCCCTCACTTCATGTCCATTGCATCTCTTCTTTCCCCTCATGACCTCCAGCCCCTCCCTATTCTGAAAGTTAGTGAGCTTCCTATAATCCCACTTCACTCCTCAGCAGCCTAGACTGGTAAATACTTTTACTGGCCTTCATTTGCCTGACCCTGCACTGCATCCTTCTTGTCACTGTGGACCCTGTCCCTTCTCTCCTGCTCCCTCGGGGCCACTGCTGAAGGAGTTCTACACTATGCTGGTGGTTTCATCTGTAAGCCCCCCCTGCAGCTCAGCAGCTCCACAGAGCCTGTTCCAAAGCCTGTTTTTCCTTTGCACCCACCACTGCAGTCCTCCCACTCCCAGTTCTACCTCCTTTCAAACTAGAATGAAAAGATTGCCATCCAGAATGAGCTTCCTCGCCATCCCTGTTCTCCTCGTCATTGTCTCTCTGGTCCTGTAGCCAGCATGTCATCCTCATCGTCCTCATCATCTGAGCATCTAGATGTTGTTGGGTGCCTTTTCTGTCTCATGTTCTCTGCTAGGAGCTTATCTTAGCCCCCTTTGGCTCCAAGCTGTAGAAAGCAGGTAATGATAGCTTAAGCCATAATGGTGACCTTATTATGGTGATTGGGAGATTTCTCGTGGAACCCTAGGGCAGAAACTCTGGTAAACCTCATATGGACTAAAATAAGACGTTGGAATCCTGCCAGGAGCCCAGACGACCCTCCCTCAGCCACACCATCTTGCTTTGCTTCTCACTGCAGATGACTTCCTTTGCTTTTATTTGTACCTCTGATGAAAGAGGATCACTCCAGAAATCCTGAATTTTTAACATCTCATTTTAAGTGAACAGGGCCAATTAAACTAGAATATCACATAATTCTAAAAATTTTAGAGGAAATCAGATTGCCCCAGCATGGGTTATATTTCTCCTAGAATGCAGTCAGGTCTACAAACCAAACTCATGAACCACCATAAACAGTCTCAGAGAGAAGAGTTATTATATAACAGACAGATATATCAGAAAAACAAAAACAACTTCTGCTGCATGTGCTGCTATGGAGAATTTTAAAGTGCTGGAACTGGAAGAGCTTAGAAACCATCACATCTAGCCCTTTCATTTCACAAGGGATAAAACTGAAGTTAAGTGACTTGCCTAATATCACTTAATCAATACTCAGTAAATATGTTTTGAATTGCTGAATGATGACAATTATTTTCAAAGAAATTAATTTCTGAAGATCTTTAACAAAGAATAGCCTGTACAAATTTTTGAGGTCATATTTGATTTTGACTGAGAGATTAGAAATGGACTTGGTGATAAGTTATTCTATTACTAACATCCTGGCAGTTGATCTTCCTTTCCTTGTGTGTTTTCAACCAAATGAGAAAACTCTGCAACAGCAGCAGTCGGGGCCCCAGGCCTTCTAGTGGAATCTCCCCCAAGCAGTGGACAGTTAGAAACAGCAAAACAGACACTTGCTCCTGTTTTAAAAGACACACCATCCCGTGGAAAAGCTGTTGATCTCAACTGTTAAACCTTAGCCATTGTTCACAGTCTGGCACAAAATTAATCCCTTAAGAAAGGGATAAAAAAAAGAAAAACCGCCATTCAGCACAACATAGTTTGTCATCGCATGCATAATGCAGACTTTCCAATTAGAATGCTACAATTTGGAAACTTTCTTCACAGACTGATGAGAGAGCAATTATTTTAAAGAAGGGAAAACTCGGTCCACTGGGTTTGCCTCAAGTCACTTCTGACTCAAGCCACAAAGACAAGAGTTTTGAAAACATACTCACTATTGAATTTTGTATCAAAACACCAGCGAGGAAAGCAATTAGCTGCTGTAAACTGAACCCTAGTAATCAATGAGTGGTATGCAACCAGCCAGAGCATTTATGGAAGAGGTAGGCAAAATCACATCTGTTAATCAATTTTAGGAAGCCCAGCATTTTACTGCTTTTAAGGAACACTCCACAGTGAGAATAGGGAGGATGGAGAGACGTTTCACATCACCAGGCATTTCATGCAGTGCTCATTAGGTGGAGGGTTTGTGGCAACAGCTAAACACAGACCCGATCTGCACTGATAGATCTTAGCCAGCAGCTCCCTTTTTTCAGCCCCATTTGAAAATGGTTTCTGATGTTTTGGTGGAGAGATGAGATGTGGGGTATATGTTTAAGGAGCTGCTCTCAGTTAAAGTCAGAGGGAGTGTGTCTGTCAGCTCCCTGGGCAAACATTCCAGCAGATTAGTAGCTCTGTGTTGCAGGTAGAAAGACATCAGGCAGACTTTGCTGGCCAGGAAATAAATGAAGGGAGTTGGTGGGCTTTGCTGTTTTGCCTTATTAGAACAAAATTCCTCTGCATGGAAAAATAAATTGAGCCAGTTTCCCTTTACTGTTCTTAAGCTGTGCTTGCCTTTTTCCAGTTGAATCAACAAAGGGATTTTAATTCCTGGCTAAGTCTAAATTCCAAGTAAATGCGTATCCTGGCACATGAATTAGAATCTCTCTTAAAAACTCCAAAGTATAGGTGAGTCTGAGCCGTAGGCTTCATAACCTCCAATCCATCAGTGTCCCTTTTCCACTCAGGAGTCACATGACCCCACAATTCCAGCCCCCGGGGACTCTTAATAGAGGAATAGAGAGGAGATGTCTCAACCAGTATGTGCATTTGGCTGCTGTTCAGAAAAAAGACTTTAGGCCAGGAGAAATTATTGAGGTAAAGATCGATTGACTAGGCTAATAAAAATTAATATGTTCAACATGCAGACTATGATAGGCAGTGGATTAATACCCCCAAAATATAGAAGTCATCTTATAAGTCATTAACAAAAGAATAAATAGAAATAGAAAATGGGTAAAATATTCAAGTTCAGTGATAAGGAAAAAGTTGCAAATGAAAGTACGTGATGAGATATGTTCCATCTATAACATTGGCAGTATTTTTAAAGATAATGCACAATACTGATAGAGATGCACAGAGAAAGGTTGTGACACTGCTGGTGGTATGAGTTGGAACTGGTACAGACTTCAGTTTGAGGGGGAGGGAGAGACGTGCAGCTATTTTCCAATACATATCAAGGCCTCACATGCCCTCTTCCAGGAGTTTCACTTACAGAAACTTTCACAGGCAATAATCATACATTTAGCTTATAAGAATGTTCATCGTGGAGTTTTCATAACAATTAAATATTATCAACTACCTAAATGCCCTAAAATAAGAGATTGATTAAATAAATTATGGATCATCCATACAGTGAAATTCTATGAAGTTAGTACATATGATGAAGAAGAATACTTGATAATATAAGAAAAGGTATTCATAATAGATCATAAAGCAAAACAAGCAAGTTACAAATAATTTGAACTGTATGTGTTTCCAAAATTAAGGGAATTAAAGATGATCCTTATTTTAACACTAGAAGCCTGGTGCACGAAATTTGTGCACAGGGGGTGGGGCGTATCCTTATTTTAACACTAGAAGCCTGGTGCACGAAATTCGTGCACGGGGGGTGGGGCGTCCCTCAGCCCAGCCAGGCCTGCACCCTCTCCAATCTGGGACATCCCTCTTGCAATCCGGGACCGCTGGCTCCCAACCGCTTACCTGCCTGCCTGCCTGATTGCCCCTAACACTCTGCCTGCTGGCCTTCTCGCCCCCAACTGCCCTCCCCTGACGGCCTGCTTGCCCCCAACTGCCCCCCCTGCCAGCCTGCTTGCCCCCAACTGGCCCCCCTGCTGGCCTGCTCAACCCCAACTGCCCTCCCCTCCTGGCCTGATCCTAACTGCCTCTGCCTCGGCCCCACCACCATGGCTTTATCTGGAAGGACGTCCAGAAGGCTGTCCTGAAGATGTCTGGTCTAATTAGCATATTACCCTTTTATTAGTACAGTGGGGCCTTGACTTACGAGTGTCCCGACTAACGAGTTTTTCGAGATACGAGCCGTCTCTCGGCTGATTTTTTGCTTTGAGTTGCGAGCTAAAATTCGGGTTATGAGCCAGCTTCAGATACCCCACCGCTAGTTGGTGCAGCGAATGTCACAGTGAACGCCACAACATCAGCCCAGCATCACGTGTCTCACTCGTTCACTTTATGATTTGACATATGAGTAATTTGAGTTACGAGCTCCGTCACGGAACAAATTAAACTCGTAAGTCAAGGCCCCACTGTATAGATAATTTACTTTGAAACAAATTGGAAGAGTTTATAGAATAAGCTTCTATGGGACACAATGTGCACAACTTAAAAATTTATTTTAATAGGCTATCATTCCAAGAATCTGTACAAGAGCATTTATGATGCTCATACTTGGTCTTCCTTTTTATCTTCTTCATATCCTATATTCTTGGGACAGTCTTTTCCTATGAAATATTTCAAGATCTGGTAGAGTCTGTTCCAAAAGGGACTGATTATTTTCATTTGGATACACTGGTAGGAACACTAACTCATTATTATCCAGAAGGAGAGGGATTATGATAAACCTGGCTGTCTATGAATAATCCAAACAATCTATTGGGGAAATAGCCTCAACATTGTCTCCCAAAACACCTGTTACCAGAACTATTAAGTCAATAGAATGATTAATTAACTTGAAATTTTTTCTTGGTTTTAATGTATTCTGGCAGTTATGAATGATTTCAGCCCAAAATATATATGAAATATACACTATGAGCAGAGCACATGTGTGGAGTAGAATTTTTTTAAAAGAAAAAGATCATGGTCTTTCTAAAAGATTTACAATCATCCTGAGAAACATACAAACATAGAAGCAAAATTATACTTTTAAAAGTTATTCAACATAAATATAAATTAACATAGGCTAACTGCATAACAGTGCTGAGAAACTAGAATAATATTTGAGGAAATGGCTAATGGAGGGAAATGATTTCCTTTTCTATCAGGCAAGCTGATATAATCTAAGAGTAGAAGAACTATTGGACACTTTTTAAAAAGTAAGAGGGTGGGATCCTGTATCATTCATTTAGAGTACTTTGAGAGATTAAATATTCAGGTGAATTAAAGGGAATCAGTAGGTGTAATCTGTTTATGCTTTCCAAAACCTTTTAATAGTTTCCTCTGCTTAAAAGATTAATTCCACCCTAGCCAGTATACTGGTAGCTTAGTTGGTTGAGCATCATCCCATGCAACAAAGGTTCACTGGTTCCATCCCCAGTCTGGGTGTGTACAGAAGGCAACTGATCCATGTTTCTCTCTCTCACTCCCTATCTCTTCCTCTATCTCTAAAAATCAATGGAAACATTTTTTTAAAAGATGAATTCCAAAATATTAGGTCTTGTGGACTTAATCAGTGAGAGCAATATAACCACATATATAACTAGGAACAGAGGGTAAAGGGAAAAGGAAACATGGTGGCATTTCTAATCCTCCATGTGACACTAAACAGAACCTTGTAGAAAGGATTTTCATTGCAAGATTCAGGGGAAATAATATGAACTACTTTTATAGAATGATAGGTTATCAGTTAGTTGTAAATGATGACCCAGAGATATACACTGGGAGTAAAGAAAATGTTTTGCAGAGGAATTAGGCTTTGGTCAGGCTACCAGGTTGGAACCTGGTATCCACCATCATTAACTGTTTGAGTTTAGACAAGTTACAACTTTAAGCCTCACTTTCAACATCTGTAATTTGATGAGAATAATAATGCTTGCTAAGAGGACTTTTCAAAGGATTTAATAAGATGCATTAAATAGAGCACTAACATAGGTCCAGGGCCACAGTAAGCATTAAAGCATGATTTTTGGCTGTTATGATAATAATAATAACCACTATTATTATTGTTGTTACAAATAATGCATCTGCTCAGCAAACATTCATTGAGAGTGGGCTCTATGTGAGATACTATGCCAAGTACTGGGCATAGAAAACCCAGAGGGGAGGATCCAAGATGGCCGCAGAGTGGGTGGAAGTTACATTCTCCTCCCCGCCGGACCAAACTGGAATTACAACTAAGTTATAGAATAACTAGAGGCACGAATTCATGCACCAGTGGGGTCCCTCGGCCTGGTCTGCAGGATCGGACCGAAACTGGCTCTCTGAAACCCCCCAAGGTTGTCCCAGATTGTGAGAGGGTGAAGGCCAGGCTGAGGGACCCCACCAGTGCACGATCAGGGCCAGGGAGGGATGGAGGAGGTTGGCCAGCCAGGGGACAGTGGGAGGGCTCCAGGGTGTGTCTGGCCCATCTCGCTCAGTCCCAAATGGCCGGACCCCAGCAGCAAGCTAACCTACC
>NW_005366109.1:1271506-1309797 GCF_000412655.1 Myotis brandtii | reverse complement strand
TGGCTCCCGGCGGCGGTGGCAGCGGCGCGGAGGGCTGCTCCTACTCGGGGCCAATGGGCTTTGCTCCATCGCTTGGCGCTGACATATGCAAATTAGCTGCCATCTTGGCTGGTGATTAATTTGCATATCTCGCTGATTAGCCAATGGGAAGCATGTTGGAGGTACGGTTAATTACCATGTTTGTCTATTATTAGATAGGATAACCTGAATAATCAACTGAAAACGAGCTGAACAGAAGTCTGATAACCAAGGATTTACAGAAGAAGCCACATCAAAACTGGTAGGAAAGGCAGAGACATAAAAAGGGCGGCCCACTCGTATGGGTGGCAGCTCAGAATCTGGAGGGATATCTCAGCTGCAAAGATTCCCCCTGAGGAGTGTGGGATCTCAACCCCATGCTGGATTTCCCAGCCCAGAGCACCAGAATCAAGAAGAGGTACCCATATAATACCTAGCTGTGAAAATCATGAGACCTTGTCTGCCAAGGAGAGACAGGAGTCTGCTCTTAAAGGGCCAGCACACAAAATCTTATTCAGAGCCACTCACCCTGGGCTCCAGTGGAGGGAGGGCAGAGCTGATGAGAGTCATGTCAGGAGAGCTAGGGTTGTGGCTCCAGGAAGAGAACTGAAGGGGCAGCTGCCAGGGCCCCTGTGCTGAGTTCTTCTCCTATACAGCAGATGCCATCTTTATTGGGTAGAACAATTTCCTCCTCACAGCATCAGCCTGGGGGAATGCAATAGCCCTGCCCTCCAGACTCCCTGTCGCCCCACCCTGTGAAACTCACACCCTGCAGAGGAGTCAGCTGCCTGGGCCAGGGTATAGAGCTCCAGGCAGACTCAGGGGGTGTCAGTTGCCAAGGTTGACCGGCAGACCCTGAGTGATGGATGAACAGATTATTTTAACATGTTTTTGTGAAAGAGGGCTAAGGCACTATTTGGCTATTGCCACCAAGTAGCCTTGCTCACCTTCCTTCTTTGGCTTTTATTGTCACAACAGCTTGAACTAAATTTAACCTTTAGATAATAATCAGCAAGGTAAGTATTCTTGAGAAAGCGCATGCTTCTACAAAGTTGGGTCTAAAAGACTAAACATAGAGATTTTAGCAAAACATCCGGGGGAATGGATTTGTTTGGAAAAGTTAAGATAGGGGCTGCCACCTTCAGCAAGGTCCCCTCAGAGACCCCGACCTTTCAGAGAATCTTCCGTACAGACATTCCAACCAAGTCCATGTTTCCCCACAGTCAGTGACCAAGTTGTGTGGTTCTGGGGCGAGGGCCATTCCTCCCACAGTCCCAGGAGCCTGACCAATGCTTCCTCCTCATGGGAGTTTCACTGGACCCACCCTCTGGGCTCCCAGGGGCCCTAATCTCCCAACTCCTGGTGGCCCTACCCTGACGATCTCCAGCTCCCCAGGAGGAGGTCTGGGCAGAATCAAGGACAGACTGAATTGTGTGGCTCTGGGGCAGGAACCATTCTCCCCACCTTCCTGGGAACCTGACCTGCACCTTCCCCTCACAGGAGATCCACTAGCCCCACCCTCCCACCTCCCTATGGCCCTGCCCTGATGAGCTTGGGCTCTTCTGGAGGTCCTGGCAGAATCTGAGACAGACTGAGTTGTGTGGATTTATGATGGGGGCCATTTTTCCCTTAGACACTGGACTGGTGCAGAGCGCTCCATTCACATGGCCAAATTTTGGTCTGTTTGGGCCTGATAAAATCTGCTGGCCTCACCCTGATGACTCCCTAATACCCCATCCCACCACAGAGATCTGTGGGCACCTGGTGGGGTGGCAGCTAATCTTGGTATACCCTGGGACATTTGCTGAGTGGCCTCAGACCCAACACTGGCACTGAGTTTGAACCTGTATCAATCTGATGAACACCATTTACCATTACCTGGTGACTCACTGAGAACCTACCTCATGCAACTTGAGTACTACTAGAGACTCCTTTAGCCTAACAGGCAGCCAGTAGGCAGAGGTGGATCTCAAGGTGCCTTGGGCCTTTTGCTGAACTGCCCCTGGGCTTGGTGCTGGTGGAAGCCAACTTTGTTGTGCAGCTTGATCCTTCCAGTGCACACCTAGGCTGAGGAGAGGCAGCAACAAACTGTGGATCACTGGCCAGGGCCAGTCACAGGCAACGTCTGACATTGACCTGCACCAAAGTCCCTCTCAAGAGGCTCCAGAAACAACTCATCCAGTAGCCAGCTTAATGCAACATCAGAACAGGATCCAGTTAGCTTCACAAGCTAGCTTCATTAGCTCCCCAAAATGGGAGATCTCTACAGGCACCTGACCCTGCTGAGGCGAATTCCGTTTCATGTGGTCAATACCTGTACAAAAGCTCACAGTCAGCCATCCTGAGGTTCAACCCCACGTACAAATGGGCCATTAGCAATCAAGACTCATTTATAACAGGAGGGCTCACATAACCCACACAAGGGACATTCCTGGAACACCCAGCTCAGGTGGTCAAGGAGACTACCCTTGGGTCCAACAGGACACCTACTACATAAGGCCACCCTACAAAGACTGGGAGTCATAGTAGATCTACCTAATACATAGAAACAAACACAAAGAGACAGCCAAATGGCGAGATAAAGTCACATGCTCAAATGAAAGAACAGGATAAATCTTTTTTAAAAAGAGCTAAATGAGATGGAGGCAAGCAATCTAGCAGATTAAGAGTTCAAAAAAATGGTTAAAGGATGCTCAAGGAATGTAGTGTAAACTTCAGCCACATGAAAAAGGATGTAGAAACCATAAAAAGATCAGTCAGAAATGAAGAATACAATATCTGAAATAAGGAATACACTAAAAGGCATAAACAGTAGGTTAGATAAAGCAGAGACTTGAATCAGCAATTTGGAAGACAAGGTAGCAGAAAATACCCAATTGGAGCAGCAAAAAGAAAGAATTTTAGAAAAATGAGGATAGTTTAAGAGACCTTTGGGATAACATGAAGCATAACAACATCCGCATCATAAAGGTACTAGAAGCAGAAGAGAGAGAGCAAGGGATTGAGAACAAATTTGAAGAAATAATGACTTCCCTAGCTGGTTTGGATCTGGTTTGACGTTAGCCCATGAACTGAAGGGTCCCAAGTTTGATTCCGGTCAAGGGCACATGTCTGGGCTGCAGGCTTGATCCCAGGGCCCAGTAAGGATGCATGCAGGAGGCAGCCAATCAATGTGTCTCTTTCACATCAATGCTTCTCTTTCTCTATCTCTTCCCCTCCCTTTCACTCTCTCCAAAAATCAATGGAAAAAAAATATCCTCAGGTGAGAATTAACCAAAAAAAGAAAAAAAGAAAAGAAAAGAAATAATGACTGAAAACTTTCCTAACCTGGTGAAAGAAAAAGACACAAAAGTTCACTAAGCGAAGTGAGTCCCAAACAAGATATATCCAAAGAGGCCCACACCAAACACATCATAATATAAACAGTGAAGTTGCTAAAACTATTAAAAAGGCCCAACTTCTCATTATTGATGAATGCATCATGGCATCCAGTCATGCTATAAACGCCATAGACAGGTTAATTTCTATATATATTTTTGCCCCATCAGACCTACAGTAGAAACATATAAGGAGAACACATATATTTTTGGGGGGAATTGAAATTACAAAGTTGAGTTGTTTGATTTCCTAATTCACCAATATCCATAAGCTTTGTGTGTGAGTTCAGGCATTGACTTAATTTTAGTAATGAGAATAAAACAAGTATGAAACTTTAAGGCCACAGGTCAAACGCTATTCTTGTTCTGACATCTTGCTTCTCTCCTCAATGTAAGAACATTTTCCTTGGATGGATTTAAATATAATATAAAATAATAAAGGTGTATAATGTCTTAGAACACATTTCATGATCTATCTATATAATAGAGGAATATGCAGATTAGCTGGGACTCCATAACCTCACGTACGAACAGCAGGGACCTGAGGCTTCATGGTGCCTGGCCAGGGCGAGGGACCTCAGGCCACACCCCTAGCCCAGTGGGGCTTGACAGGGGACCTCAGTCTGCACCACCTGCCCAGCAGGGTTTGATGGGAGACGGCAAGCTGCACCCCCCACCTTGGCGCCGGGCCGGGGGACCTCAGGCTGCACCCCCCACCCCAGTGTCAGGCTGGGGAACCTCAGGCTGCACCCCCTGCCCGGCAGAGCTTGATGGGGGATCCCAGGCTGTGTCCCTCTCCCAGCGGGGCTTGACAGGGACCTCAGGCCATGCCCCCCACCCCATCACCGGTCTGGGGGACTGAGGCTGCACCCCCCACCTGGAAGGGCTTGATTGGGGTGGGGCCAGCCAGGTCTGGGTCTCACCCAATGGAGGTGGGGCCGGCTGGGTCTGGGTCTCCTGTGTTTTCAAAGCGCGTGCAGGTGGTGGGTGGGGACTTGACCTGCAGCACGCCCCAGACTCTGACAGGAGGGAGATTTTCATATGCATTTTACTAATTTCCTTTCATCTCTCACACTTCTATTATAGAGAAAGGGCAAATAGCAATATTAAAATATTTCCTCTAATTAATTCCCTTTTAATGTGCACGAATTTTGTGCATCGGGCCACTAGTTTCTAAATAATAGAAAAGTTTTACTAATGAATGATTGCCTGTATCTCCAAATCAGATAATCTTACCAATGGTATGCAAACAAGAATGTTGGCAATGAGAAGGAACCTAAAAGGTGATCATTTGGGTCATTGCAACACTCCCAATTAATTAGGAAGCACAGTGATCTCCGGAGGTTACCTTTGGTCAGTGCAGCTAACTGGAGGTGGGAGTTGTAACAGTCAGGAAAGAGAACGTGGAGACATCTCCTTGGTAAACCAGGCAGAAGAGCTCTGCCACTTGGGGATGGAGGCTGCCTGGGATTGGGTGACTAGTGAAATGAAGTCCTAAAGAGACAAATCTCTTGTTGCAGATTGACTCTGCCCTCTCTCATCAGACTTTTCTTGGGGATTCCCTTTCTTTCCCCACTCCTGGAAGTGTATTGGGGCAAAAGAGGCAGGCGGGAGGGAGAGTAGATAGGGATTCCCTCAGGCCAGTGAGGACATTTCACAGCATCCTTATGTTTTCCCTTTGTTCAGGTTATTACTTTGGGACTGTGATGATCGGAGCTACAGCTACTACATTGAGGTTTCCACCAACCAGCAACAGTGGACCATGGTGGCTGACAGAACTAAAGTCTCCTGCAAGTAAGTGACATCCTTTGAGAGATGTGTTCCAATTTAAAAAGTCTTCCCAATGGATTCAGAAGGTTCCAATGAAGACTCATAGAATCACTAGATTATATCTTATTTTGAAATTTGAAACATTCTCATGATCCTTTACTTCAGTTTTGACTATTAAGTACTTAGATGAGAATTTACTTTATATCAGTGATTCCCAAAGTGGGCGCTACCGCCCCCTGGTGGGCGCTGCAGCGATCCAGGGGGGCGGTGATGGCCACAGGTGCATTTGTTTTAACTTTTTTTGTATTACCTTTCTATTCTGAGTTCAATAAATAGTTTCATAATTTCAAACTTCAATGTTTCTAATTTACACCTTTCTTTACTATATTTTACGAAAAAGGTAGAAACATTAATACATATATCTTTCTGTTTAATTGCTATTAAAATTTTTAAAAAATTAATTTCCAGGGGGCGCTGAGTAATATTTTTTCTGGAAAGGGGGCGGTAGGCCAAATAAGTTTGGGAACCACTGCTTTATATGACCAAACAAGCTCTCCTTATTTTGGGATTTGAACTTGATTTTTGAAAATGGCATGTACTAATAAGCAGGGGGAAATATATTTCCCATATACAATTCTGTCTTGTGTCCTCCCCCCACATCCCACACTACCCCTTTAGGACTTTTTCTTCCCTAGAGAATTTTGCTGATGCAATACACACTTCAGTCATTATTCTGGGACTCTGTCCTGTTCCCCACCCTCATACCATTCTCAGGGTTAGCTTTAAATACTTATCTCATCTCTGTGTTTCCTACGCTGTTACCCAAACTAAGGAAAGTTTGTACCTTAGATTCTTTATAGGAGAACAGGGGCATTTCATGCATAGGGCATTGGGGCTGTTTGAGCTGACCTGCTGTGGGGGAGGCTAGGAGTCAGGATTCTGCTAGTTCTGAGCAGCCTAGACTCATGCCTGGAATGAACATGTACATGTGTATATACCCATGTAACTACCACTCAGATCGAAATGAGCATCTAGACCAGTAGTTCCAACGTGGGGCACATGCCCCATAGGGGGGCAATTTGATTTTTAAGGGAGGCAATTCAAGAATGAGTTGTTAACAGTGATTTTTTTGCATTTCTTATGGTTCCAGGGGCCTCATATATAGTATATAAATATATATTATGACATATTTATGCATTTCAGTTCTCTATTATATGTTTTAAAACTTTAGTTGCTATTTTTTCATATCACTTCATATTATTATTATTATTTTAATAATTTCTTAGTGATTTCTTCCTCGGTTTCAACTGTCCTTGTGTTCTTTTATTTTTTTCTTTCATGGATGCCATGTTCTTTGGAAGTTTGTTTAGACCAAGTTAATGGCCTTTTAGGTTTCCTCCACGTGAATAGCAGTTCACTTTTTGAAATAATAAGAATTATATGTCATGGGGCGGGCATCAGGATTTTAGAGATGCTTAGGTGGGGCATGTCCAAAAAAAGGTTGGGAACCTCTGGTCTAGATGGTTCCTTCATACCCTTTACCAGTCATTACCTGAGAAGATCTCAGTACTTTTCTATGTAGAGCCAAATTATCTGAGGAGATAATAATTCACATACCATAAAATTCACCCTTTTAAATCATACAATTCAGTGGTTTTTAGTATATTCACTATGCAGCCACAACTACTATTTAATGTTTTAGATAATTTTCATCACACCCAAAAGAATCCTACCCAGTAGTAGACTCCCATTGCCCTCCAGCTCCCTCAGCCCCAGCACCCAATATTCTACTTTCTATTTCTATGGGTTTGCATATTCTGGATAGTTCATATAAATAGAATCATATAGTAAGTGATCTTTTGTTCCTGGCTTCTTTCAGGTATAGTTTTCAAGGTTTGTTCATGTTATGGCATGTATCAGCACTTCATTCCTTTTAAGGGCTGAATAATATTTCATCATATGGAGGTCTAGATCACATTTTGTTTATCCATTCATCATTTTATGAACATTTGAATTGTTTTACTTTTTAAATATATATATATATATTTTTTTTTTATTTCAGAGAGGAAAGGAGAGGGAGAGAGAGATAGAAACATCAATGATGAGAGAGAATCATTGATCTGCTGCCTCCTTCACACCCCCTGCTGGGGACTGAGCCTACAATCCGGGCATATGCCCTGACAGGGAATCAAACTGGTGACCTCTTGGTTCCTGGATCAACACTCAACTGCTGAGCCACACCTGGCTGGGCTGAATTGTTTTACTTTTAGACTATTATATATAGTGCTACTTTGAACATTCTGGTACAAGTCTTTGTGTGAATGTATGCTTTCAGTTCTCTTGGGTATATACCTAGAACTGGAGTAGAACTGCAGGGTGATATGGTTTAAGTTTTTGAGGAACTACCCAACTTTTCCACAGCAGCTGCACCATTTTGCATTCCCACCAGCAATGTATGAGGATTCCAGTTTCTCCACATTCTTCCCAGTACTTATTATTGTCTGTCTTTTTGTTCATAGCCATCCTAGTGGGAGTGAAGTGGCATCTCATTGTGGTTTTGATTTGTATTTTTTTGATGGCTAATAATGTGGAAAGTCTTTTCATGTACTTTTTAGCCACGATTTGGTAATAGTTTTAATGATGGTTATTTAATGCAATTTCTGACACCCTCACCATTATTGTAGTATTATCATATAGCATATTTTTATTGGTTAGGGCAACACTTGCTACTGTAACAAATAGTGGCTTCAACATATCAGTGGCTTAACACAATAGTTTATTTCTCAGTCATGTAACAGTCGATGTGGGTGTTTCTGGCTGTCAGGTGGCCTCCACAGGTGATGGTGGAACCCAGCCATCTTCCTTCTGTGGTTCTGCCCTCACCTAGGGCCTCGTCAGCATCACCTGCACCTAGCTGGCAGATGGGGAAAGAACAGAGAGAAGGTATTTCTGGTTCTGAACAACTGGGCCTGGGCATAGTGAACATCCCTTCCACTTGCATGACCCAAGAGAGAACTAGTCAGTTGCCACAGTCACTCTAGTAGGACTGGGAAATATGGTCACTTTCTGGCTGGGCAGTGACTTCTCAGTGGAGCACAAATCTTAAAGTCATCTCTGGCATAGCATAAGAAAACTAACAATTATTTAATAACTAGTATTCAGTACTTTGCATATTTTATCTCATTTTGTCCTGAATACAAAGCACCTTGTGGCATAGCTCTTTCTGCTGTACTGCATCGCCTCCTAGCATTAGTAGAGAGCTAAACCAAGACAGATGATGAAAACTGGTAAATGGAGTGTTTCCAAGCTCTAAGAACCCTTTTTATACAAGAGGGACGCCTTTTTATACAAGTGGTGGCTTAGTGGTTGAGCATAAACCTATGAATCAGGAGGTCACGGTTCGATTCCACATGCCGGGGTTGTGGGCTCGATCTCCAGTAGGGGGTGTGCAGGAGGCAGCCTATCAGTGATTCTCTCTCATCACTGATGTTTCTCTTTCTCCTCCCTTCCTCCCTGAAATCAAGAAAAAGTACATTAAAAAAAAGAGGGAGGCCTTCAAGGCCCATGAACAGCTGCCCATTTGTCTTTCCATAATCATTGCTTATTGGGTGTACAGCTCACAGGCCATATCCTCTGCTTCCTCAAAGCTTGACACATCTACTGGTTACAACCACCCATTGTCTTTCCATAATCATTGCTTATTGGGTGTACAGCTCATATCCTCTGCTTCCTCAAAGCTTGACGCATCTACTGGTTACAACCACCCATCTCTTCTGTCACTTTATGTGTTACAAATTGAATTCTTCACCTTCTTCACCTCTTTCTTTATTTCTGTCACTTTATGTGTTACAAATTGAATTCTTCACCTCTTTCTTTATTATTTTAAGATATATTTTTCTTGATTCCAGAGAGGAAGGGAGAGAGAGAGAGAGAAACATCAGTGATGAGAGAGTCATGTGCCCCGACCAGGAATCGAACCATGACCTCCTGGTTCATAGGTCAAATGCTCAACTGAGCCACTTGGGCCAGGCGTCTCACCTCTTTCTTTTATGTTCCCCTGTTGAAGGTGTTATACAATGTTGGTTTTCTACAAGAATTGGCTGACTAACTACTGATTGAGATGTATCATAATAATTGTATACTTATTTAAATGGGGTTTTTCTTGATTCAAAAACCCATTCACTTATTAGGACCTTTCCCAGTAGCTTTGCATTAAAGTTATCAATATCTTTCTTTCCTCTTGTTTATTTTTCATTTCCATTACTTTATTGGATTTAAATAATTTATATGTTTTTAACTTTGTATATTAGCACTTAGATGCTACAGAAGGAAGTGTTTTAGAAATTACTAAATAAGTAATATATTAGATGAACAAGAGTAGTAGCAAGAAGGCAAGTGCCTGTTAACCCTCTTGGGATCATTGGAACCAATGGTTGTGGTTTTATGTTATAGGCATAACCACAGTGTACTGTCTTCCATTTTTGTGTTAGGTGTTAAATATAATAGAAGATATGCAGATAATAAAAGAAGAAAGCCTTTCCTTTTTAACTACTATACTCCAGAGCAGTCCTCAAAGAGGATTCTATTAGCTTCAAGAATTGTAGCCTGCTTTTTATTGTAATAAAGAATGTGAGTCATGTTATAAATCAAGTTCTATAGGATCTTTACACCCTGCCTTAGATCCTGCCTCAATAGCATTCTGCCTAGTCAAAAAGTAATCAGAGGGTAGATTTTCACTGTCCTCTGAAAAATACCAGGGAATGAGATTATCCAGTGTCTCCTGTAAGTCTCTCTGCTCCTGGGGGTTGGGGTGTGTGTGTGGGTGTTTCCTTTATTGGTATCTTAAGTTCTTTGCTTTTAGGATAAAGGCTCATTTTCTGTCTTGGATAACCCTGTTTGTGTATTGAGTGCTTTTGTTTTATCCCCAGTTTTATTGTGATGTTATTAATAAACAGCATTGTGTAAGTTTAGGATGTGTAACATAATAATTTGATATATGTAACTGTAATAATAAAAGCATAGTATGCTAATTAGACCAGATGACCTTCCAGACAATGCCGTGAAGGCGGGGGCCGAGGCAGCCGCCGCAGCTGCAAGGGCTGAGCCCCTTGCACAAATTTCTTGCATTGGGCCTCTAGTATATTATAAAATGACTAGGGGCCCAGTGCATAAATTCATGCACCTTGAAAGGAATTTTGGGCCTCGAGGCTGCAGTAGGCACATGGGCGTATCTCAGCCCATCCTCTGCGCCCCCGCCCAGCTCCTCCCACAGTGGCCACCCAGTCCCTTGTCTGCCGGCAGCCCCGCTCCCACTGCCACCACTCCCATGCGCTGAAGACGCTGGCCCTGCTCACACCCGCTGAAGGTGTGGAGCAATTGGGGCCGGTGCCTACAGTGGGTGTGAGCGGGGCCGGTGCCATCAGTGAGTGCGAGTGGCGGCTGCTGCCCCAATCACCCCTCAGGAGCAGGGGAGGTGGAGAAGTTCTCAGGGGCAATCAGGGCTGGCAGCTGCCACTCACACCGCTGATGGCACCGAGCAATCAGGACTGGCACCAGGCACCGGCAGCGGGTGTGAGCTGGGCTGGCACTAGCAGTGGGTGTGAGTGGCAGCTCCAGCGCCAGCAGCGGGTGCTAGTGTGGCCGTGCCAGCAGGCAGGTGCGAGCGCCGAGTGGGACAGTGGCACGCAGGAGCAAAGAATTTTCAGTAACCACCAGAGGCTCACCTTGATGGCAGCAATTGGCGCCCCACCTTGGTCTGGTGCCCCCGCTCACCTGCTCCACCATCCCACCTGGCCAACGCCCGCCATGTTCCGAACAAGCCCCTGGTGGCCAGCATACGTCATAGTGACCGGTTGTTTGGTTGTTCTGGTTGTTCCACCGTTCAGTCTATTTGCATATTAGCCTTTTATTATATAGGATTACCACAATAAGTTTAGTTAACACTTACCACCTCCTCACATAGCTACAATTATTTTCTTGTGATGAGAACTTTAAAGATCTATTCTCTTAGCACTTTCAAATACTAATCATTATTGTTAACTGTAGTCATGAGGTTGTTCATTACACCACTGGAACTTACTTCTCTTAAAACTGGAAGTTTGTACCTTTTGACCACCTTCACCCATTTTCTTCACCACCACCCCGCCCCACTGCCTCTGGCAACCACCAATCTGTCCTGTTTCTCTGAGTTCATTTTTGTTTGTTTTTTTAGATTCCACACATGTAAGTAAGATCATTCAGTATTTGTCTTTTCTCTCTCTGACTTATTTTACTTAGTATAATGCACTTAAGGTTTATCTGTGTTGTCTTAAATATATTAACGGATTTTATAAAATTATTTTTTGCCCTCTCTTTTTTTACATAATCTAATCCTGTACCCTTTAATCTTATTTCAAAAATCTTCATTTTCCAATTTTTGATTCCTTTCTCTACTGTCCTCTAAATTGTTAAACCCTAAATCTATGTCAATATAGTACATATGATACAGATATCAGTCTTTTTATTATCAATGTAAAACATGCACATTGAAAATTAGTGTATGTAGACAATAACAAAAATATGTGAAAAGTAAAATTTTGCCTTTTTATCTTCTGTTCCATTCCTCAGAAATAGTTGGCTTTGACTGTTTTTGTCTTTGTTTTTGTAACTTCTCAATTGTACATAATATTTTACATTTATTTATTTATTAACTTATCAGCTTTACTAACATCTTGCTTATAAAAATGAGGAATTTAGCTTACTTAACCTTCCTTATTTTTGTTAGTTATTTTTTTTAGTTCTGCTATTACTTACCTTTTAAAATTAAAATTATACTTAAATCTCCATTTTTTGATCCATCAATTGTGGACAGTATTTCTTGACTCTCTACTGTGTTAATAAAGAAATTAACCTTTCCTTCATTTCTCCTGCCTCTCCCCGTTTTCTGATAGCTGTCCCTCCACCCTGACATATTAGTAAAGATATCTGATACTTACTTTATATTCTGTAACTTATAGTTAAATCTTCCATGTGTTAAGTATAAATTTATCCTGAAAGGGAAAAACCACTAATAACTCAATAAAAGATTCTGATCTTATAAATGTTGTCCACTACAGATCTGTGGTGAGAGACATATTCTGTCACTGAACTTGTACCTGCCTTGGAAGAATTGCACTGTGTTCAGATCAAGTAGAGTTGATTTTCTTACAGGTGCTCAGAATTATTCCACAGATAATAAATAGCTTCATATTAGCCAGCTTTTTGTTTTTCTGGAGTTCCTAGTTGCCTTTTTTATTTTTTTCTGTTTCAGAAGCTTCTGTTTGGTCATTGTTTAATCTTTTGAACAGACTGCTTCCTAAGCCTACTCTACAGCTGTGATCCTAAAATTTCTTTTTCTTTTGTATTTGGGTTGGTTCCACTGTTTCTCAGATTTTTTTTTCTTTTGTGGAATGTGGATACAGGGTTAGCAAAACCCCTTTTTTCTTTGTAGGAGATCTTGACCTGGGACCCAGTTGGTTATCTTTCTAGATTGTTCTTCTGGAAACCTTATAGATGTAGAATGTCATCTGTGCAATTAGGCACCATTGTTTGTGATAAAAAATTACTCCTGATTAGTAAATTGCACCTGGCCAGGGAGGACTTATAAATATCTTCTCAAAAACCATAGCTTTGGATTTTCTGAGTGTGCTCACTTTTCTGAGTGTGCTGGCTTGTCCCTCATGAAAATTCTGGGATCTGTTTATGGAGCTATTAGAGATAATGGTTTGGAATATGAGGCTTCTAAGCCAGAGTGGCTCCACACCTGCCCAGTGTGAGTCTTATACATTCTCACCTGAGCTGTCACCTGCATGCCAGCAGGAATAGCTCCTGTACAGTTGTGTAGAATACTACAGGGATTCCCCCACCCCGAGGACAAGGACAAATGCCTGCTGCTACTCTAGTGGCATGCTGTGTTTCCTGTTCTCTCTCCTGGGTGAGTCTGAAGCCAATATGACTTCTTAGGTCTTTGTTAAGAAGACCATTCATGGGTATTAACAGAGTGAATCTGGAGGTAATTTTTTTTCAGAAAGGGTATGTGGAAAGCAAATTTTCAGAATTTTACATGGCTGAAACATAGTTTGTGTATAGAATTCAGTTCCTTTATAACTTGAAAGCTTGGATATATTGCCATCTAGCATTAAATGTTGCTAAGGAGAAATCTGATGTAATCTGATTCTTATTCATTGTAGTAATTTATATTTCCTGATAGAATCCCTTAGGATCTTCTCTTTATCCTTGGAGTTCTTAAATTTCACAATGATATGGCTGTATTTGGGTAATTTTTTGTCACCCTGCCCACTTTGCTTCAATATGGAAATCTGCCAGTTCCCCTCAGATTTATGAATAGTTCATCCACCTACCATTTTCTAGAAATCCACCAAAACCTTGATTTGCTAATATCCTTCCATCTGGTTTGCAACACCTTTATGAATGTATTCTCTTTGTATTTCTTTGATGTCACCTCACTGGGTCCCAGGAAGGGAGAAAGTTTAATGCACTTGCAGTGTCCACCATTTTGAACTGAATTCCCCAAAGCGCTGCTGATGCTCCCTGACCCATGCCCTTCCTCCCCTTCCGTGAGTCTAGCTGCATGTCTCCCATGTATACAGCTGTCTGGTTTCCTGCCAGTGTGTGCTCCTTAGCATATTAACCTCGTTGTGTTTATTTTAACCATTTCTTCACACTGTTGTGGTCCCATTGACTGATAATTCTGTCTGCCAAAGTGTTAATGACTTCAGCCATCATCTGTCCAGCACTAACCTTGGAAAACATTTTGGGAAATATAAGTGATTAGATATAATGAATTGGGTAATACTGAAATTTTTCTTTTCCATTTGAGAATTCTGTGATTATTAGAATTGCCTAGTATATCCAGCTTTTAGCTTAATTTTTTCATAAACTATCTTCCTGCTAGACATACTATCCAAATTCCCTTTTAAATAAGTTCTTAAGTGTTCATTAAAAATGATGTTGTAAGGCCCTGTCTGGTGTGGCTCAATATGTTGTAGTGTCATACCGTGCACCGAAGCGTTGTGGGTTTGATTCCCCTTCAGGACAGATACCCAGGTGGCAGGGTCGAGCCCTGGTCAGGAAGTGTGTGGAAGACAACCAGTTGTCTCTCTCTCTCTCTCTCTCTCTCTCTGTCGCTCTCTCGCTCTCGCTCTCGCTCTCTCTCTTGCTCTCGCCTCTCTCTCTCTCGCTCTCTCTCTCGCTCTCTCTCTCGCTCTCTCTCTTGCTCTCACTTTCTCGCCCCTCCCTCCCTTCCTCTCTCTCCAAAATCAATGGAAGCATGTCCTTGAGTAAATATTTTTTTAAAAAAGATGTGTGAAGAGTTTTTAATAACTTAAGAAAATACTTACATAATAAGGTTTTTTAAAGCAAGGTACAAAATTATGGAAGTATTATCATAAGTAGGAAATAAAATTATGGAAGAAGAAAACTAGAAGGAAATAGGCTAATATGTTAATAATGACTGCCTCTGTGTATTGGGGTTATGGGACTTATTTCTAGTTTTCTACATTTTTGGCCAACTTACATGTATTTCTTTTAAAATACAAAAGAAAACTTTATTTGAAAGAGAGTTTTTTCTTACTGCAGCCATGATCGTTTTGTAGACACTTGTTCTTCCCAGAGCAGCATATGCGGCAGAGTGGCATGGTTTATTCACAGTCAGCAATAAATTAAATAAATTAAATAAATGCTCTTCATAGCAATATCTTAGTAGCTTTTCAGAACCTTGCCACTTACCCAAGCACAAGTTGTGCTTCCCTGAAAAGGACACCTGAGCCACATTTTCCTGTGCTTCTCCCTTGGGCCTCTTAGAGCCGGTTCTCTGAGAGCTTCCTCTGCTCGCCTTTCCCCAGGAGTTCACCAGTCTGTTTCCATGTGGCTCCCCCTCTCAAAGGGCCTGGCCTACTTGAGACCTTGGAGCATCATCGTGGACTAGGCAGTTCCTACAGCATACTCCCCTGCGCCTTCCCTGAGAAGCACTTGGACAGTCTGTGTCACCTGCAGGGGCTGCTGTGGGGGCAGCTCGTCTGCTCACTGGTCTTCAGCATGATGGCACTCACATCTGAGAAGCAGTGCGTGCCCCTCGCTGACTACTGCCATTTTGTCCTGGGGAAGGTCAGCGTTCTGTTCTGTTCTGGGGTTGGTTTCTGTAGCTGGTTCTGTTTATTCACTAGGAATCTTAGAGCAAGGAGTTGTGTTTCTTTTTCTGAGTGCTGCAGTGTTGAGGGCAATGAGATAAATTAAAAGTGGAGATTTACAGCCTCAGTAAACTGTTCCAAAGTGTAGCAAGATTGAAAAACAGTGCATTTAAATCAACTATTTACCTTACCTGCGATTTCCTGCATCTTTTTGCCATTGTTAGTGATAAAGTTGAGGAAGCTTTTCTTCCACCAGCTTTGTTTCTTAGCCTGACACTTAATAAAGTGAAAATCTTGGGTTGGTGCCAGGAGGTCACTGCTAATCGTGTAACCTGCGGGTTGTGTGCAGAGGGCTTGGGGTCATTAATGTGATGCAATGAAAAGAAAGTGGCTTTTAAAAGAGGAAATGTCTTCACCATTGAGACTGCTGATGAGAGGAAGTTCATTTTTAATGTCAGTTTCAGTTTCCAGGATGGGACTGGAGCTCTTGACTGTCACGTAGGCTGGTACTGAAATATTACTGCTTCTTGCAAGTCTCTGCTGTGGGAACAGACGCTGCTCTCCTCAGGTCCCCTTCCCTGTGTGATTGGAGGACTGTACTAGCTTGTTCCTTCTTGAAGTGTGAGCCAATTAATGGGCTCTGGTTGTGTAATTGTCACTTCTCAAATGTTCGGGGAGATTTTATTTTTCTCTTCTCACACTTAATTCCATTTTTCTACATAGCATCTGACAGTAATGAAAAAAGCCAGTCATGTTCTTTCCTATGTTTAATTTTTAAAGGGCAAACATTGCTGTTAATTTTGTCAAAAGGTTTAGAACTTGAACGGTAAAGGAGCATGTAACTGTAAGAGGAATGGCAAAAAATGAAAATGGGAAACTAACAG
Source organism: Myotis brandtii (assembly GCF_000412655.1). Lineage (NCBI taxonomy): Eukaryota > Metazoa > Chordata > Mammalia > Chiroptera > Vespertilionidae > Myotis > Myotis brandtii. The sequence continues at coordinate 1,293,582 of NW_005366109.1, read as the reverse complement.
AATTTAGATAAAGTGCGTGCGTGCGCGCGCGCACACACACACACAGAGAGGACACTAGACAGACTCTTGTGTTATGGTGAGATGTCAGAGCTTTCCCTGTAGAAGGCATCTGTTAGACCAGACCTGGAGACACCTGTTCATCAAACTGTTGTCTATCGGATAATGAAGTACCAGGAACATATGAATATTTTACAGTAAAAAACATCAGTAGGGAGTCAGTCACTCATACCTACACATCTAGACAAGGGACTTATCTTCTGTCCCGCAGAAAGTTTTTATGCAGAAATTTACCCATATATCGGAAGCCAGGTGGAAAGTAGATTTTGATGCTAAGTACGTGACCTGAGTTGTAAACGTAGAGCTATCAGCAGGTTCTGTCAACCACCAGTGGAGAGGTTCCTCCCACCCCGAACATTTGACAGATGAAGGAGCTAGGAAGAAATGAAGACCTGTCAGCTCGCAGATGATCAGGAGGGAGAGGGCCAGCGCTCCCCCTCTCCTTCCTGCTTCATCCAGGAGCCACCTCATTCTCTGATGCCTGTTATAAGTAAAATGAACCACACCTCAATAAACTTTCCCAGTGAGCGGGGTGAGCACACTTAAAATGTGCATGGTCAGAAAGATTTTTCTTTTATTATGAAAATAGCTTTCATATTAGTATTAAATTCCAATGACAAGAAATCAAGACCACACTAGTCCAACTGCCATCATCTTTCTCCTCTCTATTCCACTCTGTAAACTGCCCCTCACATCTCTGTGCTCAAGTTTGCTCTCTGTGGCCAGAGTGTCGCTTTTCAAGCTCAGCTCTGTATTATACCTGCTAAGACCCCTCACTGGCTCCTCGCTGCTCTCTAGATGAAGACCAGCATTCTTCAGGTGGCCTGGAGTGCCTGCACAATCTAGCCCCATCCTGTATCTCCATACTCATCCTGATTCACTGTCCCGGTTCACGCCAGCCTGGCTTCCTCTCTCCTGTTCCACACATCATGCTGTGCCTTCCCAGAGCCTTTGCCCACACCATGGCCTCTGTCTGGAGCCCTGACCCCGGCCCTTTGTCTGGTTAATGCCGTTATCCTTCTGTTCTCAGCTCAAGGGCCAGTTTCTTAGGAAAGTCTGTGCTGACCACCCATCTCAATCTGATCGCTTGTTATTCCCTCTCGTTGAACCAAGCTATTTTCCTTCACAGCTCACATCAGTTTGCAGTGACTCTTTGTTTAGTGTGGTTATTGTATGACTGTTGTTGTTCTTTCCCACTAGACTGGAAGCTCCATGAGAGCAGGGATTTGATCTGTCTTACCCATTCTTGTCCATGATAGCCTAGCAAGGACCTTAACACTTGTATTGTCTGAATGAATGAATGAATGAATGAATGGTAAGTGCTACCACTCTGGTGTCCAGTCATGCATACATGGTTTCATTTGTCCTGCTACTAGAACTGTTGTCATCACAGAGCTCAATCAGAAAGTCTGTCCATCCCAGCTCACATGCTGGCACGTGGAGCAAGGCAGAGTGTGTGAGAGAATAAAAGTTGCTTATTGCCCTGATAATGTAGTCCTTATAGACTAGGAATGTGTCTTCCCAAGTTATCTATTAATCCATTATTCGTCTATCATCCTGATTCACTTACAGCCTTATTCATAACACAGGTTCAATCATTGTCAAAGGTTCGTTTTTCTCTGGTCTCCGCATCTGTCCTTGCCCCTCAAGTTAATGACTTGGATCCTCCAGTAACTGTTTATCAGTTACCATTATCTTTACTTTTAACCACTCTTAGAGAAAGTTAAGTTTTTCTTTATGGAGAGGCCAAGTGCTTTAAAAACTGTTTGCCAGGTTAATATATTTCCATTGCTTCTCTGGATGTTCAGAGTGAAAGGTTAAAAAAAAAAAAAGCTGGCCTTAATCTCTGGTGAGGAACTCTAAGCCACATGCCAAGGCACCCTGGGTACCTGCCCAGCAGGTAGGTAGAATCTGTCCAACAGAGCACACTCCTCTCTGGCATCCTGGGGCTCTGGGTCCCTTCAGCCCCAGCACTGTCCCGTGACTAAGCCTGGATTAACCCCTTTCCGAAGATAGGCTCTGCCAACAGAGCAATGCAGTCTGCTCCTCAATGGGCCTCTGGTAGTTGTCACAGAACCCTACTGTAGGCAAACAAACTGAGCACATAGAAACACCAGAACAACAGTCGTCATAGAAATCCTTTTTAAAAATGAATGTTCAGCATGCACATCTGCAAAGGAGGAAAGTCGAGCCTATTAGGAAGGTCAGTGTAGTTTTGATCATATCGTCTTAAAGTGACCTGCCCCGGTTTGTCTCTGGGTCCTAGCAAGAAGCACTGTCTGGGTAATCATGCAGGGATTAATGCGGCCTCAAGTGTATGTCAGAGCGCTAACAGGCTTGTGTTTCCTTCCTAAGTTAAAAAACAGAAAAAGGGGGAAACGTGTTCCTCTAATTTAGGGGTCCGCATGCAGCGCTAACAGGCTTGTGTTTCCTTCCTAAGTTAAAAAAACAGAAAAAGGGGGAAAAGTGTTCCTCTAATTTAGGGGTCCGCATGCACATAGAATCGGAGTTTAGAGCTGAAAAGGCACTCTTCCTTGACTCGCGTGTAATCTCATCCATTGGTGAGTTCCATTAAACCTTGGCCCCTTCTAGAATGGCTTCTCAAACTCAGCTTGTCTGAGACTAAGGTCATTGTCGGTTCCCCATGCAGCAGCTCCTCCTCCTTGGTGTCCCTGCCTGTGTTGGTGTAGCCCTTCCCTGGGCATCTCTCCCCCTCTGACTCTCCTCTTCTTGCCCTCACAGCCTGTCAGGTAGCACATCATCTCTTTAATGCCCTTCCGCCCTCTACTTCGCCTGCATGTGTTTCAGACCTCCACACCTCCCTCCCAGAGGACTGCCGCAGCCTCTAACGGATTTCCTTGGGTGTGTACTCCATGTGCACCTGGTGCTGTTTTGGTGTCTGGAACACTGTTGCTGAGCTGGTTGTGGTTGGCTTATTCCTCCCCGCTGCAGGCACAGGGAGGTCTGCTGAGAAAAGCCTCAGACCCTTCCTGAGTCACCTGCTGTCTCCCTGTCGCCAGCTTTCCCCAAGCAGCTTGTTTTCAATATTCTGCCCCACTGTTGGATCTCATGTCCAGATTTCAAATATAAAACTACCATGTCTCTCTCTCTCACCAAACTTTCTAACCTTTATCTCTTTAATTCTCTCCTGAAGGGTATCCAACTTTCCTTTCAGTCTGGCCCAATTACTATTGCCAAACAAGTCCATACTTTAGACCAGCTAATTATCTTTATTTCCACTTGTTGATCTTCAAATCTCTGCTTGTCCTCTGTTCCCTTCAAAACCCAGCCAGAAGTGCTCGGAGCCTTCTTCCTTGATCGTCCTTCTTCCAAACACAAGTAACGGCTCTGTCAGCTGAATGACCATCTTAATTTGTCTGCATATAACTTGGTAATATTCACTTTTTCTTGGCTCTCTTTCAGAGAAGGGAGGAATAAGGGGCTAGGCTGGAAGGACGTTTGATTGTTAAAAATCCAACCATCTTTCAAGGTGCACTGGATTGACCCCCTTGGAAGTACAGGGCCAGATTTCCCCAGAGTAGCCTCTAGCAAGTCGGGCTATATTCAGGCACATAGTCCAACCAACTCTGATTCAGTCTGATATCTGTTACGTGACCCTGGTAGGTAGAGGCCACTCATGAGGGAGAATACTGAAGAGGAAGGAAGACATTTCTCCTCTGAAGAAACTTAACAAGATATACACATTCTGAACATTTGGGAACCATATCATACACACAGAGTGTAAAATACAAACCAGGGTCCGATAATCATAAAATATGGTAACTGAGAGTACCTTGGAAATCCTAGTCCAGGCCTCTCACTGTGCAGATGAGAATCTGAGACAGAGACCGCAGGTGCCTTTCCCAGGTTCTCTCCTGGTGGAGGGTCCAGATTAGAACCCAGATGTCCTGGTTCTGAGTCTGTCTCCCAGAATTTTGCATGAGTTATATAAAACCAGGTAAGGGCTGTGAGAATGTGGATGTGATCAGAATATGGCATGGAATTAGTTCTTCTGAAAAGAAGCATTTTGAGCCCAGCCACCTGCTACTGGCCAACATTGTAGCAGGAAAACTGGTGATTTCCCAGCCAAAGGAACCTGTGAAGTTCAGATTTAAAAATCACATAAAGGAACAAATCAGATAGACTCACCTTCCAAACGTTCTGATGAAGACCATAGATTATAGATATATTACTCTTACATTTGCATATGATTTCCTACCTTGCTGTCACTACTACTTGCTCCACAAGCTGTATCGTAATTCATACTTTAAAAATCAGTTTTTAAAGTATAGTCTCTACACCAGTGGTCAAGTCCAGATTTCCTGGGGCTTCATTATCCAAGCTGTAGAGTATATTAGCCTCTGCTTTTCTTCCCTTTCCTTCCTGTTGCCTACTTTAAAAAATGTCATCACTCTGTCCATTAGGCCATTTATTAGAGTGTTTCCTTCTATCAAAAGAGACTTGCGTGTGTGTTTTTTCCCCTGTGTTAAGCCAAGATCCATAAAGCATATTTTCTCCACAGTTGACATTTTCTTTTCACAATCCCTTGAAGTGGAATATAAGTGAATTTCTCCATGGTGTTGTAAATTATGTACTGAGTATCAGTAATAAACATTTCTTGCAAAGTTTTAAAGTGTCGTTTCAGACTGGTGATCATCTGGAATTGCACACATTAACCAGCTGCTTTGGAGGGAGTTAACAAGTGTGTTCTGCTCATACACTTTTCACCTCTTTATTCAGATTTATACAACAATCCAGAGCCCACGTAATAAACCTTACCCAGCAAAAGAATGCTTGTACTCTTAAGAATGGGCTTGGCAGTCTTGACCTGGGAGAGGTGAGGAGTCACTGTGCCCACCCTTCTACCTTCAGGAGAATTGCACATTAAACTTGTCTGAGAGCTCCTGATTTTCCTCTAGGGACAAAGCCTGGGTGATAGTCCTTGCTTCCTCATCTCCTCTCTGAGCCTTTAAGTATAAATTTGTTAAGCGGGCTGATGCTCAGGCAATGGAGGGAAGCAGTGTTGGTACTGCTGCTCGTAGATGGAAGTAACTTGTGTATAGTGTTCTTTTTTCCTTCCTAATTCTCTAGGGAGTTGCTATATTCTCTCTAGAATTTGGCAGTGGATGTATAGGCTTAGTAGAAATTCTGACTGCTGGAGCTTTGTAATGTATAGTCCTTTCTCTGGGGTATGTTGGGGGCGGGGAAGGAAGGGCTCATGGAAGGACTTATTTACTTGTTTTACATTTCTGAATCTTCTGAATTCATTTCTCCTAGTTAAAATGAGAATCAGAACTATGCTAATCTAATGTTAAGATCACATTCTCACAGCACCATTGAGCCCTCGATCATAGCTCTGCCTGTTTGTGGCTGCTTCATGTAGACCAGTAAAGGCCTCAGAGGCACAGGATGTGATTACATTGCCCCCTGAGGATGGAGAGCCACATGACATTAAGTAGTAATCAAGTTTTTGGTAAGATATGGCATGTATTGTGCCTACAATTACAAATGCACTCATTTTTGGATTTCTAATCTGATATTCAAATTTATACATTCACATTGCATTAATATCACATTCTTACATTAATATCAATTACTGTTACACATTTCTGAGATGAGAAGGGAACACGGCACACACTGTCTTCTAAGCCTTCCTCTTTGGGGATGGAACAGCTGATCTTCTCAGTCAGTTTTCTCCTTTTGTTACTTCCTTAACTAAGACTAGTATTCAACTAATATTGAATGATTGCCCTGCTAAACCTCCAATTTGTGGGGCACGAGACCGAGTTAACTCAGAAACCTGCTGTATCCCTCCATGAACTTAACAGGCATATTTTGAGCCACTGCTCTAGGTCAGGCCCTGTGCTGGGGCTTCCCTCCTCTCATGGGCTCATGGGGTTTCCCTTCAGCTCAGGGCCAGTAGGGACTGAGAGGCCCTGACCCAGATGCAAATAGAGGCACTTGTGGGCTCCGACACACCTAGACAGACCTGATCTTCTCTGAGAGAATCAGTAGGGTAACATTTATGAGAGCAAGCAGCATGCAGAGCCTGGAAGCACAGACGGCAGAAGGGAGAGCTCGGGCTTGTAGATACATAGAGATCACTCCTTCCCCCCTCAGCCTGCTGGAGGGAAGCTCAAGTGTGCCTTAGAGCAGCGGTTGGCGACCACTGCCTTAGAGCACAGGCCTTCCCGGAGACGGCAGGAGTGGAGTGCAGCCTGCGCCTTCGGCCCTCAGCCCTTGCCAGGCCACTTCTTGTTACCTTTGTGTTGGGAACAAGAGCCTGGCCACAGCAGCCTGCAGACGAGCAGGCTTTGTGGCAGGCTGTGCCTGTGCTCTGCTGCCCTCTCTAATAATGAGATAAGTGTGATGCTCACTTTGTAGTGAGCACTTGCAGTTTCTGTAAACTGTGTAATACCATGTAATAATCAGTAATTTTCCACTTACCCTTGATAACAGGAGATTTCTGCTTGGCTTTTAGTGGTAGCCAAAATGTGGGTGGCTTTTCACCAAGATGATGAATTTTTCAGAGGCATCTTTCTTCACAAGATAGATCGGCAGGTTGTTTTCCAAGTGTGTCCAAAATGTGTAATGTCTAATCTTGCCTTTAAAACGTCAAAGTCAAATCAAATGGTTCTGAAGTAGCCATTTGTAATAAAATGACTATATCCATTCTTACGCTCGTTTTAGCTGTCTCCTGGCTGTGCTTTTCCTCAAGGGATTAGTAGCTTGAAGCTTAGCCCAATAGCTTAGATGATAAAACTGCCAAGTCTCGAGTTATTGTTTTAAATTTTCTCTAAGAGATTGTATCTTAAGTATAAAGTGAACTTGCCCAGATGACTTGATGCCCTTCCCTGAGAGAGGAAGGGTCACTGTGCTATGTGCTCTTCTCCCCTGAGCCTCACATTGTCAAGATTGGATGGCGTTCTTGCTCTGATTTTTTTTTAATCTTTGGAAAATACTTTTAGAAAAGAAACAGACATAAGCTTTACACTTTAACCCTCTCAACCTCTATTTAAAGTTATCCCTTGACTTTCCATTGACAAGTATTCAGAACCCATAAAATTCAGTGTTTTCCTGTAATCAATTAAGATTTCTTTTTCATTAGACTCTTCCCCTTTTCTGAGACATGGCTTGCGTTCTCTCTTCATGCCTTCCTGTGGGCCTCTTGGTCACCACTTACCCTTCCAGAGGTTTGAGCAAGCCCAGCAGCTGTTGATTTTGTGATGTTGGGGAGTCATATGAATCATGGTGATGGGAGCCCTGGTACTTCCACAGTCATTGGCCCCTGCCATTTATCTGTCACAGGCTGGCCTTCCTGCAGATTTCTGGCCTGGCACTTCGATGTGTCTGACTTTCTAAAACTAGGATATCAGTGAATGGTGTCAACTAAGAGGCAGAAGTTGCTTGAGCTGACCTCACATTTAAAAGATGATTGTGCCTTTTTGGCACAAAAGGTTGGATTTGTTCATGAGAATGATAGATTGATCCTCTCTGTGCAGAGCTCTGTGTGGGGTTTTGAAGAAAAGAGAAGATAGCCCACTTCTCTGTAGTCTAGTTCAAAAGCAACATACACATCAAAAAAGACTCTCCTATCAGCTGACTCTTTCCTGGTGTCACCTAAAAAACAAACTGGAGTTGAATGATTGTTTACCTCTTGGGTCTGCTTAAAAGTTCATCCAAATACCAGAATAAGCCGTGGACAGTTTACGAAGACAGTTTATTAGATCTAAAAAGCAAACGAGTCACCTTCATAAAGTTAGCTTCCTTATGAGTGAGGTGCGGGAGAAGTTGTGCTTGGGTGGAGACCAGGCTTCCTGTGGCCCCACATCTGCCGTGTTGCTGGGAGAAAGTGCTTCTCATCCATTTGGCACTTTCATAGCCTCTTTGCTTCCCACACACATCATCTCAGTGGCAGGGCTTTCAGAAGCTATTGTTTCTCTCCCCGGAGGCGCCTAGCTGGAAAGGGCTCCTGTGAGTGTGGAACCCAATCAGCCTTCGCTGGAAGTGCACTGGCCCAGGTGAAAGCAGATTTCTAACCAAACACCAGTAGAACAACCCATTTTCTACCAAAGTCTCTGGAGGCCTAGCCTCACCGCTGCAACACTTTTTAGTTGTTTACTGGGGTTTGATTTTTGGCCCAGCGTATTATCTTTTGGGGTTTATTTAGATCGACTTAATTAAATTAGAATTTATGGTTCTTGGGATCCTTTTACTTAGGAATTTTACATGAAGATACCCACCCCCAACTACAGATATAGAACATTGCGTGTTGGCAGACACTTGTGATCAAAGTGAAAGTCGTTCCTTGAGAGTAGAAGTGGTTTCCTACATTTGACCTGGGTGTTATTGTTTAGGTTTTGTTGGGATGTTGTGTATTTGGATTTCAGGTTTGGGAGTAGCTTTCCAAATTGTTTGAAATGATGCCACAGACCAGTGTTCTCCTCTAGAAATATCTAGGTCAAATTATTTGTAAATTTTACTACAAATGAAAAGTAAGGGAAGGTGGGGGAAAGCCATGGAAAACTCAGGCTTGTATCCAAAGAGGGGGCCTAAAATTTGTACCAGTGTTGCCAGTTCCTGGTCTCCATTCTCTTTGGGAAGGGAGCCTGAGGAGGAAAAGCATACAGAGAGGCTCTGGGGAAAGGGTGTGGGGAAGCAATGTGAGAGCTGTTATCTTCGTTATTATTTCTAAACTGAGGTGCTCCTTCCTCGCAATGAGAACTTCTGACTCGTGCTTCCTTGAGAAACGAGGTTCTGGCTCTGAAGCTTGTCCATGCAGCTCAGTTCTGCCAGGTGCTGAGGCCTGTCCTTTCTATCTGCGGCCAGGGCTCTGTCAGGGTCCTTCTGCCCAAGTGATCTGTGGCAGCACTGTATTTCTGTATCATTGTTTCCCTGCACATTTTGTTTCATGCATTTGAAGCATTCTGAGAAGGGGACTGCCAGAGAGATCCACAGCGCAAAGAGGGAAGACGTAAGGGTCATATGAGAACCCTCGATAAAGCAGACACTTCGATAAACACGGGAAGTGTCAGTTACTGACATCTTTGTTACTGTTATTCCTTTACCTCATTTCTAGTTGACCTCCTGTGACCTTGTCCATCTGGTGCGCACCCTAGGTCTGGGGCCATTTGCCGCTAAGCTGAGCATGTCAGGCTCATCTTTATCACTGACCTCTTCACCTTAAGCCTTGAAATATGAGTGGTGCTGGTAGCCAGATGAAGTTCACAGTGAAAATCAAGCCCTCCTCTCCAGGCTCAGATCTCAGAATCATTTCTGGTTTTGCAGCTGCATTTGCATATCAGTCCTGAGGTTTGATCTAAAAGATCGGGGCTGGGGGAGCTTTAGCCCTTGCTTTAACCCTCCTGACTGCCTACTTCTCTCAGTACTCCCCCTTTACCAACAGGAAGCCCATTTCTATGAAGTACTTGCTATGATATTGGTACTATGCCAGGCAAAAGCCCACCTGCCCAGAAAATTCAAGAACCCATGGGAGTGGGCTGAAGCTTGCACCTTGGCTGCCTGAGGTGACTGCTGGGAGTGCAGGGTCCCTGTGGGTGAGCAGCACATCCCAATGCTCGGCGTGTCCCAGATAGTGGCCGGTGGAGGGTTCAGAGCCCTGCCCCCAGGAAGGTACAGAGTAGAGGATGAAATAATGTCAGCATGAATGAAAGTGAAAATCTACATTTGTGTTAAATGTAAAATTATTTAAATCTGAGCCTTTATGTTAGTAATTATGTTCTTGAAAAACATAAATATCTCACCACCAGAAAGAAAAGTGTGCAGTATGACATTAACTGCACATGAATGAAAACAGGCAAAATAAACGTCCCTGGACTAGAATCAGGAGGCCTGCCTCAGCCGTGGTTCTGCCACTGACTGGCTGAGCGTCCTTGGGCAAGTCCTTTCCTCTCCCTGTACTGTCCCCACATCTGTAAAAACCTTCCTAAATGAGGCTCACAGCCGGACTCCAGGGGCTGCATTATTGGAATAGTACAGTGTTATGTTACCAATAAAAACGTATAGTAGTTATGTAAAATAGAAAGTACAATGGACTTACCTCAAAGGTACCTTCTAACGTAGCATGGTTCTGCAGTCCTAGGATATTGTGTTGACTGGACAGTTATACAGACACTGACATACCTGTATGCCATATGTACAAAATACATATGGGTGAGTTTTTAACTCTTATATATGAAGTAAAACCAACCTCTGCAGCTGCTTCTCTCCATCCCTAGGGCCCTGGAAACTATGACTGACTGTCGTGTCCCTGGGCCCAGACAGCAAACCTCCATCTCTAGAGAAAAGCTTCCAACCTTGGTCATTCTTGTTGGGAAGTGAAAAAAATAAAAACAAAAATAGCAATCTGAAATGTATTCAATACCTTGACCTTCTTGGAGATTCATGCTGTTATAACATATATAGTTAAATTATATTTGAAAGATATAGTCATATAGAACCACAAATAGGTCATGGTTAGATGAGTTTGTGTTGAAAGAAGGGTCAGGAAGTTAGCCTTTTTCTTCTAAAATCATTAAGTACATACCTCATGACTGGAAGCCTTTTACTAATGAAATATTAATATCCATTAGATGTTGAGTGTGCATTAAAAATGTCTTCACATTTGTATTTTTAGCATGGACTCACCGGTATCAGTGAAAATAATTAGCCCTTGCCTGTAATCTAAAAGCCTTATCTCTTTACTCTTACTTTTTTAGAAGGCAGATGTTTTTAAACTGATTTGAAAATCAAATTTGCCCTTCAGTGATTTCATTTGGAAGGAACATAGAAGTAAACATTATACAGAAGGCTTTTCAATACATTATGCATGCAAATGTGGCAGCCGAAGTCGGGTTCATGAGTGGAGGTGGGTGACTGTTCTGCTTGAGAAAGGTTGAGTTGTTTAATGAATGCAAAGGTCACCGACCCTCGGATTGTGCGGGTCTGTCATTTAGTAGCAGGGCTATTGGTTCATGTTAAACTCCACCTGCCAAAGGTGAGAATTGAAAGCTTCCAGCAGGCACAGAGAGGCCACATTAATGGTGCAGTGGCTGTGTTCGGGCAGCCTGTGGAACCCCCTTGTCGAGCCCTTGTTCTCTGCCCAGTCTTGGGCTGGATGCAGCAGAATGGGGTAGTGGGGGGAGGGGTGTACTCTTCCCAGAATACCCGACGGCTGGTGTGGAGGATCTGGAGACTGTGGTCAGGGAAATTAAATATGTGCTGCAAAGACTCTGTCTGAAGTATTTATAGGGTTGTCTGATATCCCCTCGAGGGTCAGGGACTAAGTCTTATTTATCTTCGAATCACCAGAACTCAGCACAGAACCTGACATGGTAGGAGCTTGGAAATGATTTGTGAACAAAAAATGAGTGAACTTATGAATGAACAAGTAGTTATTTTGGGGGGTGGGGCAATTTTTAAAAAAATAATTATAACAGATTTATCAGACTTAATAGTGACTTAGATAAATATTATTACTATGGAAGAGTAGGAAATAACATTTAAACTAATTCAAACCAATTTTTTGCTCTCTATCCTGGAGATCAAAACCTTGAGCCCTCCCACAGGTCTACAGAGGTCTTCCGACGAGGAAGTATGACCACCCTGTCTAAAATGCGAATTAAAAACCCAGGTGGCCCAGCTCCTCAGAGGGTGGGTTCAGAAAGTGGATGGTTCCCCAGAGCCCCTTCCAGGAAGGGCTTGCCGGAGTGGGGGGGCCCAGCCTGGACTTTAGAAGAAGTCTGGCCTCTGTCTGTGACACTAAGCCAGCCGTGGGCAAACTACGGCCCGAGGGCCGGATCCGGCCCGTTTGAAATGAATAAAACTAAAAAAAAAAAAGACCGTACCCTTTTATGTAATGATGTTTACTTTGAATTTATATTAGTTCACACAAACACTCCATCCATGCTTTTGTTCCGGCCCTCCGGTCCAGTTTAAGAACCCATTGTGGCCCTCGAGTCAAAAAGTTTGCCCACCCCTGCACTAAGCCATGATTCAGAGGCACTCATTTTAAAAGGCCTCTTCAAATGAACGGCGCTTGGAAGTCCATCCCTGCCCCCTTCTCTGGTTGGTGATTTCCAGGTCATCATTTATGCCCAGCTCAGTGTCACCTCCTTTATGAATTCTGACCCCTCCAGTCTAAACTTGGAATAGCTATAATCCCCAACTCAGGTGAAATGTGGCAAAGACCTCTGCTCTCCTTGATCAGTTCTGCAATGGGACTCACATACTTAGCAAGGAAAGGGAGCACTTCAGGCCCGATGAAATGCTGAAACCACTTTTAGTTAACACCTCCTCTAGTGATGAGGGAGGAACTGAGTCTGGTTTGTTCACTGCTATATTCCTGACATTTGGTAGAAGCTCGGCATGTGTTAATTTGCCTGAATGATCCTGGAGATCTGTATACTAATCTAGGACTTAAAGTTACTACTGGAAGTTGATTTTTTTTCATGTCTCTTGTTGTTATATCATGTTGTTATTGTTTATTTATTAATCAATTTATATATTACTTTCATATATATTTTACTAATTTTCTTTCATCTCTGACACTTCTATTATAGAGAAAGGGCAAATAGCGATTATTAAAATATTTCTTCTAATTAATTTCCTTTCAATGTGCACAGACCCGTGCACCGAGCCACTGGTATCACAATAAAGCTGTTATTTTTTCACGAAGAGAAGAGTCTGTGGGACATTTCTAGACCAGGGCTGAAAGTGCCCTTATAAGGACTGTCCTGGTCGGGGACCTGCCTCCGCGCTGTGCAGTAGCAAGGCCCTTGTTTGTCTAGTTTTGTTAATGTGAACAGTCTAGATCACAGACCCCCAGCAGTGTTCATCTCACAGAAGGCCCATGTTTTTGGGTTCTTGCTGTTGAAGGAGGCTGGACTAAAACTGCAGCAGAGACGCATACATTTTCTCTCCACTGCTTTTCTCTGCCTTTTCCTTGCGGTTACTTGAGAAGGAAGATGAGAAGAGAGGGTCACATTCACTTTTCCCTTCTCTCTTGCTTCCTGCCCTGCCCCACCTCTTCCTTATTTCTTACGGCTCTTTCCACACGTGTGTGGCAGAACCTGGATTGATGCTTTAATGCATTTTAAATTTATTATTGAAACCCAGAGATTTCATTCTGGGGCTTCGCGGGGAGAGGAGTGCAAAATACAGACCATACGGCCCTGCTGCCATAGTAAACAGAATGGTCCTGTCTTCATCACATATGACTAGGCCCCAGGAGCCAGTGTAGCTTCAGGGGGGGTCTACTCAATGGCCTTGGGGTTGATGAGCTGCCAGCCTCTTGATCACTGCAGTCCCTTTTACAGCCCGCTTTATGTGTTGTCCACTAAGTCAACAGTATGAATTCCTGCTGTAAATAGTCTGACCCTGGCATTGTAATGGGACTTTAAGTCAGTAAAGTTCAAATTCTGAAATCAGAATGATTCTTGCCCCTAATGTCTCACAGGAATAAGTACATATAAGTGCAGGAGTTAGAAACATTTGCATGAACTTGACCTGATTGAGTGATAGTCCTCTTGATATGAAAGCAGTCCTATCCTGTGACAGCTACTTACGAGAGAGTAATTCTGCACGGACACCATTGAGATCTCATAGGGCATGGTTTCTAAGTAGCACATCTATGTTATCCCACATAATGCATTTTTACTACCAATTATTGTCTGACCTAACTCAGTGCTGGTAATTCAATTTGATTCTTTGATGGCATCATAAAATATTGATAACAAAGTTGATAATAATGTGTGAGAATGGAACCAAGAGCCATTTTTATTAATGCAAGTGAAGACAGGGCAAATCTATTTGATTTCTTCTGATTCCGTAATTCTCACTAGTATGAATTCATTCAAGAAATAAACAAATTGGGCACCTACTAAGTGTTAGGCACCGAACAAGGCTGACAAGATCCCTGTTTTCATTAACTTTACATCTTATTAGGGAAAAACAGGCAATAACAGATAGTAAGAAAGTCTCAAATACTGACAAATGCTGTGAAGAAAATGAAAAAAAGTAGAAGGTAGTTAGTTACAAGGCCATGGTGGGCAAGAAGCAGTTTCTTGAGTTAAGAAAGGCCTGTCTGAGGAAGTAACATTTGAGCTGAGACAAGTGATATAGAAGCCAGCCTTACAAAAACTTGGGGAGAGAGAATTTCAGGAAGAGCTAAGGCCATGAAGAGGGCTGAACTTGGCGTGTTTGCAGAACAGAAAGACAGCTAGTGCTGCTGAAGCCTGGGGACGGAGTCGGAGAGTGGGTGGTGCGAGGTGAGGTGGAAAGGCCAGCAAATCGCAGGTCATATTTGACCTTTCGGTCTTGGTAAAGGGTGTGAATTTTATTCTGTGAGCAGTGGGGAGTTATTGGAGGGTTTTAAGCAAGGGAGTGGTATGAACTGATGTCTGCTTTTTAAAAATCACTCAGGTTGCTATGTGGAGAATGAATTGTGGGGAAGTAAATACAGAATTGGGAAACCAGCAAGGAGGCTGTGCTATAACCCAGATGAGATGGCAGGGGCTTGGATTAGGGTAGTGACACTGAAAATGGGGAGAAGTGGTTGGCTGTGGAAAACCTATTGCTATGGACTGTACTGGAGGCCCAGATGGGGATGGGGAAGAGAGAAAGAGGTCTTGATGTACCTCTGGCTCTGTCCTTGGTCCTGGACATTTCACTATTTCGAGGTTTTTATGAGTGTCCTGAAAGAAGACAGAGGCATGCTTCTTGGGTGTCCTAGATGGGATCTCGGAGGGGTGACTGCTGTGATAGCTGACAGCATGAAATTCTAAATCTCCAGCCTCTCGTGTGGGACCAACCCCACAGGATGGGATTTAATCAGGATAAATGTTATGCCTCCCTTTTGGTTCAGAAAATTAATTTTATAAATACAGTAGGGGTAGTCAAGCTTGAGAGAAGTTTACGTGAAAAAGAGCTGTGGTTTCAGCTGGCCACAAACACAGTGTGAGGTAATAGAACAGACCTTGGGTGGCCTTAGTCAGCACTGGCTGCCTGGGGTCCACACGCCCATGCGACCTTCCTGTTGAGCTCTGTGCTGGTCAGGACACAGGTGGCCTGCTAAAGAGGGGCATTGAAGGTGACCAGATGATGTGAGTTCCAGAAGCTGTTTCATGGGGGGATCAACTGAAGGAACTAGGGATAAAACAAGACTCAGGTAAGACAAGACCACAGGAGTTCTGGGTCTTGAAGATTATCTTTAAATATGTACAGAGCCCTCTTGTGGAAAAGAGACTCTAATTCTGTTCACCCTAGAGGTTGACACTAAATTAATTTTTATTCCTACCCTCAACACACATTTAATGAGCATCTGCTCGGTGCCAGTTACTTTTTTTAAAAGTCCCTGAACTTTTGGCACTCACTTATGATTCAGAGAGATAGATATATAAATGAATAAGTAAAATAATAATAATAAAATATTCCAGGTGGCACAGGTATGCATCAAGTAAGTGGGGACACAGTTGAAGGAGGGACCACTCTACCTGCAAAGGTTTGAGGGAGGTGTCTCGGTGGAGGTACCACTTCTCTCGAGCCTTGAGGGAGGAGCAGCACGGGCGGAGGCATGGGCAGAGGGACTTGGTGCATATCAGGTGACTAAGCATGGTTGGCAGGACCAGAGAGCAGGTGGGAGGTGCAGGGACTGCCTGTTCTGGGACGTGAGGAGGATGTCTCCTACAGTGTGCCCTGGGCAGCCCCTGAAGAGCCAACAGGAAGGAGCTAGGAGTAAAAAGGGAGTAACTTACTCTTTAGGCAGAAGAGGGGAGTGATAAAGCTGTGCTTTGATTTGGGTATATTGTTCTACAACAACAAAATGAGTTTGTGGTAAGAGGGCCTGGAGACAAGAAAACCGGGGAGCAGCAGTTAGAGATGATTGGTAATGACAGGCTAAACTAGAGAACTTTCAGTTGGGACAGAAAGTACTCCAGGTGAGAAACTGAAGTGGGTGGCCCCTTTAGGGAAGGCCTGAAAAACCCAATAACTGTGTGCCCTAGTGGTGGGGGGGGGGCATACTTGGGGCAACCAGTCAGCAGCTGCACTGCCGAGGGCACACCAGTCAGAGGCTGCAGTCCATCTGAGGACAGTACCACACTGTTCCAGAAGCGCCCTTGCAATAGATCCACTGTTCTCAGCCTGTCCGCCTATCAGCATGGAGAGGCTGCTGGCCGCGCCCTTTTCCTGTTACCCTCTCTCAGGGCTCCGTCCTAGGAGGGCTTAAGCACAAAGGAGTGATCCCTCGTTTTTTCATAGACATGGGGCTGTGACCTTCAGCAGACGGCTTTATGGCCTCTTCTGAAGCAGTCTTGGACCTACCCCTGACCAGCTACCTCAGCCTGCGCTGCTGTCTCCACCGCCTCCTGCCCATTGGGCCCCTTGCCTTGCCTCCTGCCCATCCACCCAGAGGGGCAAGGGACGGGCTGTGTGTCTGAGGCTCTGCAGCATTCAGCCAAGCCTCATTTGTGGCTCTTTATTTTCCAGCCCTTTTTGAGAGGCTCATTGTTTAGGCCTTCAAGAATCTTTGGATTAGAAATCTGAGGAATTTGAAGCCAGGAAGTACTGCGAACAACATAATAAATGTGTGTGCCCTTAAAACAACATGAAGTGGCAGCACTAATGACTACAGCCAAGACTTCAAAGCACAAATCCCAGAAGTGATCTCATTTGGACAGAAATCAGGATCCCTGAATTCTCTGGAAACTCAAAGACAGGAACTAGGTGGCACTTCTCTAGCTGATGTTTCATGTGTCCTTGCAGTGGAGAGTTTGGTTTCGCTGTTAAGTGACTTTGCACTGGGGGAGACTTGAGACGAGGCTGGATGAGAGAGCCACTCCAGGACACACTTGTTAAGTGGTAACCCGCACACCGCCCGACATCTGCTGGCTCAGCTGTAAAACCCTGGGTCAAGTTGTGGTGATAAAGTCGATTGCTTCCAAAGCAACCCTGCGCCTCTAGGTCTTTGTTTTACTCAGGGCTGCTGTCAGCTGTGGGCTTGCCTTTGATGGGCCACAGCAGTGTTTTCACGTCTAACTAGTTTCTAATGTTTGTGAGAGACTGGAGTTAATTGGATCCCCGTGGTACTGCTGATGCTTTAGAAGCCTCCAGTGTCAGGGAGGTGTAACTCTGTGTGCGCGCGTGTACACGTGTGCCCTCATGCCTGAGCAAGCACCATGAGATAAGTGTCCCAACCCAGGTCTCAGACTTGAGTTCGTTTTTGTTTTGTTTGTTTGTTTGTCATTTTTAAAATCTTTATTGTTGAAAGTATTACATATGTCCCCATTTTTTTCTCCCATTGACCCCTTATTGCCTGCCCCAGCCCCCCACCCTAGGCCTTCACCACCCTATTGTATGTGTGCATGGGTATGCATGTATGCATACAAGTTCTTTGATTGATCTCTTCCCACCCACCCCACCTTTCCTCTGAGATTTCACAATCTATGCCATGCTTTTATGTCTCTGGATCTGTTTTGTTCAATAGCTTATTTTGTTCATTAGATTTCACATATGAGTGAGACTATGTGATACTTGTCTTTCTCTGACCAGCTCATTTCGCTTAACATAATACGCTCCTGGTCCCTTCATGCAGTCTCAAAGGTAAGAGAGCTTTCTTTTTCACTGCTGCATAATATTCCGTGGTGTAAATGTACCACAGCTTTTTTATCCACTCATCTACTGATGGGCACTTGGGCTTCAGCCTTGAGTTTTTAATACTTCTTTTTCCAAAGTCAAAAGTCTTGGCATCACCCCTAGATTCTTAGCCTTTTTCCTCTTACACTCTTTTTTTGTGTGTGATGTTCTGGGACCATTTAAAGCTGCCCAGTCAGAGTTACCGTGATGGGCGGCGTCTAATCCATCACAGATCTGTTCTGAGCTTCCCCTTCTCACTGGATGCTGTGTGCCAACCAAGTCCCACTTCTGGCTTTCCTTTTGTGGGGTTGCAGCAGCAGCAGCAGGACCCCCTCCCCTCCCCCCAACCTCATCTTGGAAGTGCCAGCCTGGGTGGCCATAGGTATGTCCTGATGCCTACGCGCCATTCTTTGAATCATGCAGTCCAACCACATAGGCAGGGATCAGTATCTTATCGTTTCTCCACAGGAGAGAGGGTTTATACTCCCACTCGGAAACCTGAGCTGACCTATTCCTAGTAACCTGAACAAGCCTAATTCACATACATATGGATAGAGCAAGGAGACCCAGAGAGGGCAGGTTAGGGCAGGTGTTTTATAAGGAAATAGGTGGGCACAGGAATAGCTAAGTACTTTAGGGCAAGGCAGTCTAGTGTGCTTTAGGATTTGGGACGCCTGGGAAATAGAGAAGCTAATCTACTCTGGCCTTTCGCCTCAGACTCCATCCAAGCCAATGGACTGTGCTTACTCATTGAGCACTAGTATTGTTAGACTTCTCTTTATGTAGGTGTCATATCTGCCTCAGATACATTGGTGTACACAGAAGTCATCTCTAAGTGGTAAAACACTATATAAACATAAGGTATCATTAGGTCTCTTTAACTAAACATAAGCTCTTTGAAGTCCAGGGTTGCCCAGGATGCTTCCTTGCACTCTCAGAGGTGGTCCCTAATCTCTTTGCTCTTTGCCTGGCTGGTTAAATAACCATTTGCAGCCAAGCTAGAGTTGGCCTCCTCTGTTACTCTCTCATAGCACTGTTTTTCCCTTCATGACACCTGTCACAATTTATAATTTTATGTTATCTGGAATTTACCTATTAAAGTATGTCTTTCCCATTAGGCTTTAAGTTTCATGAAAGTAGGGGCCCTGTCTGCTTTGTTCCTATCTACATTCCTAGTACCCAGATAATATTTTTGAGGTACTAAAGGAGTGGTTCCCAAGAGGACATTACGGACAGAGAATCTTACCAGTTGGGGACATTCTTAGCTTTTACTTTCAGGTTCTGAATGTTCCTAAGGTACCTGGAACATTCCGCCTCTTCCCATTACCATTAAATTTTACTGCTGGTGACTTGATTCAAATAAATCTTAGAGCCTCGAGAACACATTACTGGGATAGAGGTAGCAGCTGCCTTAGTTGACTTGTCCTTGTTCCATTTGTCCAGGGTGTTGTAGGAGAAAGAGGGCTGGGTGGCTTTGGGGCTCCAGATTCAGAGCGGGTAAGTGAACTTCTGACCAAGCATGTAGGGCGAATGCTGGGGCTACCCCAGGGTGCGCCCTCAGAGAAGGCATGCTCTTTCAGATCTTCCTGTCCATGGTGACAATATGTGCCCTCCTCATAGGGAGCTCAGAAAAACATACAGTCACCACATACCAGCAAGAATTCCATCAGAAGTTAGTTACCTTCAACTGACTTTCGGACCCACGTTAATGGATTTACCCTAATTCAGTTGTGGAATTGTAGCATCACCCTTCTTCATTACCTTGAAATCATAATTTCACTCTGAATGATCAGGACTTGTAAGCAATTTCAGCACCACCTGCCACACATGCTCTGAAACAAGCTCCATGTTAAGCTGCAAGTTTGTAATGGGTGATATTTGGATAACTCTGGTTAAATATAAAAACCATGGGGGTAAGTCAGTTCTGTGCTTGAACCAGCTACACTGGTCTTTGGCTCAGTAATAGCTCTTTCTCTCTCCTGCAGATCTTGGTCTTGCACAAGCTTGTTCTGTTATGTTTTTACCTTTCATGGCGCTTACACTTGTGTGTAAGGGGGTTGGTAATCTATACAAGCCTTTGTGTGGGGCTTTTAAGTATATTTCGCCCAACATTGGTTTTGCCCTGAGGATCTGATCCCCCCAGGCAGTGGCACTGGATTTTGACAATCCTTTTCTTTCTTATCATTATGAGATGGCCCTCATCCAGATTTATGCTCATGGCCATATCCAAAATTAGGACTATTGCTCAGAAGGCCAAGGGCTTGCCAACTGAGCCAGGCAAACAGATAAATCTAAGAAGAGGAATGACAACATAGAAAAGTAGTTTGTGCAGGCCAGGAGAGTCAAAAAAAATCTTGGTACTGAATTATCCGTACCTCAGTATTGTGCAGAATTCCCAGCCACTCCAAAAGACTGTAGGAAGAAGACCAAATTAGGAATTTCCAAAGCAAGATGAGAAATTGGGAAAATTTGGGGAAGACATTAGGGCTGGGTGTAACCAATGTAAATTTTTTTAAAAGAAAGGAAAATAACAGAAACAAGGGAATAAACAAATGTTTAGATGGAATTGAGCAGGATTAATGTGACAGGACGCAGGCAAACCTGTGGATGGGGGAGGAATTGGGTAGGAAGAAAGATCATGATCATGAAATATCTAAATTAAGAATCCCTGTGCAAGAATACCTTATGTGTTTTAAAGAGTAATTATTTGGCACTATAGTTTAGTGGGATCAGTTGTTAGAATGTTTTCAAATTATTTGTTGTGATAATCTACAAATTTTCCCCAAAACTCAGGATTGGAACTTCATTCCTGCTGACTAGCCCACATCAGATATGTTTTTATTTTGTTTTAAATAACGAAAGAATAAGTAAAGGAAGCAATCCTATATAATAAAAACCTAGGTGGCGTCACGCCCTTGTGCGACGTCATCACAAGATGGCCACCCCAAGATGGCTGCCACAAGATGGCCGCCCACAAGATGGCTGTCACAGATGGCCATCCTCATGTCATCACAAGATGGCCATCACAAGATGGTCACCATAAGATGGCTGTCACAAGATAGGTACCACAAGATGGCTGGCAGGGAAGCGCAGTTGGGGGCAAACAGGCCTGCAGGGGAGGGCAGTTGGGGGCCATCAGGCTGGCAGGGGAGGGCAGTTGGGGGCGACCAGGCCAGCAGGGGAGGGCAGTTAGAGGCAACCAGCCTTGCAGGGGAGAGCAGCTGAGGTGACCAGGCCGGCAGGGGAGGGCTGTTGGGGGCGATCAGGCTGGCAGGGGAGCAGTTAGGCATCAATCAGGCCAGCAGGGGAGCGGTTAGGGGGTGATCAGGCTGGCAGGCAGAAGCAGTTAGGGGCAATCAGGCAGGCAGTCAGGCAAGCGGTTAGGAGCCAGCGGTCCTGGATTGTGAGAGGGATGTCCGACTGTCAGTTTAGGTGGGATCGGGCCTGAACGGCAGTTGGACATCCCCTGAGGGGTCCCAGATTGGAGAGGGTGCAGGCCAGGCTGAGGGACACCCCCCGCCCCCTGTGCACGAATTTCGTGCACCGGGCCTCTAGTCCTATATAATAAAACCAAAGGAAGCAATCCTATAGAATGAAACCCTAATATGCAAATACACCAAATGGCAGAACGACTGGTCGCTATGATGTGCACTGACCACTAGGGGGCAGACACTCAATACAGGAGATACAGGAGGAGCACCACTCAGCCAGAAACCGGGCTCATGGCTGGTGAGTGCAGTGGCGGTGGCGGGATCCTCTCAGGGGATGTCTGACTTCCGGCTTAGCCCCACTCCCCAAGGGGTCCCGAACTTTGAGAGGGCGCAGGCCAGGCTGAGGAACCCCTGCCCCCAGTGCATGAATGTCATGCACCTGACCTCTAGTCAGATATATTTTTGTTTTGTTTTAAATAGCGAAAGAATAAGTAAAGGAAGCAGTGGGAGAGAAACTAGCATGGGATGCCAGAAAAAACATGTGTGGCCACACACCTGCCTGTGTGTGTACACCTACTATAAATGTATATTTTATATGTCTGTCTTGTCTACTTTACATTTACTATATATGGGTGTTCCTGTTTTTTAGAGACAGATGAATGTTATATATTCTTCCACTAGAATCTTTACGCATCTGCTACATCTCTTTTGTCCATTATTAAAATCAGGGTTCTTTTGTTAAGTAAATAAACTGAATGAATTATCAGTGTTACTCTAGTTCTTTCTCCCTTCATCAATGTGATTTTTAATAATACTTTTAAGTGTTGTATTTGAATGGCTAAGAATCCTTTTGTTATTGTTGTTAAATATGTTTTTATTTCAGAGAGAGGAGGGAAGAGGGAGAGATAGAAACATCAATGATGAGAGAGAATCATTGATTTGCTGCCCCCTGTGCAC